>NC_073379.1:18628753-18981753 GCF_028641065.1 Leucoraja erinaceus | reverse complement strand
CTACGACTTCAGTATTTAGTGAAACTGTGGTGGTCCCTGGGGGTTAGACCACTCCTTGGGCCATCCCCCTCAGCTCTTGAGGGACAGTGAGGATTGTCTGGCCAATGGGGCTTTCCCGAGGGCTGCTCCCGGATGTTCTGTTTGTTTGCCATGATTGATTAAACTACTTCTGAACCTGCCTGGCATCTGGCCTTTTCCTGACCTCATCCAGGCCACTACAAAATGAATAAAATGACAAATTTTGATTTAAAAGTATCTCATTAGCCGACTGTCGAGAGAAAAATATCTAAAGTTAAATGTAGATTTTGGCAGAGACTCAGGTGGAGTATCACACGAGTGAAACTGAAGTGATGGAGGTCTCATGACTCTACCTGGGGTTGTCACCATGTGTCTTCATTGGGTGACAATGGCAATATGGTGGGAAGGTGAATCTTTAGAGCGCCATGTCTACACGCCTACGTGATGCCACACACCAGGGAGCATGAAGTTATGGACAAAATAAAGACCATTTGCTGCCCCAGTGTTACACGCTTTATTCAATATGCTCCATCATATTAGGATGAGTTGTACCCCGGCCACTCCTTCTACTCCCCTCTCCCATCAGGCAAGAGATACAGAAGTGTAAAAACGCACACCTCCGGATTCAAGGACAGTTTCTTCCCAGCTGTTATCAGGTAACTGAACCATCCTATCACCAACTAGAGAGTGGCCTTGATCTACTCTCTACCTCATTGGAGACCCTCGGACTAACTTTATTCGGACTTTACTTGACTTTATCTTGCACTAATCCTTATTCACAATATTCCATTTATCATATATCTGTACACGGTGGATAACTTGATTGTAATCATGTATTAACTTTCTGCTGACTGGTTAGCACACAACAAAAGCTTTTCACTGTACCTCGGTACACTTGACAATAAACTCAACTAAACTAAACTATTATATCTTTCCTCTCTCATCTTAAAACTATATATGGACTGGCACACAGATAGGAATGGTTTAAAGGGACTTGGGTCAAAAGTGGGTAAATGGTGGTGGCTTAGATGGAGCATCTTGGATATACCGTGTAACCCTGGGTAGTGTTTTGCAATTTGTGGATAAAACATAGGGGCGCATAGTCTTTCTTTCCCAGGGTTGGGGAGTCTTGGCAGCAGTGGAGCCTCGGCGGCGGCGGTCGGGCCTCACGGCTGACAGAGCCACGCGGTGGCAAGGGTGAAGCCTCACAGGTCGGTAGGAGCCTTGCGTGTCAACCCGCGGTCGGCGGTCGATAAAGGCCACTGTGTGAGGGAAGAACAATGGAGGAGTCGGCATTCTTTGTAACATTATCAACGCCATATATATGGTGACTCTTTGTATACCTTGGGTATGGAAGCAAAGAATTTCACTGTGACTTGACACATGTGACAATATTCCATTCCATTCCATTCCATCTAAAACTCCTGAGTTATACGTTTTATCCAAGACACTCCATCTAAGCCAGTAACATTTGCCCAATTTGGCCCATCTCTATATTACGAAAACTCTCATCTTGTTTGTTTGTCCGGTTGTTTGCCCGGTTGTATTTCCACAAAAATGGTACACAATAGCACTACAATTTGTGGCCCACCTTACTCACCAATGTCATGTGATGCAAATTAAACAAGTTTAGTTCAGATTGATAGTATATAGTATATTTTACATTCTTGATGTTTATGGGAGGGAGTGGGGAGGAGAGGACAGGGGGAAGTGGGAGGGTGAAGAGCAGGGGGAGGAGTGCTGGGGGATGAGGGGGAATGGAAGAGGATAGGGATAGGAAGAGGGATGGTGAGGCGCAGTTGGGGAAGGGTTGCAGTGTTGTGGTGAGGCGCAGTTTGGGGGAGGGTTGCCATGACTTGCATCACAACAGGGATCTCTGGCATCACAACGGGACTCCCTCATCCGCGCCTGCGTAGTTCGGGGCTATGGGTGCCACTTAGTCTTGTATCCCTCTAAACCTGCCCTATCTGTGTGCCTGTTCTAACCATTTTTAAATGTTATTATTGTTGCTGCCACAACTACTTCACATGGCAGATCCAGATATATTAATGATCTGGATGAGGGAATTGAAGGCAATATCTCCAAGTTTGCGGATGACACTAAGCTGGGGGGCAGTGTTAGCTGTGAGGAGGATGCTAGGAGACTGCAGGGTGACTTGGATAGGCTGGGTGAGTGGGCAAATGTTTGGCAGATGCAGTAAAATGTGGATAAATGTGAGGTTATCCATTTTGGTGGCAAAAACAGGAAAGCAGACTATTATCTAAATGGTGGCCGATTGGGAAAGGGGGAGATGCAGCGAGACCTGGGTGTCATGGTACACCAGTCATTGAAGGTAGGCATGCAGGTGCAGCAGGCAGTAAAGAAAGCGAATGGTATGTTAGCTTTCATTGCAAAAGGATTTGAGTATAGGAGCAGAGAGGTTCTACTGCAGTTGTACAGGGTCTTGGTGAGACCACACCTGGAGTATTGCGTACAGTTTTGGTCTCCAAATCTGAGGAAGGACATTATTGCCATAGAGGGAGTGCAGAGACGGTTCACCAGACTGATTCCTGGGATGTCAGGATTGTCTTATGAAGAAAGACTGGATAGACTTGGTTTATACTCTCTAGAATTTAGGAGATTGAGAGGGGATCTGATAGAAACGTACAAAATTCTTAAGGGGTTGGACAGGCTAGATGCAGGAAGATTGCTCCCGATGTTGGGGAAGTCCAGGACAAGGGGTCACAGCTTAAGGATAAGGGGGAAATCCTTTAAAACGAAGATGAGAAGAACTTTTTTTCACACAGAGAGTGGTGAATCTCTGGAACTCTCTGCCACAGAGGGTAGTTGAGGCCAGTTCATTGGCTATATTTAAGAGGGAGTTAGATGTGGCCCTTGTGGCTAAGGGGATCAGGGGGTATGGAGAGAAGGCAGGTACGGGATACTGAGTTGGATGATCAGCCATGATCATATTGAATGGCGGTGCAGGCTCGAAGGGCCGAATGGCCTAATCCTGCATCTAATTTCTATGTTTCTATGTTTCTATGTTTCCATGTAACTACCATCCACTGTATAAAAAGGTTTGAAAAGGTTTTTATTAAATCCATCCTTTCTAACCTTGAAACCTGTGACTCTCATATCTGACTCATCATCCTGGGAACAAAGATTATGTTCCCCAGGTTTACACATTTTATTCAATATTGTGCAAAACACAAAGCATTGGAGGAATTCAGCGAGTCAGGCAGCATCTGGGTACAGAATGGCCAAGTGTCTCCATTAACCGATATGTTTGCAAGTGACAGAAATGTTGAATTGGTTAAGATGCGAAGATTGATCACTGAGAAGGCATTTGAAAAACACACAATTAAAAAATAAATATTGAATGTTATTACAAGGACATAGCATGAATCCTGGGCTCCAAAGAAAGATCTTAGTCAGACTCACTGGTGCACAGTCAACATATCTGGACTCGGCCTCTGTGAGAGGATTGGATCAATGTCCACACTCTGGAAATTGCCACATAGCAGAAGCGTCCATGTCACAGGGCTGGAAACTGGAAATATCCTGAGCTAATTCTGCTACCACCATCATCTATTGCAAGAAGTGATGGCTCCCACTGATTGTCGCTGGAAGCTTTCGTCCTTTTCAGGACAGATGATGACAGCGATGTCAACATTTGAAACATGGAAGATGGTCACGAAGGAAGAAGACTCTAGAAATGTGATTGGAAACCATCATATTTTTTGGTGCTCTCAAAGAAAATATAATCATCAATAATAAATGAAGACCATCTCTGAGTTCCATGGTTTAGTTTAGTTTAGTTTGGAGATACAGTGTGTAAACAGGCTCTTCGGCCCACTCAGTCTGCACCGACCAGTGATCCCCACACACTAACACTATCCGACATATACTAGGGAAAATTTATACATTCATACCAAAACCAATTAACCTACAAACCTGTACGTCTTTGGCGTGTGGAGGGAAACCAAAGAATTCTGAGAAAGCCCATTGCAGGTCATGGGGAAGAATGTACAAACTCCTCACAGACAAGCGTCTATCGTCAGGATTGAACCTGCGTCTCTGGCAGCTGTAAGGCAGTAGCCCTACCGCTGTGCCACCATGCAGCCCCAAATCATGGGTTTCCATGTTTTCCCTCTGGGAACTGTATGTCTAACGCAGCGATGAACGGCCATGCCTCGAATAGACATTGATGGCCAGTGATGCAGGTTCACACTGAAAATAGACGCAAAATTCTGGAGTAACTCAGCGGGTCAGGCAGCATCTCTGGAGAGAAGGAATGGGCGACGTTTCAGGCCAGGTGGAAGAAGGGTCTCAACCTGAAACATCACCCATTTCTTCTCTCCTGAGATGCTGCCTGTCCCACTGAGTTACTCCAGAATTTTGTGACTGTCGAAGGTCTTTGAGTGCAATTAATCTATAAGGCTTGAGAAATGGGCATATTTTGGAGATTGACACATCATGAGTTTACTGTCTAAAGAAGGGTTTCGGCACGAAACGTCGCCTATTTCCTTCGCTCCATAGATGCTGCTGCACCCGCTAAGTATCTCCAGCATTTTTGTGTACCTATGAGTTTACTCAATACCTGTTACATCCTTTTCCAGCTGATGAATAATTTCTGGGCCGCAGCTCATAATGAAACAGGTTTTATTGGAGACCACTATCCAAGCTCAAGGACAAAATTAATTGGTTCTTTTTGTGGCTTGTTTCTGGTAAAAAAAACATTTGAACTTATCTAAAGTGATTGCAATCTTTAACTTTACTGGAATTCAAGGCTGACATTCATAATTTATTTCTCACTAAATGGATTTTCAATCGAACTTGAAATCTAAATCAATTCAAACAACTGCTGATGTAATATTTGTTGGAATCTGAATTTTGTTTTAGTTTGGACGATCCAGCCACCTGTTCAATGTGAAAGTTTCTAGTTAAACACGTGTTTTTTTAAAAGAGTTCTAATTTGTCCGTGTAGCTATTAGTAGTGCCTTAGAGTCTGAGCCAATGTGACATAGTGCAGCACAGAGGCGTAGCGTTAGAGTTGCTGCCTTACAGCGCCTCAGAACCAGGTACAATGCTGAACAGACTTTGTATGTTCTCTCTGAGACCTGCGTGGGATTTCTCCGGGTGCTCTGGTTTCCTCCCACACTCCAAAGACGTGCAGGTTTGTAGATTAATTGGCTTTGATAAAAAGTTGCAAATTCCCTGGTGTGCAGGATAGTGCTGGCGTACTAGGGTGATCGCTGGTCGGCACGGGCTTGGTCAGCCAAAGGGCCTGTTACCGTGCTGCATCTATGATGTCTCCAAATTCTAAAGACATGTATTTGTAAGTTTTAAAAGTATTAGTCTGTTTTAAAAGTATGTGTTGGAGGTTTCTTTAATTTTTCTATGTGGGGGAGGGGGGTAGGGTAAGGGGGACACCGTTTCCCATTCACTTCCTGGTGAGGATGCGACTATTCTCTGAGTCACGTCCTCGCCCCCCTACCATCTGGATTGGCGCAGCCTTTCTTGCCGGGGACTTGCCAAAACTTCAGCGGCGGCGCAGCACTGGATTCACCACGGAGCGGGCAATGCCTTACCTGGATCGTCGTTTGAAGCTCCGGAGTGTTGGGCCTGCTGCTTCAACATCGCGGAGCTGTGGTTGTAGAGCTTCCAGTGTGGGCGGCGCTGACTTCAATATCGTGGAGTCCTGAGACCTTTTGCCGAGGGCCGTCAGCATGAATCTACGCCCAGCGCAGCCTGTGGATTTCGGGAGCCGTGGACTTAGCCGTCGATTCAGATGTTCAAGTGGCTGAGGTGGTTCTTCCGTTCCAACGTCGGAGTTCCATCATCCCGGTGAGAGGGCCTGAACATCAGGCCACCCGTAGCGGCAACAGCAAGGGGTTCGGGATCCCCCCAACCACGGATGAACAACAGAGGGCAACAGAGGAGGATGACTGAACTTTGGTGCCTTCCCTCACAGTGGGAAACTTTGATTCCGCTGTGTGGGATATCGATGTTAAAGACTATCATGTACTGTGCTCTTTATTAATCGTATGGCAGTATGGTGAACACACATTTCACTGTACCAATTGTCTCTTGTATTTGGAAGGTACTGCAGATGCTGGCTTAAACTGAATAAAGAAACAAAATGCTGGAGGAACTCAGCAGGACGGGCAGCATCTCTGGAGAAAAGGAATGGAGGACGTTTTGGGTTGTTAGTTTGTTGTTAGTAGTAAATCTGTTGTTAGTAGTAAAGTACCTTTTTCAGTTGCTGTAATGTAAGTCAAGTCAAGTCAAGTCAATTTTATTTCTATAGCACATTTAGAAAGCAACTCCCGTTGACCAAAGTGCTTTACATTGGTGGATGTACTAACGTTATACAACAGTGGTTCATAAATTAAGTACATACATAAATACATATATATAGCCCTTCCTCAGAGGACATCAAGAAAGGCTTGAGAGTAAAGATGAGTTGGGGTTAAACAGACCAGGTTAGCTAAAATGTAGTTGTCAGCTAAATTAGCAGCGCCCCATTTCAAACCCTGCTTAGGAAAACAAGTAAATGTTTTCGAAGAATGTTTGGGCTTATTCAAAGGAACCGGTACATCATGAGGCCCCCTGCGAGGATAATGAGACAAGCTTTCCTTTGCCAGAGATATCCGAGACTAGCTCAGTAGCCCTGATAAGACACATAACTCATGCCATCATAGTGCCAAGGAGGATTGCTGGCTTGACACATAATCACCTGTTGTTCTTAGAGATAACATTATTTTATAAATACATGCTTCTACCATGAGAGCACGAGCTTCATCTTCAGGTGAGAAAAGAGATTCACCAAGGAGAGGGAGAGAGAGTGAGGGAGGGCTTAGACCGTGGTGTGTGTCGGTGCCAGCCAGTGCAGACAGGAGACTCGAATACACAGAAGAGTTATTTTTTTTATTTTCTTTTAATTGATTTAGTTGATAGTATTTCTGTGTTTTACTTGTGTTTACTTTAATAAATGGTCTTTAGTGCTCTTCACCATGTGTTTCCTTGTACCCATCCCCCTGCCACATTTAGATTACTATCCCACATACATTCCAAGAAATCCTCTTCCTCAGCACCCCTGCCAATTTGATTCACCCAATCTATATGTAGATTGAAGTCACCAATTGTAACTGCTTTGCCTTTGTCGCACGCATTTCTAATTTCCTGTTTGATACCATCTCCAACTTCACTACTACTGTTAGGTGGCCTGTACACAACACCCACCAGCGTTTTCTGCCCCTTAGTGTTTCGCAGCTCTGCCCATACCGATTCCACATCCTCCAAACTAATGTTCCTTCGTTTCCATTGCGTTAATCTCCTCTCTAATCAGCAACGCTACCCCACCTCCTTTTCCTTTCTGTCTATCCCTCCTGAATATTGAATATCCCTGGATGTTCAGCTCCCAGCCTTGGTCACCCTAGGAGCCATGTGGATAATATCCCAGTTTTTATATCATAATGTTTAATGGCTGTTACTGCACGTTCAAATCATCCAAGTTATTGCCCGAATACTCCTTGCATTGAGATACACAAGCCTTCATTGTTTTTACAACCGTCTTACCCCTGGTATACAATTATGTTGAGAAGTGGCCCTTTTTGATTTTTGCCCTGGTTTTGCCTGCCACTTCTACTTTTCACCTTGCTACCTATTGCTTCTACCCTCATTTTACACCCCTCTGCCTCTCTGCCCTTGTACCTATCCCCCCGCCACATTAGTTTAAATCCTCCCCGAGGTTTCCACTAGCAAACAATATATTGTACACAAGGACATTTTGTTCAGATCTAGGTGCTGACCGTCTTTTTTGTTTTGGTCCCACCTCCCCCAGAATTCTAGCAATTGTGTAAAATTTTGAATCCCTCCCCTTTTGCGTAAAGCCACTCCATTTTGCAAGCCACGTATTCATCTGCAATATCCTCCTATTTCTGCTCTGACTGGCCCGTGGTATTGGTAGTACTCCAGAGATTATTACCTTTGAGGTCCTACTTTTAAGTTTATCTCCTAACTCCCTAAATTCATCCTGTAGGACCTCATCCCTTTTTTTACCTATACCGTTGGTACCAATATGCACCACGACAACTGGCTGATTGGATTGAAACAAAGCCAAATGTTATCTATCCACCATTTTTGTTCCATTATAGCTTTGATTAGTAGCCTCATTGGTCTGTCAAAATGACCAGCATTGATTTTGAGTGCTTGTATTTTTGCTCTCTGTAAATTTTGGTAATGTAAAGGTCCAAATTGTGTGGCTGGAAAGGCAGCCACCATTTTGCCAATTACTTTTGCTACCAATCTGATGGATGGTTTACTGAGGTTATTGCAAGCCTCTATTAAGTCCATAGCCTTTCCCTTTGGCAAAGTCACTGACATGTGAACTGAGTCAATGGTGAACCCCAAATAGTCCATTGTAGTGGAAGGCGTTAATTTAGATTTAACTGGATGGATAATAAACCCCAGTTTTTCAAATAACTGTTTTGTGGCTGTCACAGTTTGTTTGGCCAATTCCAAAGTTTTGCCCACAATAAGTATGTCATTTAGATATGCCATGACCATGTATTTTCATTTCCGTAGAAAAGCTAGGGCTGGTTTCAAAATTTTTGTGAACAGGCTGGGGGCTGATGTTAAATTCATTTGGCAGCGTTCTATACTGCCATTGCTGTCCCATCCAGTTGAATTTTAAGAAACATCTGTGGTCACCTCGTATAGGCACTGAATAGTAAGCATCTTTTAAATCGATGCTAGCCATGAATTAACCTTTGGAAATCAATTGTTTAGCAGTAACAAAGGTTTCCATTTTAAAATGAATATATTGTACAAATGTATTCAATTTGTTCAGATCTATGATGATGCGACAACCACCATCTTTTTTGTTTTTGGTAAATATATTGGACACAAATTCTAGCGGTTCGTGTTGGGATTTTTCAATTACACCTTTTGCGTAAAGCCGCTCCAGTTCAACATGCACTTCTGATTTCTCTTTACCAGAAAGTACGAACATTCGGTTCGGTATATGTTGAACTGGAGGGCTGTACTTGTGTATAAATTCTATTGTATATCCCTGGATACTGCTTAAAATATAAGTTTCGGTAGTTAAGATATGTGAAAAGAAAGAGATTAGTTAAAACAAATGTAGGTCCCTTGCTGTCAGAAAACAGGTGAGTTGATCATGGGGAACAAGGATATGGCGGACCAATTGAATAACTACTTTGGTTCCGTCTTCACTAAGGAAGACATAAATAATCTGCCGGAAATAGCAGGGGACCGCGGGACAAAGGAGTTGGAGGAATTGAGTGAAATCCAGGTTAGCCGGGAAGTGGTGTTGGGTAAATTGAATGGATTAAAGGCCGATAAATCCCCAGGGCCAGATAGGCTGCATCCCAGAGTACTTAAGGAAGTAGCTCCAGAAATAGTGGATGCATTAGTAATAATCTTTCAAAACTCTTTAGATTCTGGAGTTGTTCCTGAGGATTGGCGGATAGCAAACGTAACCCCACTTTTTAAGAAGGGAGGGAGAGAGAAAACGGGGAATTACAGACCAGTTAGTCTAACATCGGTAGTGGGGAAACTGCTAGAGTCAGTTATTAAAGATGGGATAGCAGCACATTTGGAAAGTGGTGAAATCATTGGACAAAGTCAGCATGGATTTACAAAAGGTAAATCATGTCTGACGAAGCTTATAGAATTTTTCGAGGATGTAACTAGTAGCGTGGATAGGGGAGAACCAGTGGATGTGGTGTACCTGGACTTCCAGAAGGCTTTCGACAAGGTCCCACATAAGAGATTAGTATACAAACTTAAAGCACACGGCATTGGGGGTTCAGTATTGATGTGGATAGAGAACTGCCTGGCAAACAGGAAGCAAAGAGTAGGAGTAAACGGACCCTTTTCACAATGGCAGGCAGTGACTAGTGGGGTACCGCAAGGCTCAGTGCTGGGACCCAAGCTATTTACAATATGTATTAATGATCTGGATGAGAGAATTGAAGGCAATGTCTCCAAGTTTGCGGATGACACTAAGCTGGGGGGCAGTGTTAGCTGTGAGGAGGATGCTAGGAGACTGCAAGGTGACTTGGATAGGCTGGGTGAGTGGGCAAATGTTTGGCAGATGCAGTATAATGGGGATAAATGTGAGGTTATCCATTTTGGTGGTAAAAACCGGAAAGCAGACTATTATCTAAATGGTGGCCGATTAGGAAAAGGGGTATTGACTACTGGAACATTCAGGGATATACAGTTACCCGGTGCGAGGTGTCTTGACGTGGTGTCCAGTACAGCCTGTTCTTGTAGCTGGTTAAAAGACATATAGTCTATACTGGCAGCTAGCTTTTGCTCCAGGTTTTGGCCAGTCTGGTCTGGCTGTATGAAGTTGGACACCATGCCTCCACTCAGATTTTCTCGTTCCTGTATGACCCCTGGAACATCTTGATTTTTCTTGCTGCGGTGCCCCCTCTTGACATGGTCAGCCCAGAACTGACTGTTCCAGTAGCTCCCTTAAAAGACATGAGGGAGAAGCACTGTGCAGCCCTACAAGAGGTGCTGCTGTGGGTTTTCCATAGAGCCCACAGTGACTCGACTCCATCTCCCGGAGCCTGTCACATTGGAGCAAATGCTCCACACACCGCTCCATCCGGTTCCAGAGCTCACGGTCGCTGGTCGCCCACGGTTGCTCAAAGTCGGACTCCTCTGAGTCCACGACTTTGTTAGTTTTTTGCCTTGCCTTACCGCCCGGCCGCGGAGTGGATCTGGCCGGTGCGGAGGCGACATCGGGCACAGCTGATCTTATTATCGGTGATTCAAGTGCCGCTGGCCGCTGCTGGCTGCCCGCTACTCCGCGGTCCTGCCCCACCAGCTTTGTCGCAGCCGTTGTTGCTTTCTTAGACTTGTCCATGCTTCCCACCTGTAAGTTGGTATAGGAAACACACAAAAAGACCGCAGAGTAACTCTTACCTGCTGGTTCCGTTTTTTTTAAAACTGCCGCTGGGGGGGAACGTCGTTCCACCCCGCCTGACGTTTCGCAATGCGTGTAGCGATATGACACGCATGCGTCCTGGCGGGGTTCTTCACGTAGTCACTCACGTGACTCCGAAGTAAAATAGCCTAATGGCTGTAGGGAAGAAGCAGGCCCTTCGGCCCACCAAGTCCGCCCCTACCAGCAATCCCCGCACATGATCACTCCATGATGATTATCCATGTCGATAATGGAATTATGTATTGGTTAGCTTTATGCCCCTATCCCACTTATGCCCCTGTCCCACTTAGGAAACCGGAACGGAAACCTCTGGAGACTTTGCGCCCCACCCAAGGTTTCCATGCGGTTCCCGGAGGTTCCTGGACGTTTTTGTTATTGCTTATCATATGTTGGCCTAGTAATTTCTAGTGGACCTATACCTGAGAAAAAAGACATAAAGTGCTGGAGTAACTCAGCAGGTCAGGCAACAACCCTGGAGAAGATGGATAGGCGATAGTTTGAAAACGTCATCTATCTGTGTTCTCCAGGGATGTTGCCCAACCCACTGAGTTACTCCAGCACATTGTGTCTTTTTTTGTTAACTATCATCTGCAAGTGTTCTAGTAACAGCGTGTCAGGGAACATCTATGTTGGGGATGGACTGGTAACGTTTCGAGTCAGGAACCTTTTCCAGACATTTAGTCAGGGGTAAAAAGATGGAAAAGAGAGATGTACGTGGGAAATAGTTTGACGTGTGATCATGTGTTGGAATGAACTGCAGATGTTGTTTTAAACCAAAAATAGGCACAAAAAGCTGGAGTAACTCAGCGGGACAGACAGCATCTCTGGAGTAATGTTGGGTCTGAAGAAGTATCTCGACCAGATACATCACTTATTCCGTCTCTCCAGAGATGCTGCCTGACCCACTGAGTTACTCCAGCTTTTTGAGCCAACCCTGACAAGTGATAGGTGGATACAGGTTAGTAGGGAGTGGAGTAAGTGACAAAGTCCAGAGGTGAAAAGAAGATGAAAGGCTGGCAAATAAGAAGAGTGTCAGAAGAGGAGTGACATGTAAAGCCATAGGTATATATATATATATATATATATAGGTGGAAGGGTACAGAGAGGGGAGAGAGGAGGGATAAAAGGGAAATTAAGGAGGGGGTGCACATCCATATCCCCGACTATTCCTCCCTCCACCAGCATCACCCTGCTCATTTCCCTTCCTTCAAACACTCATCTCCCAATCTCAAGTCCCTCATTTTCCAATTCTGGTGCTTAATTAGCCACTGTATATTGCCGCTCATGTGGTAGAACCTGCAGCGAGTTGCTGGAAATGTGGGGAGCGTGAACTGGAATGAATGTAGGATTGGTGTACTGTAAATGAGTGTTTGATGCTCAGAGGGGATTTGATGGGCCGAAGGGCCTGGTTCCCCACACCGAGTTTCTCCACAACACTCTTTGACTCTTCCAGATTCCTTGCACAAAGAACAAAGTGGAAAGGTCACGAGGAGTTGATGCTTGAAGTAACGGGCGATTTTTTTGACTGGTGCTTGTGCACAACGAGGCCAGTCAAACCTGACCTGTCACGCGTAACTTTGCTACATTTTACTCTATTTTATACTCCTTCTGAGTAATCTAACAAGATTACTTGGAACGAAGAGAATCTAACAAGATTACTCAGAAACTTGATTACCAGTAACTCAATGTGTCTTAATTACAGAATGAAACTCAGAAAGACTTAATTAGATCACAAACATAATGAGATGATTGTCCAGAAGTTTAAATTTGTTAACGTGTAGGAATGAACTGGTTTAAACCAAAGATAGACACAAAATGCCGGAGTAACTCAGCGGGACAGGCAGCATCTCTGGAGAGAAGGAATGAGTGATGTTTTGGGTCGAGACCCTTCTTCAGACCCTTCTAAACTCGTTAACAATAGATTCAAATTCCTGTTACAATGACGGGTGCAGGCATAATTAGAGAAATTCCTGTTAGGGCTTCGTCTGTGGTTTCCTGTCACCACCATATTAGTACAGTCCACATCCCTATTTACTAATTATTAGACCTCATTACTGTTTACCCAACAACACATGCAGTCTGTTTTTATTCACAAGAATGGAAATTGTGACCAGCTTCTGCATGTGACTATATGTATGGATTCTCCTTTGTTGGATTCTCTATATGGTTCTATGTGGTGTAATAGTTGGCTGACCTACACTTTCTGAAGAGCTGGAGCACTAGCTTGGATGTGGAGAGGATGTTTCAACTTATGGGAGACTAGAGGTCATAGCCTCAAAATTAATGGATGTTCTTTGAAGAAGGAGATGAGGGGACATCTATTTAATCAGAGGGTGGTGAATCTGAGGAATGCTTTGCCACAGAAGGCTGTGGAGGCCAAGTCGGTGGATATTTTTCTGGCAGCGATAGATTCTTGATTAGTACGGGTGTCAGAGGTTATGGGTAGAAGGCAGGAGAATGGGGTTAGGAGGGAGAGATAGATCAGCCATGATGAGGAGCAGAGTAGACTTGAGGGGCCGAATGGCCTAATTCTACTCTTATTCCTTATGAGCTTATGACCAATAGGTGCCGGGTAACTCTCCCTGTAACAAGAGAAGTTCTATATCCTCTCCATCATCCATAAACAGTGCTAGGTTCTGAGTTTAGTTTAAATACAGCCTGAAACTGGCCCTTCTGCCCACTGACCTGTGATCTCTGCACATTCACACTGCCCTCCACACTCTGGGCACTATTGTCACATTTATACCAAGTTAATTTACTTACCAACCTGCACATCTTTGGGGTGTGGGAGGAAACCGAAAATTGCGGAGAAAACTCACTGGGGTCATGGGGAGAACGTAAAGCTCTGTACAGAAAGCATCCGTAATCAGGATCGAACCTGGGTCTCTGGCACTGTAAGGCAGCAAATCTACCTCTGCGTCACTGTGCCACTGAGTTGATTATTAACACTCTTAGAACCAGTGACATAGTCTGTTCTTCCTCTGCCTCTCGCTCTGGTGTCCTTGATAGGTGTATCTCGCCGAAGACCTTGCAAAATTAAAGACCAAAAATGAGCATGGATGTATGTACCCTTATGGGAGATTCTTGGTTAAAGGTGTAGCCTTGTCCCTAATGGATGTTGTTGGATAGTGTGAGGAGACATCTATTTAATCAGAGGGTGGTGAATCTGAGGAATGCTTTCGAAGGGCTGTTCTGCGGTGTATTTCTCTGGCAACGATAAACTCTTGCCCTGGCGACCCAGCTGGGGTTGAACAGGTCCCGACATGCATCCAAGCAGCTACCGCCCATGGATTAGCCATCTAAACTAAACCAAACCAAACCATAAAATGTATTTGCGTAACAATGTTAGAAATCACTCAAAATGAAAAATTCTGTATACTGATCAAAATATGTTTGCATCACAATTTTAATGGCTTGTGCAGCACTATTTTTCATGTCTTTCCAGACCTTTGAATGATCCACCCATCTGCTAGTCTAACCTCCCTCACCTGTATCCACATTATCACAATTATACCAAGTGATTTTGTTACCAACCTGCAGGCCTTTCCAGCTTTCTTCCCGAAAATTGCCAGAAAATCACTCGGAAATGGGGGATCTTGATACAAAACATCACGATCCATTCCTTCCACATCAGGATTTAATTGGGTTTGGACTGATACAGCGCAGACCTCTGCGTCACCTTGCCCACCGTATCCGCAGTGACCAGTGATCCCTGTACACCTGCGCTACCCTACGCTTACTAGGGACAATTTACAATCTTTTATGTTGCAAATTAACTGACAAACCTGTACGTCCCGAAACCTTGGAAAACTGAAGACCAAAATGAGGGGGATGTATGGGGGGTGAGATCACGCGGCCATGTACGACACCATACAGACAGACAGCGCCCGTAGAGAGGATAGAACCCGGGTCTCTGGCGCTGTAATGCACTACTCTACTGCTGCTTCACCGTGCCTATTGCCTAACACCTGAATTACTCCGGCACTTTACGTTTTGCTGAAGATTCCAGCACCTGCATTTTCTTGCATCACCTTTGAATGTTCCAAGAGGTTGAGATGTGAAGAGAAACCGGAGGAACTTTGGAAAAGTAAAGTTTAATTATTGCCATGAGATTGTCCACCAGCCACATCTACTGCACATAATGAGTGCCAGGCAATATTATCAATCTGCTTGGGGAATAGTATTAGAATTTTGCATTGAAACATCGGTTTACAAATAACATGAGCACTATTTCAGCTTGGCAGGTACCAAAATGGATAATTCAACTTCATCTCTATTTTGAACATGCTGTTCTCCATAGTTCAACAGTTCAATGACATGTTCAGCGGAGCCAGCTGCACTGAACCTCCCTCTGTGGGCTTATTACAGTGCACAACTAAAACGGAGAAATAATTGCAATTCGCTGTGAATACCCATTGAGGATAGAGGGAAATCAATCATCATGTACACTGTTTATACGATAATAAGTAAATAACCACAACAACCAGGACTATGCCCGCACATGTGCAGGAAGGAACTGCAGATGCTGGTTTAAACCCAAGATAGACACAAAAAGCTGCAGTAACTCAGCGGGACAGGCAGCATCTCTGGAGAGAATGAATGGGTGACATTTCAGGTCGAGACCCTTCTGCAGACATTTCATTGTCACCTTCTCCTATCTAACAATGATCTATTCTCCATTTTCCTTGAACCGCAACCCCTTTGAGGTCTCGATTTCACACCTTACACTTCCTTATCTCCGTGTCGGAGAGAGAATGAAAGCAAGGGTTACTTGAAGTTAGACTAATCAATATTCGTACCGTGGGTATGTAAGCTGCACAAGCGAAATATGAGGTGCTGTTCCTCCAATTAGCGCTGGGCCTCATTCTGACAATGGAGGAGGCCCAGGACGGAAAGGTTAGTGTGGAAATGGGAGGGGGAGTCAAAGTGTTTAGCAATCAGGAGATCAAGTAGACTTATGCGGACTGAGCGGAGGTGTTCAACAAAACGATCGCCGAATCTGTGCTTGGTCTCGCCGATATACAGGAGTTGTGGAGGGATTGATTTAATGCGGAAGCCGGAAATTGTGCAGATGGGAATATGTGATTAATGGTGGGATCCCGTTAGAGGTGATGGAAATGTCGGAGGATAATGCGTTGGATGTGGAGGCTGGTGGAGTGAAAGGTAAGGACCAGTGGAAAGCTCTCCTTGGTGCTTCTGTGGGGACGAAATACCATGGTCTTTGTTAAGGCCCCTGAAATCATCCCTCTTGCCTCTCTCAATAACCAGGGATGGATCCCATCAGGTCCTTGGTACATTGCCCACCTTAAAATGATTCTTAGGGTTCTAATTTTACTTCTGTTAAGCAACTACTTTTGTTTGCATTGGATATCATGGATCCTGTTTCACTGCATTGCATGATAACAAATGATCCATTAAAAATGGTAGCTGATAGAAATTGTCACACCTAACTGAACAAATTACTTGTGCAATGACCATAACAGCGTCTAAAACTCATCTAGCATCTTGCCGAAGATGATCCCACCAATAATGTTTTGATTGGAGTGAGCCTTGCTCGTTGGGTTCAACAGAATAACACAATTTGATCTCCATCATTTTAAAAATCACACCACACTCGGCAATTTAAGCATTTGTAAGCATGGATTCACATTTCCCTGGTGTTAAAAGGCTGGTGAGAAGTCTTAAATTATTTAATTAAAATGTCATATTCAGTAAGAATAAGATTGTTTATTGGTAATTATGCTAATTTTATGTCCCTAAGTACATTGCAAGATTGCTTCATTGTGCTTGCTTGCAAATTATGCCAACAATTACCTGTTTCTTATCAATCTTATCGCAAGTGATATAATGCGTAAAGTTCTTCAGAATATGACTGGAATATCTGTTAATGCAAAAGAGTGTTAATCAGAACAGATGATCACAGAAAATGTGTTGTAGAATTAAACTGTGAAATTATTAGACGCATCTTCACTTAGGGCCAAAGTCGGTAATTCCACACAAAGTGGAAATGGCACCTTGCAGCCTAGTTTCCATTCACAACTCTCAAAACATCTCGCTTAAGAAGGAACTGCAGATGCTGGAAAATCAAAGTTCGACAAAAATGCTGGAGAAACTCAGCGGGGGAGGCAGCATCTATGGAGCGAAGGAAATTGGCAACGTTTCGTTTCTGGCTGAAGAAGGTTTTCGACCAGAAACATTGCCTATTTCCTTCGTTCCATAGATGCTGCCTCACCCGCTGAGTTTCTCTAGCACTTTTGTCTACCTCTGAAGACATCTCTTTTTTTTTTTTACTGTAACGGATTTCAAACTCATGAAGCAAGCAGCATCTGGTAAGGTTTTGCCGTGTTGCGTACAGAATACTACATGTCATTTTAGTTTAATTTAGAGATACAACGCAGAAACAATAGACAATAGACAATAGGTGCAGGAGTAGGCCATTTGGCCCTGATCCTCCACAATCAGTACCCCGTTCCTGTCTTCACCCGGTATCCCCAGACTCCACTATTTTTAAGAGCCATATCTAACTCTCTCTTGAAAGCATCCAGAGAACCTGCCTCCACCGCCCTCTGAGGCAGAGAATTCCACTCTCTGTGAGAAAAATTGTTTCCTCATCTCCATTCTAAATGGCTTACACCTTTTTCTTAAACTGTGGCCCCTGGTTCTGGACTCCCCCAACATCGAGAACATGCTTCTTGCCTCTAGCGTGTCCAAGCCCTTAACAATCTTATATGTTTCAATGAGATCGCCTCTCATCCTTCAAAACTCCAGAGTGTACAAGGCCAGCTGGTCCATTCTCTCAGCATATGACAGTCCCACCATCCCAGGAATTAACCTTGTAAACCGATGCTGCACTCCCTCAACAGCAAGAATGTCCTTCCTCAAATTAGGGGACCAAAACTGCACACAATACTCCAGGTGTGGTCTCACTAGGGCTCTGTGCAACTGCAGAAGAACCTCTTTGCTCCAATATTCGATTCCTCTTGTTATAAAGAACCAACATGCCATTCGCATTCTTCACTGCCTGCTGTACCTGCATGCTTACTACATAGACTGATGTACAAAGGACGCCTGGATGCCGTTGTACTTACCCTTTTCCCAACTTGACACCATTTAGATAGTAATCTGCTTTCCTGATTTTGCTACCAAAGTTGATAACCTCACATTTATCCGCATTAAATTTCATCTGCCATGCATCTGCCCACTCCCCCAACCTGTCCAAGTCACCCTGCATTCTCATAGCATCCTCCTCACAGTTCACACTGCCACCCAGCTTTGTGTCATCTGCAAATTTGTTAATGTTACTTTGAATCACTTCATCCAAATCATTGATGTATATTGTAAATAGCTGCGGTCCCAGCACCGAGCCTTGCAGTACCCCACTCGTCACTGTCTGCCATTCTGAAAGGAACCCGTTAATCCCTACTCTTTCTTTCCTGTCTGCCAACCACTTCTCTACCCATGTCAGCACTCTATCCCCAATGCCATGTGCCCTAATTTTGCCCATTAATCTCCTATGTGGGACCTTATCAAATGCTTTCTGAAAGTCCAGGGACACATCCACTGGCTCTCCCTTGTCCATTTACCTAGTTTTAAAAAAGAGTCCAGAAAATTAATCAAGCATGATTTCCCCTTCATAAATCCATGATGTCTCGGCGGACCAATCCTGTTACTGCTATCCAAATGTGCGGCTATCTCATCTTTTATAATTGACTCCAGAATTTTCCCCACCACCGATGTCAGGCTAACTGGTCTATAATTCCCTGTTTTCTCTCTCCCCCATTTCTTAAAAAGTGGGTTAACATTAGCTACCCTCCAATCCACAGGAACTTATCCTGAGTCGATAGAACATTGGAAAATTATCACCAATGCTTCCAAGATTTCTAGAGCCACTGCCTTAAGTACCCTGGGATGCAGACCATCAGACCCTGGGTATTTATCAGCCTTCAGTCCCATCAGTCTATCCAACACCATTTTCTGCCAAATGTGAATTTCCTTCAGTTCCTCTGTCACCCCAGATCCTCTGGCCACTACTATATCAGGAAGATTGTTAGTGTCCTCCTTAGTGAAGACAGATCCAATGTACCTGTTCAACTCATCTGCCATTTCCTTGGTCCCCATAATAAATTCACCTTTTTTGGTCTTCAAGGGTCCAACTTTTGTCTTAACTAATTTTTTTCCTCCTCACATACCTAAATAAGCTTTTACTCTCCGGCTTTATATTCTTGGCTAGCTTACCTTTGTACCTCATCTTTTCTCCCCGTATTGTTATTTTGGTTATCTTCTGTTGTTCTTTAAACATTACCTAATCCTCTTGCTTCCCGCTCATCTTTGCTACGTTGTACGTCCAACATGTAGAGGAACCAACGAGAGAGCAGGCTATTCTAGACTGGGTATTGAGTAATGTGGAAGGGTTAGTTAGCAGTCTTGTTGTGCGTGTCCCCATTGGGCAAGAGTGACCATAATATGGTTGAGTTCTTCATTAGGATGGAGAGTGACATTGTTAATTCAGAAACAATGGTTCTGAACTTAAAGAAAGGTAACTTTGAGGGTATGAGACGTGAATTGGCCAAGATTGACTGGCAATTAATTCTAAAAGGGTTGACGGTGATGTGCAATGGAAGACATTTAAAGACTGCATGGATGAACTACAAAATTGTTCATCCCAGTTTGGCAAAAGAATAAAGCAGGGAAGGTGGTGCATCCATGGATAACAAGGGAAATCCGGGATAGTATCAAAGCAAAAGATGAAGCGTACAAATTAGCCAGAAAAAGCAGCATACCAGAGGACTGGGAGAAATTCAGAGACCAGCAGAGGAGGACAAAGGGCTTAATTAGGAAAGGGAAAATAGATTATGAAAGAAAACTGGCAGGGAACATAAAAACTGACTGCAAAAGTTTTTATAGATATGTGAAGAGAAAAAGATTAGTTAAAACAAATGTAGGTACCTTGCTGTCAGAAACGGGTGAATTGATCATGGGGAACAGAGATATGGTGGACCAATTGAATAACTACTTTGGTTCAGTCTTCACTAAGGAAGACAAATAACCTGCCGGAAATAGCAGGGGACCGCGGGTCAAAGGCGGAGGAACTGAGTGAAATCCAGGTTAGTCGGGAAGTGGTGTTGGATAAATTGAATGGATTAAAGGCCGATAAATCCCCAGGGCCAGATAGGCTGCATCCCAGAGTACTTAAGGAAGTAGCTCCAGAAATAGTGGATGCATTAGTGATAATTTTTCAAAACTCTTTAGATTCTGTAGTAGTTCCTGAGGATTGGAGGGTAGCTAATGTAACCCCACTTTTTAAGAAGGGAGGGAGAGAGAAAACGGGGAATTACAGACCAGTTAATCTAACATCAGTAGTGGGGAAACTGCTAGAGTCAGTTATTAAAGATGGGATGGCAGCAAATTTGGAAAGTGGTGAAATCATTGGACAAAGTCAGCATGGATTTACGAAAGGTAAATCATGTCTGACGTATCTTATAGAATTTTTCGAGGATGTAACTAGTAGAGTGGATAGGGGAGAACCAGTGGATGTGTTGTATCTGGACTTTCATAGAAATATAGAAACATAGAAATTAGGTGCAGGAGTAGGCCATTCGGCCCTTCGAGCCTGCACCGCCATTCAATATGATCATGGCTGATCATCCAACTCAGTATCCCGTACCTGCCTTCTCTCCATACCCCCCGATCCCCTTAGCCACAAGGGCCACATCTAACTCCCTCTTAAATATAGCCAATGAACTGGCCTCAACTACCCTCTGTGGCAGAGATTTCCAGAGATTCACCACTCAGAAGTCTTTCGACAAGGTCCCACATAAGAGATTAGTATACAAACTTAAATCACACTGTATTGGGGGTTCAGTATTGATGTGGATAGAGAATTGCCTGGCAAACAGGAAGCAAAGAGTAGGAGTAAACAGATCCTTTTCACAATGGCAGGCAGTGACTAGTGGGGTACTGCAAGGCTCAGTGCTGGGACCCCAGTTATTTACAATATATATTAATGATCTGGATGAGGGAATTGAAGGCAACATCTCCAAGTTTGCGGATGACACTAAGCTGGGGGGCAGTGTTAGCTGTGAGGAGGATGCTAGGAGGCTGCAAGGTGACTTGGATAGGCTAGGTGAGTGGGCAAATGTATGGCAGATGCAGTATAATGTGGATAAATGTGAGGTTATCCATTTTGGTGGCAAAAACAGGAAAGCAGACTATTATCTAAATGGTGGCCGGTTAGGAAAAGGGTAGATTCAACGAGACCTGGGTGTCATGGTACACCAGTCATTGAATGTAGGCATGCAGGTGCAGCGGGCAGTGAAGAAAGCGAATGGTATGTTAGCTTTCACAGCAAAAGGATTTGAGTATAGGAGCAGGGAGGTTCTACTGCGAAACATCGCCTATTTCCTTCGCTCCATATATGCTGCTGCACCCGCTGAGTTTCTCCAGCATTTTTGTGTACCTTCGATCTTCCAGCATTTGCAGTTCCTTCTTGAACAGGTTCTACTGCAGTTGTACAGGGTCTTGGTGAGACCACACCTGGAGTACTGCGTACAGTTTTGGTCTCCAAATCTGTGGAAGGACATTATTGCCATAGAGGGAGTGCAGAGAAGGTTCAACAGACTGATTCCTGGGATGTCAGGACTTTCATATGAAGAAAGACTGGATAGACTCGGCTTATACTCGCTAGAATTTAGGAGATTGAGGGGGGATCTTATAGAAATTTACAAAATTCTTAAGGGGTTGGACAGGCTAGATGCAGGAAGATTGTTCACAATGTTGGGGAAGTCCAGGACAAGGGGTCACAGCTTAAGGATAAGGGGGAAATCCTTTAAGACCGAGATGAGAAAAACATTTTTCACACAGAGAGTGGCGAATCTCTGGAACTCTCTGCCAGAGGGTAGTTGAGGCCAGTTCATTGGCTATATTTATGAGGGAGTTAGATGTGGCCCTTGTGGCTAAAGGGATCAGGGGGTATGGAGAGAAGGCAGGTACGGGATACTGAGTTGGATGATCAGCCATGATTATATTGAATGGCGGTGCAGGCTCGAAGGGCTGAATGGCCTACTCCTGCACCTATTTCCTATGTATCTATGTATCTACGTTGTACTCCTTCGCTTTAATTTTTATACTGTCCCTGACGTCCCTTGTCAGCCATGGTCGTCCCTTTCTCCCCTTGGAATCTTTCTTCCTCCTTGGAATGAACTGATCCTGCACCTTCTGTATTATTCCTAGAAATACCTGCCATTTTTGTTCCATTGTCATCCCTGCTAGTGTATCTTTCCAAGTCAACTTTGGCCAGCTCCTCCCTCATGGCCCCATAGTCTCCTTTATTCAACTGCAACATTGACACCTCCGATCTACTCTTCCCCCTCTCCAATTGTAGATTAAACCAGACCATGTTATGGTCACTGCCTCCTAATGGCTCATTAACCTCAAGATCCTTTATCAAATCTGGTTCATTACAAAACACTAAATCCAGAATTGCCTTCTCCCTGGTAGGCTCCAATACAAGCTGTTCAAATAATCCATCACAAAGGCACTCTACAAAGTCCCTTTCCTGGGGTCCAGTAACAACCTGATTTTCCCAATCTACCTGCATGTTGAAATCTCCCATAACAACCACAGCATTACTTTTACTACATGCCAATTTTAACTCCTGATTTAACTTGCACCCTATGTCCAGACTACTGTTTGTGGGTCTGTAGATTAGTCCCATTAGGGTCTTTTTGTCCTTACAATTCCTTAGTTATATCCATACTGACTCCACATCTTCTGTTTCAATGTCACCCCTTGCAAGGGACTGAATTTAATTCCTCACCAACAGGGCAACCCCACCTCCTCTGCCCACCTGTCTGTCTTTTCGATAGGAGGTATACCCTTGAATATTCAGTTCCCAGCCCTGGGCATCTTGCAGCCATGTATCAGTAATTCCCACAACATCATATTTGCCAGTTTCTAACTGAGCCTCAAGCTCGTCCACTTTATTCCTTATACTTCACGCATTCAAATATTGCGCTTTGACCTTCATATTCACTTCATCCCTCGCACCGCTCGCAATTGGCCCTGACCTTACTCTGTTGTCCAATCTCAAGCTTTCCTTCCCATTAATTCAAGATTAATGGGAAGGACCCCCCCTCTTTAGTTTAAACCCACACGTGTAGTCCTAGCAAACCTGCCTGCCGGAATGTCGGTCCCCCTCCAGTTAAGGTGTAACCCGTCCCTTTTGTACAGGTCACCCCCTACCCCAGAAGAGATCCCAGTGGTCTATAAATCTAAATCCTTGCTCCCTGCACCAGCCCCTCAGCCACACAATCAGATCCCCTATCTCCCTGTTCCTGTCCTCACCAGCATGAGGTACCAGAAGCAATCCAGAGATAACCACCCTAGCAGTCTGGCTTTTCAGTCTTCTTCCCAACTCTCTGAACTCATGTTGGAGAACCTCTTTCCTCTTTTTCCCGATGTCGTTTGTGCCCACGTGCACAACTACTGCCGGCTGTTCACCTTCTTTATCGAGGATGTTCCAAATTCGGCTTGTGACATCATGAACCCTGACACCAGGGAGGCAACAGACCATCCTCACATCTCATCTGCTGCCACAGAATCTCCTGTCCGCTCTTCAGACAATGGAGTCACCCACCACTAGGGCTCTGCCCAATGTCGGTCTCGCCGGTCGAGTCCCATCTCCAGGATTGGAGCCACCGACGTGTCCGCCGCTCGGACTGGAAACATTGTCTCCCCGGACAGTTCCTAAGAGGGCGTACCTGTTTTCATTAGGCACAGCCACCCGAGTCTTCTGCACTCCACGATTTCCATCCTTTCTCTCTGTCACACACCTTGGTTCTTCAAGTAACCTCGGCGTGACTACCTCACTGATGGCCCTGAGGTCATCCAGCTGCTTCTCCAGTGCCCCAACACAGTCCTTTAGGAGCTGAAGCTGGACGCACTTGCCACAGTTGTAGCAGCCAGAGGTTCCATCTGTGTTCCTGGGCCCCACATTCTGCAAGATCACACTGTCTCATCTGCTCCAACATGTGTTCACCGCCTTCTGTCCTCTCGCACTTCTCTCCTAAGACAAGCACTTCCCTCACAAGGCCACTCCCTCACTGCCACTCGCTAAAAGCCGTCTTGCTTATATTGACTGATAAATTGGCTAATTTACCAATTTTCCAATTTACAAACCAAATTCCTCAGTTTTAAACTGTTTTCCCCCTCTGACTCACTTCTAACTCTCTTCCCACTCGGGCTGGAGCCAATCAGTGCTTTCTCCTGCTCCTCTTTGTTGCTGTTGCTTCAAAATCCATGGGAGCTCTGAGTTAAGTGCCTGTGCTTTGCCTCTCCTATTCAACTGTTTTCCCCCTCTGACTCATTTCTAACTCTTCTCCCACTCGGGCTAGAGCCAATCAGTGCTTTCTACTGCTTCTCTTTGTTGCTGTTGCTTCAAAATCCATGGGAGCTCTGAGTTAACAGGCCCTTCGGCCCACTGAGTCCGCACAGAGCAGCGATCCCTCCTACACACACTGGGGAGAATTTTACACTTTACACCAAGCCAATTAACCTACAAACTTGTAAGTCTTTGGAGTGTGGGAGGAAACCGAAGACCTCAGAGAAAACTTACGCAGCCATGGGGAGAACATACAAACTACATAAAGACAGTACTCACAGTCGGCATCGAACCCGGGTGTCTGGCGCTACAAGCGCTGGAATGCAGCAACTCTACTGCTGCGTCATCGTACTGCTCATGGAGACAAAAGCACACAAGCATGCATCCTATCTCACACAAGAGTGAAGCCACATGAAACGAGGTTGGGGTTTTAATACATTAACTCAAGGGTGGCACAAATGACTGGTCACATTCCTGTTCTTTTATACATTGTCATGAATTCAGCATGTCTGAAATACTCTTGGAATACTTCTGGCTTAATCATAATGTTCATACATTCATAAATGATAGGAGCAGAATGAGGCTGTTTGGCCCATCAGGTCTACTTCATTCAATTTTGGCTGATCTATCTTTCCCTCTCAACCCCATTCTCCTGCCTTCTCCCTATAACCCGTGGCACCTGTACTAATGGGATGGGCAATATTGCAGTGATAGAAATAAATAATATTTAAATGGTATCAAAAATAGTATTTAATATTCTAAGATGTTGGACATGCGTGTTTTTTTTCTGCAAGTCTTTAATCTTCCTCTTCCTGTTAATCCTGTGTGAAACTCAGTCTGCAGCCTCAGCAGGGTGCTCAGATTTCTGTTCTGATGTTGAAATATGTGAAGATTCTGCTAATATTGCTCAGCCGACAACAGCACTAGAGTCAAGAGTGTTTAAGTATTATTATGTACTGGAAAAAGAGCAATGAAATTCTTACTTGCAGTTTCGAGATACAGAGTGGAAACGGGCACTTTGGCCCACCGAGTCGGCGCCGACCAGCAATCCATGCACATAACAATGTAAATAACTCATTCTAAGCTCTCCCCCAGTCTATTTTCAGTCAATAAGATACTGAGTCAAGCACTTGTGCATCTTAACTTTATTTTGGGAAAACACAATAACAGTTCCTCTAACAGTACTATACCTAACCTCGCAGGTTCGATCCTTGTATCTGTTTGGCCAAGCCCTCCTAGCCTTGTGCAAGCAGAGACACTCCAGAAGGTCTCGCAGTCCTAAGCGTTCGCCCAGAAGATCGACATCGAACCTCGTGGGAGCAGCCTTTTATAGGTCCCCAAACCTTGAGGGGATCAACCACATAGGGGTGGTCGCTATACAGTCCAATAACAGATATCGATTAACACAGTACATGATAGACATTCCCCTAACCCAACAATTCCCAGCTGTTCAAATTTTATCGATCAATTTCCATATGTTGTCAATTAGAATACAACCCAATTAAGAATGCCGAATCTAGGGACAATTATTTCCACCTTGAAGATAGAAGCCACTTTACTATCAAGGGTTAAACAATTTAGATCCACCAGTCAAATACATCGGCTCTGATATCTCA
Organism: Leucoraja erinaceus; assembly: GCF_028641065.1. Classification (NCBI taxonomy): domain Eukaryota; kingdom Metazoa; phylum Chordata; class Chondrichthyes; order Rajiformes; family Rajidae; genus Leucoraja; species Leucoraja erinaceus. Next base: position 18,955,772 of record NC_073379.1, on the reverse strand, counting down.
ACTCCCATTTCCTCATTTCTCCTTCTAATTCAATATACCTCCTCCGGTACTTCTTCCTTGGTATGTTGGCTCGTCTCTCGGACTTTCGGGGTTCTTTCTCATAACTAATTTCCTTTTACCTCTAAGTAACCCTGGATGGTTAGTATTGACCTTCCAAAGGGAACACATTATTCAAATTTTCATTCTACCTCATCATTCTATACCACCAATTTGTGTAGGTGTGTTGCAAAGCCTACCTGAAGCGTCGCTGCAAATCTGTCCCCGCCCGTGTACGCGATTTTGGCGCCGTTTAGAGGGGGGGCAGGTTTAAAACCCGATTTTTCACTAGGCTGTTCAAATCGAGGATGTTCAGCCTAGTTAATTATTAACGGAAAATCGCTGGAAGATTCTGTCGCTTTAGCTATTTTTAGTTTTAAAGGCTTTATATAATTGTTATAGTAGGTTAAAAATTAACCTCTAAACCCCCGACCACCGGCAACCGGCAGGGTCTCATACAGCAGACAACAGAAGGTAGGCTGTTTATTTTTACATTAAAAAGGGCTTCTTAAGATCCCTTTATACAAAGTTTAACGTTGCGAGTAGCTCATTTTGGGCCCATTATATCCCGCAGTATTTTTCTGGGCATTTGAGGGCACAAATCTAGCGCAATGTGAACGTTCTAAACCAGCGCGTTCACAGGAACCCACTAGAAAGCTGATTTAAATTTACTTTAATTTACAGCAATTGAACACTAAATTCCTTCCATTTGGCCTATAAATTAATGTAAATGAGATTTAAAAATCATGTTTTATTTTGAATTATATGTGAATATTACTTAGACACAGGCTATTTAAAAATGTTAATCATTTATTAAGAAATAGATAGATGTTTAGATCTAGTAATTGAAGTTTTAAATTATCTCCAATTGGGTAACTAACTAATTATATGCTTTAATTTCAGGTCATCCAAGTAAGATTGATTTATCTTTGTTTCAGAATGCTTCAATCTATGATAACTGAAAATTTCATTCAGTTCTCTTAATTTTTAAGAGAGTTATGGGTTTTTGACTGTCCACGATCACAGCTTTTTTGTTATGTCCATAGAAAATCAATAGGGAACAATATGCTAATTTCCGAGTATGAAAATGGCCATAACTTTTTAAATACTTGAGATATGAAAGTAAATTAGGTGTCAAATTAAACTTATTTTTATGCTTTATCTGATGGGATAAATTGCAGACTTGATTTTTTAAATCTCAAAATTTTGTAACATTGCTAATTTATGTTTCCAGGGTATATCTTAATTTCTGATATCCTCTAGAGTCTGTCCCTTCCTTGACAGCAACTAAATAATCCCATCCCATCTTCGATTATCCTCCTATGGGTGAGATAAGAGAAGAATGCCAAGTCAACAATCAATACTCTAATAAGCCCTTTCTCAAATCAATTTATTTTTATAAATAAATTTGGGCACAAAATGAATATTTTGCCCCAAACCACAGAGTAGTGTCTATCTTCAAATTAGAGCTTGCCCCAATAGTCGTCATAGGTTGTCTGTAATTTTTATTAAAGGTTGGATGGTGTTATTTTCTTTCTCCTTCACTGGTGTCAACAGCTAGAGGATGTTAAAGTTGGGCAGTAGGGTAGGTATCTTCTTCTTCCTCGATGTTAGTTTCAAAGCAGTAGGGATACTGAGGAGCAGCTCTATCTGTTGGCCTTCCCAGAAGTGTCTTAAAGAGAAGGGGCAGTATCATTTCCTCCTTGTTTCTGGGGAGCTACCTTACCTGAGCTGTGCCTTCTGTCCATTCTCGAGGGTCCACATACTCTTTACCGCACTCCCCAGATAGTAGTGTTTTGTAGATTATACTGTCCTGCAGGCACAAACTTAATAACGTCATTGATCATAGTCACAATGGTTTAATGACTCCTATCCCTACTACTGCACCTCCTGCACAATTCATCTCTTCTCTCCCTAGTGCCAGTTTAGTTTCCTTTAGTTATTATTCTTTCTGACACCAGCTACTGGGTTCCTTTTCTTACGTTCTTTATTGCCCCTTGATTTCTCTTCCGTTCTGCTCTATTCTGTCTTTTCGCTGGGTACTCCTTACTCCAATGACCTAATTGTGTACAGTTGTAACAAGCTCCTTGATTTACAAAGGTACACAAAAATGCTGGAGAAACTCAGCGGGTGCAGCAGCATCTATGGAGCGAAGGAGATAGGTAACGTTTCGGGCTGAAACCCTTCTTCAGACTTGGTTTACAATGTTCTTTGCTCTAAGGCGTTTTCTTGGGCAGTTATAAGATTGTTTACAATTTTCTTTTATATGATCTTCAGTTTTTACTATGAGAGTACATACAATTCCTTTATTCTGGTAAATTACTTGAGGGGGTTCTAGAGTAGGGGTCATGTCTCCATGTCCACAATTCCTGGATGGGTTGGTAAGTCCGGACTGAGAGAATGGGTTGGTTTAAGTAAACGGTGTGTGACTTCTTGGTTCCTGACATTCGTGCCAGCACGTTCTCTATTCTCTCGGGTCCCAGTAGTCTCTTGAATTGAAGGACCTCCTCTAATTTCTAGGATCTCGGATATTTCTATATCCTCTTGGATCTCTAATTTCTTCATAATCCTGGAAATCATTTCTTTGACCCCCTCCCCCCTCTCACTCGTTCCCGGTTAGGCTCGATTCCTGTGTCCCATTCCCCCACAAGTGTAGCATTGATTAGGAAATTGATTAGGAAATATGGTTGGCTTGTTTTTACCCCTTGGTTCCATTGGAATGGGTTCTAAATTGGGAGTATAATTGTAATAATAATCTGAGTAGTCTGGGACACTAGTTTTTCCCAATCCATTCCTCGCTAGCATTTGGGGACTCCATGGGCATGAGCCAGAGCTTGGTTCTTCCTTCTTGACCATATGTTCAGTTTCTGTTCTAGTTACAGGATAATTTTCCTGTTTCCTAATATCCTTCCAATAGTGCCTCACAGCTCTGGCCATTTGACTGGCGCAGTTCTCAGACCAGTCCCTGTTATCAGTTTTAATTGAGTCCGCTACTGTGGTGGGAGGCAATTCAATAAGATAGCACAATATTGTGGGGAACTTATTACATTTTGATAGTTTAAGTCACCTGATTGTTCCGTGTATAATATTTGAAAAACGGTCTAAAAATTAATCTGCTCCTTCCCCCTTTTCCGGTTTTATTTCCAGAATTCATATTAAATCACTTGGCTTCTGAAGGATGTTTGCAGGGGCCGATAAAACAGCCTCTTCTCTTGCACTATCGTCCACTACTATGTTTGCCAAGGCTTCATATGTTGTGTGCTCTAGGGCTACTAGAAATTTGGTATTTTCTGCTAGAGTAATTATTTGTTGTATGGTCTCCCATTAATCCCACAAATCTGCATAATGTACACACATTGGGGTTCTCAAATAGTCTATAAAAGCAGCAGGTGACTTCTGTCTATCAGAGATTTTGTTTAGTACTGCCATTATTTCATGGGGTTCCATGGAGTATGGACGTCTGTGGCACGGGGATTGTTCATACTTACTGCGCTGGTCGAATCAGCTGTACCCAGCCCTTCCCTCACTGGGAACTGCCTATAGGATATCTGTTCAATTTGTAAACTTTCGGTTACATCAAAATCTATCTCGGTATCTTCAATCACTGTCTCACCCTCAGATGAATCTTCTCGTTCGCTAGGGGGTTCCCGATACTGTCTTAATAAATTGTTCCTCTTTCTTCATACTCGTGTAATCTGTCTAGGTTGTGGCTCATAGTAATATTCTGGCTGTTGCACTAAATCTATCATACCTTCCTTTTCTTTAAACACAGAGCTAACCTCTTCGTTCTACTCCAGGTGCCATAAGCTACTGGACGATCTATTAATGGTGGAGTGCATAGAGTCAAAGAATCTGGCACCCCAGTGGTGCTATTGGTAGAGTCTGCTTAACTGTAAAATATGCAGGTGTTGTTATAGATTCTGCAGACCTAAAATATTTATGTACGGACACAAGTCATACAAGATGTGAGTGAAGCCTGGGAAATGCAAGGGGAACATGGTGGGAGCTGTGAGCTTCCACTAGCATTAACATTTGTCCATTCTTACAAATATTCATCTCCTTCCCCCTCGTGTTCAGCACTAACCATCGGACCCCTAAACTTTAAATTTACAGAGACTAGTTTCCTTCCAGGAGAATTGCTTGTTCCCTGTTCCGTGTGTTTTTCTCCAGTCCTAAGATTCCTACTGCCTGGAAGTCATTCTATTTCACATTTTTTCAGTTCAATTCCAAGTTTAGCGATCACTTTTTCCCAACTAGCCATCCTCTTAGCATCTTTATTCGCCTTCTGCTCCTCATAATATTTTCTCCATAACCCTATTAATTATTTTGCACTCTCCTTATTACTATGCTGCCAAATGATTTGTTCTATGTATTTTATCCCTTTTACTGTTCTAATGCCCCCCGGCGACCATAGCTTGTTTCCTAATTTCTTATTTATTGCTCCTGAAAAATCTCTTAATTTCTCTGCCTTGTTAGGGAACCCATTACACATTATTTGCAATGGGCTCCTTTCCTCTTCTGCTATATCTCTGTCGATGCTGTTCCCCATGGCTCCGAATAACCAAAACAGAATTCCTAAGTCCTTCACTCCTTCCTTTTAATGCCTAAATGTATCAGGCTCCCTCTTGAACAGTGACTAATGGCCCCGAAGTGTCCCCAGCCTCACACTTCTTTACTCCTTTGCTCCACCAATCCTATTCTCTTATTCAAATGCTTCTCATATCTCCTACAAGTCCACACAATTTCAACCTTACAATTTCAACAATCCTTAGTCATTCAAAGATCAGAGTACTCCAGGGAACAATCAAACACCTTATTGCAGCAAGTTTAACCCTCAATCTAAACACATGAAAATGAGCTCCAAACACACAAGTGACACTTTACACAGACAATAAACCACACCTCTTATTATTATCAGGCACAACCACACAACTCCTACATAAACCGCAATCCTTCATTTATTATGAATCACGCTCTAATAAATCCTCCTCGTGGCGTACTCGGTCAACGGAACGACTCCTCCCCCGACACAGCGATCGAAAGAATACGAACCCTGATCGAACCACCACGAAGCGGATTCTAATTATACTACAATCCCGATTTAAACAAATACAAATATTTAATTGAAGCGCATTTTTACTTCAATTATCTAACACCCAAAAATCTTTAAGCACTCACACAGACAATACAAGTAGCAGTCCGCGAATTTAACACACTATAAATCTTCCGCACCTCTGCACATCCACTCAATCGAGGCCTTTCTTGAAACTTCACCACTGGTTCCGTCGTTGATTGTAGGCTTTGACTACAGCAAGCTTGGCCGTGTTGTCCATCTCGCTCCTAACGATGGCAAGATGTAACTCACCAGCGCGGGAGTTACTCACGGGCACTTCCCTTTGCCCCCTCTTCCATAGGGCCAAAAGTATAGAAGTGTGAAAACTCACACCTCCAGATTTGGAGACTGTTTCTTCCCAGCTGTTATAAGGCAACTGAACTATCCTACCAGCAACTAAAGAGCAATCCTCAGCTACTATCTACCTCTTTGGAGATCCTCAGACTATCTTCAATCAGATTTTATTGGATTTCATCCTGCACCAAATGTTATTCATGTCATTCTTTTTATCCTGCACCAAACTCTATCTATCTATCTATACGCTGTGAATGGCTCGATTGTAATCATGCATAATGTTTCAGCTGACTGGTTAGCACACAACTAAAGCTTTTCATTGTACTTCGGTGCGCGTGACAATAAAGTACACTAATTATTCTTAACACAGTTCTGAATGCCCACTGCTGTCTGTTTTTTTGATGGCTTTGTGGTCAATGTTATGACGTTTTTGCAGATTCAGCATTAGCATCATTCACAGCATAAATTTAACACATCAAAAACAGACAAAATAGAATTCTATGCCAAATGACAACCTGCCATATGTTCACACAATCTTGTGCAATATATATTTTTTAGATAAAATGCCTGGTTTGACATTCTTCACAAATAGTTTTGTCATTTGTCAGTACTTTAACTTTCTTTATTCAGCCTATTTTGGAACCACAAGAGACTGTGGCTACTCGAATCTATACCAAAACAAGGAAGAGGAATGCAATAAAGATGTGACAGGTAGTATGGCCACGTTGTAACTGGCAAAAATGTTGGAGAATGAAGTGCTGGATGCGGATGCTGGTGAGCTGAAATGTAAGGACAAAGGCATCCCAATTCCTTGTTCTGTTAGACAGGGACGAGAGCAGAATTGTGGTATGGAGATGAGATACGAGTGAGTGCCCGGCCAACCATCATGCAGGGAGGAAGCCAAATTTCCTTAAAGAGGAGGACATTTCAGATGTACTGAGTGGAAATGTCCATGTCAAGAACAGATGTAGCAGAGATGGAGAAACTGAGAGAAAGCGATAGCAGCCTTACAAGAGGCGAGGTGGGTGGAGGAGCAATCTAGGGAGCTGAAGGAGTCAGTGGATTTGTAGTCGATCACAGTAGCTTGACAGATTATTTGAATTTCCATACTGGGCATCATTCAAGTTCTACGAAATAAAAGATGACATAAAAATGATGAATGAAAATTGGCTCCTACAAGATATAAATAAATCTGTTTGCGGTTTCTAAGTTTCCTTTCACGTGTGTAGATTAATGTATTTTGACCAGGTCTGGAATATTTTTGTCAATATTTACAACATATTTGTGCACACTTTAATGATGGAAACATGTTTTAGTGTTAGTGATACAGCATGGAAACAGACTCTTTGGCCCACCGAGTCCACACCATCCATCGATCACCTATTCACACTCATTCTATGTAATCCCACTTCCTCATTCACTCCCTACACATTAGGTGCAATTTTACAGAGGCCAATCCAGCTGCAAACACGCAGGTCTTTGGGATGTAGGAGGAAACTGGAACACCAGGAGGAAATTCATGCGATCACAGGGAGAAAGTGTAAACTCCACACAGACAGCACCTGAGGTCAGGATCGAACCTGGGTCTCTGGCATTGTGAGGCAGCAACACTGTGCCACGTTCATGTCATGATGGCATTTTTGACAGGTTGAGCCATTCAAAGCCCCTCTTCCACTGCTTCTCAATGGGAAAGCTTAAAGGAGACATGAGGGGGCTGGATTTTCTTTTCATAGAGAGTGGTGGGTGCTTGGAACACGCTGCCATGGGTGGTGGTAGAAACAGATATGACTGTGGTGCTTACGAGGCTTTTGAAGAGGTACATGGAAACGCAGGGAATAGAGAGTGTAGGAACCATTCATGCTTAGGCAAGTTACTGTTAGCATATTATATTATTTTGTCCAGATACTTCCAGCAGTATTATTTTGTACGCTTGGGGGTGGGCTTTTGATATGCAGATAGGAGTGACATATATGATAGAGGAAGAGGGACTGACCAGATCAGACCAGCCACGGAATTTGGAAAGTATCAGATAGTAAGAACGGAAAGCTGCAATTTGTATAAGAATAAAGAGGATCTCGCATGTTCATTTTTTTTGTTTGTAAAACTACTTCAATAAAGAACCTGGAAATATTGACTGGAAGATCCGTGTTTTTCTTGTCTGCTTAAGATCACTCCTGCCACCGGTGTTGTAATGGACAACGGAAAGGTGTGAAATTGCCATTACAAAGAGACATGGATCAGGTGCAGGATGATAAGATTAGTTTACCTTGGTATCATGTTGGGCACAGCGAAACAGCGGGCCGAGGCCCATGGAAGGAAGCCGCCGCAGATTAACTCATCCCAGCTCATCCCCGAGGACCTGAGGAGCCACCGGTGATGACGGGCACAGGGCAGAAGCTCTCGGAGAGCCTTGCGGGTAGTTGCCAAACGTGGACAGGCAACCGGCCGGCCGGGGAAGTGCAGAGCCCGCCTGGAGTGGGTTCAAGGTTCCCAACGGACCTTAATGGCCAGCTGCAGCTTGCACTATGTAAAATGGTGCCAAATTTGGCAACTATTTCATATGGACTCAGTGGGCTATTATACCTCACTGTGCCATTGGTCCATAGAGTCATAGAATCATAGAGCCATACAGCATGTAAACAGGCTCTTAGGCTCAACCCGCTCTCACCGACCAACATGTCCCATCCGCTCTAGTCCCACCTGTTTACGTTTGCCCCATATCCCTCTAAACCTGTCCTATCCATTTACCTGTCTAAATGATGCTTAAACATTAAATAATTAGACATTAAATGATTGATGCTTTAACTACCTCCTCTGGCAGCTCATTCGTATGTAAACGTTACTCCCCAGGTTCATATTAAATCTTTTCCCCCTCACCTTAAACCTATGTCCTCTGGTTCTTGATTCCCCCACTCTGGGCAAGAGACTTTGTGCATCTACCCAATCTATTTCTCTCATGATTTTATATAATGCTATGAGATCATCCCTCATCCTCCAAGGAATAGAGTCCCAGCCTATAGTTCAGACCCTCGAGTCCTGGCAACATCCTCGTAAATCTTCTCTGCACGGTTTCCAGCGTGACAAATTGATTGATTAGTAGGACTGGATGTGACAATCCCTAAGGTTTTTCACTCCAATTGACATTCTTGGGGATGACCACTAGGTGATTATGCTACCAATCAGACACATCTTCAATGTCACTCGGTGTTTCGGCCTTTACTACTGACTGTGGCTGGTTGGGCTCTGGACTCGTGTCCATTGGTGGGATCTTTCAGCCGTTATTTCCAGGTTCTTTATTGAAGTAGTTTTACAAATAAAAAAACAACATATTTCCTGTAATTGCCCAGAGTGGGGGAATCAAGAACCAGAGGACATAGGTTTAAGGTGAGGGGGAAAAGATTTAATATGAACCTGGGGAGTAACTTTTACACATCTTTCCTGTAACATGGTGCCCAAAACTAAACACATTACTCTAAAGTACACAAAAATGCTGGAAAAACTCAGTGGGTGCAGCAGCATCTATGAAGAAGGGTTTCAGCCCGAAACATTGCCTATTTCATTCGCTTCATAGATGCTGCTGCACTCGCTGAGTTTCTCCAGAATTTTTGAGTACCTTCGATTTTCCAGCATCTGCAGTTCCTTCTTAAACACATTAGCCTAAATGCGGCCTCACCAATTTCTTATACAACTGCAACATGTCCTCCCAACTTCAACGCTCAATACTCTGACTAATGAAGGCCAATGTGACAAAAGCCTTTTCGACCTTCCTGTGACACCACCTTCAAGCAACTATATACCTATGACAATAAAAGAGCCATTAAAACCATGTCACCATTGAGATAATGGGCTGAAGCGCCTTTTCCTGTGCTGTACTGTTCTTCGTTCTCATGGCTCCAATCACTGAAGAAGCTGAAATGCATGCAAGTATTTTACAAAAGTGAAAAATTGTTAATATTTTTTTTTCTAAATTGATTGCAAAACATTTCACCTCTCAAAACATTTCACCTCTCATTTTTTGGAAAATAATATTGCATTTTAAAAAATGGAAAGTACAAACCCCTTGGCAACAATTATAATTTTAATTGCCCGTGATCGGCTCGAAGGGCCACACTGAAGATGGCTGTCAAGGCTGGATGGCAGCTCAGGGTTCCCATATTGGATGCAGAGATCACACACAGCACTATCTGACCTGCACGGTCACTCCAGTGTTACCTTGTCAGAGACATCCAACCTTGACTGCACTCCACCCCCTCCCTCGCAACTCCCAGGTGGCATGGTGGCCCAGCGGTAGAGTTGCTGCCTTAGAGTGCCAAAGCCCCGCGTTCGACCCCGAACATGGAAGCTGGCTGTACAGAGTTTGTACGTTCTCCCTGTGACTGCAGTTATTTTCTTCAGCTGCTCCAATTTCCTCCCACATTCCGAAGATGTACAATACAATGCAATACAATACAATACAATACAATACAATTTATTTGTCATTTGGACCCCTTGAGGTCCAAACGAAATGTCGTTTCTGCAGCCATACATTACAAAACAAAAGACCCGAGACACAACACAATTTACACAAACATCCATCACATCGCTGTGATGGAAGGCAAAAATACTTATCTTCGTGCACTTATGTGCAGGTTTGTAGGTTAATTGGATTCGATAAATTTTCCCAAGTATGTAGAATGGAACTAGTGTACACGGAATTATTGATTGGAGTGGACTCGGTGGACCAAAGGGCTTGTTTCCATGCGGTATCTCTGTACTAAAATTAACTAAACTTAACGGCTTTCCCACTTTCACGAGGTAATTCATGAATTATCACGAGTTTTCCCCTTGATTCAAACTCGCAGGATGTTCGAAACGAGTCCGTAGGAGGTCGTAGGAGTTCGTAGATATATCGTAGCGGCTCGTTATACTAGCCGTAGGTACTCAAGGCATCAGGTAAGACGGGACGTTTTTTCCAGCCCGATAAAAAATGTCCACGAGTAAAATAATGGTCGGGATGAAAGAAATTACAACTTTTTACTCGTAAGGAGGGCATCGAAATAGTCGTGGGAATTCATAGACATACTCGTAGGAGTTTGTAGGAGTTTGTGAACATAGTCGTGGAAGGTCGTAGGAGTTCGTAGATTACCACAATCTTTTTTTTTAAAGTCCTTTAAAGGTTGTGGCGACCATGTGGCAACTGAATAGTCACCTAAAATGTTGCCAGGCCCATAACTGTTAGATTTTTGTTAATAACTGGGAATCTCCTGGGAATGTTGCACTTGGGCAGAGGTTTTGAATTAAGTCGTGAAAATGGGACAGGCCCTTTATTCAGCTTTGTTTCCCTCCTTCCCAGTTCTGAAGAAGGTTCATCAACATGCAACGTTGCCTCTGTTTCTCTCCCCAAAGACATGCCAGACCTGCTGACCATATCCAGGATTTTCTTTCTTTGCTATTGGACCACCAGCGCATTCAGTGCTCGCATGCTGCCATGCACAGGTGTAGAAGGTCAGGGACATGCAGACCCATGAACTGCAGCTGGCTGGCAGTTGCCCATTAAGTCACCAGCTAAATACCATCACAACCCAGCCCATTGCCACATCTTCCATCTCCACTCCCTGCATCCCAAACAACTTGCACAAAATGCTGTAAGTTTTATTATTTAATTATATGAATTATTAAATCATAAAATAAAGATCCAACATATTATTTTTAAATAGTAATTGAACTAACTGATGCATAACCCGATTCAACAACCCGTGCCTGTAGATCCTGCTCCTAGTGAGAATTATTTGGCATCTCCATTTCCCGAGAGCAATGTTACGGGAAGATGGACCAATTTATAATATAAATTCAGGCTGTTAAATAGCAGCGTAACAAATTACAACTTTTTCCCCCTTGGACATCTAATACTTTTGTCAACAGAACACACAGCGTTTAAATAATAAAACAGGATAAAGTCACAATTAATCTCACTGATTAGCGAATTTATTCAGCACACAGACTTCCATTTAAAATATTGAAAATGGATCAGATGAAACATAAGAGTCACCGCAGCGACTAGTGGGATTCCGCAAGGCCCAGTGCTGGGACCCAAATTTAACCAGGGGTCACAGTTTAAGAATAAGGGGTAGGCCATTTAGAACTGAGATGAGGTAAAAAGGTGTTCACCCAGAGAATTGTGTAATTCTCTGCCACAGAGGCAGTGGAGGCCAATTCAAGAGAGAGTTATGAGCCTGTCTCACTTGGCAATTTTTTTAGGCATCTGCCGGTGACTGTCATAGTCGTCGCAGGTCACCGAAAAACCGGCAACAACCTATGTCATCCTGGCGACAACCTACGACAGCACCTATGTCAGGAGAGGTCAAGCTACGCTCATTGGTGTCAAATCCACTGTCGCCTAAAAATTTGCAACATGTTGAAAATTTAGCGGTGACCAGAAAGACACTACGACTTTTTGCGCGACTGATGAGATGACTCCCAGCGACTGCCGGCGAACATGTGGTGACAAACTAGTTGCCTGTAGTTGCCTAAGTCACCTAAGTGGAACAGGGCCATCAGATTTAACTCTTAGGTCTAAAGGAATCAAGGGATATGGGGAGAAAGCAGGAAAGGGTTACTGATTTTGGATGATCAGCCATGATCATATTGAATGTCACTGCTGGCTCGAAGGGCCGAATGGCCTACTCCTGCACCTATTTTCTATGTTTCAATGTAAAAGTTAATTTAATCCATTTGAGCGTTTTTTCTTATTATTGAACAAGCCAATTCGTAAGGATGGCTTCCGACATGTGGACATTAATGAGCCTGTCCCACATAGGCGATTTTTCAGGTGACTGCCGGCAACTGTCAGAATGGAACACACACATACACATCGCTTCCTTCACCAGCTCGTTATGCAGGCAGGGGACAAGGCAAGCGGGGGAGCGCTGTCTGAGTGAAATTCACACGGTGCAAAGCCAATGTGATACAGCCACATACTGCAATGAACAGGAAGGTTGGTGCTGTAATTAAGATGCTAAAAAGCATAGTGTACAGTAAGTCCTTTAAAAAAGGGGGGAGAGGGGGGTGAAGGGGGGAGAAGGAGACAACTTTTAAGTAGCCAGAGGTACACGGCTGTGAAGGTCGGCGAACATTATCATTACCAGTCGGTTATCCTTGGTTCTGAAAACCACTGGTTACATTTTTGTTCCTAATGAGGAAATGAAATTCACCGTTCAGCACCGGCTACAACCTACGAGAACCTACGAGAACCTCGTCGACCTCCTGGCAACTCACTAGGACCTCCTAGCGACCCACCTACAGCATGAGAAATCTCGCTACTCTCCATGGCGGCTTCATTCTAGGCACCGCTAATATTTGAACATATTGAAAAATTCACGGAGACCATAATGAGGCCGCGACTAGTTCCCAGAATGCGGCAACTCCTCACGACCATGAAGGCGACTCCTCGGCAAACACCCGCGAACATGTGGCGACCATGTGGCGACTGAATAGTCACCTAAAATGTTGCCTAATTGGGCCAGGCCCATAACTGTTAGATTTTTGTTAATAACTGGGAATCTCATGGGAATGTTGCACTTGTTTTTATACTACCAGCATCAAGTTAAAGGCATCACTTTTGAAATTAATTGGATCTTTTCAATGTAATTATCTGGAGAAGTGCGATTTAGTACTATGTTAGGATAATGGTGTCACATGTTGTGGCAATATGAATAAAAGTGTGTACTTTCTAAATTCAGTGCTTTGAGAATCCTTTTAAAACTTTCTTTGACATCCTTTTGAAAAGTAGCTAAATTGTAGTTGAATCTGCTAATGCACATTAGGATTTCATAAATAATAAAGTGATAATGGCCAGATTATTTTCTTCATTAATATTGACTGAGTGATAAACACTAACAATTAATTATAATCACAATCACAATCACAATAATAATTTATTAGCCAAGTATGTTTTGCAACATACGAGGAATTTCATTTGTCAAGCCAGTCATACAAATAAAAAGCAATGGAACGGACAAAATACATTTTAACATAAACATCCAACACAGTGACTACTCCACATTCCTCACTCACTCTGATGGAAAGCGAAATAAAGTTCAACCTCTTCCCTTAGCTCTCCCGCGGTCAGGGGCCTCTAGCCCTCTGTTGACGGGATGATCTTGACTCCCGCCCTCCATGTCAAGGTAATCAGCTCCTGCATTAGGGGGATGTCAGCTCCCCGCGACAGATGATCGAACCCCACGTCGAACCTTCCATGACATTGGAGCTCCCGACATCCAAGGCCTCTCCCGAGACTGCGAGCTCCCGATGTAAAGTCCGCAGGCCACGGTTGGAGCAATCCCAGGCAAGGGATCGATGCCGATGTTAAGTCCACGCTCCATAGTGGGGCCCAAGGTCAGTCCGAGGAGTCTTCCAGCTCCATCGATGGTAGGCTGCAGAGCGACCGGAGAATGCGATCCATAAATTAATCGCAACTCCGATAAGGTAAGAAACTGAAAAATAAGTTTCCCCCTCCCCCTCCCCCCACATAAAAAAAAACCAGAGAACATTTACACAAAATTTTAACACACACAAAATTTTTTTAAAAGACAAAAAAACAAATAGACTGTTGGCGGGGCTGCCAGTCATGTGGCACCCCTGGTAGTAACAATTATATTAAAAGATTTTGACTTGAAACTTTGTCTGTTTCCCTCTTCACAGATGCTGCCTGACCTGCTGAGTGTTTCTAATATTGTCTCTTTTTATTTCTGGATTTCCAACATCTAGAGATTTGTGTTTGATTTCTGTCATTTACGAGTGGTAAATATTGTTGGGTGTGCTGAGCATTTTTTGTTTAGAGATACTGCGGGGAAGCAGGCCCTTCGGCCCACCGAGTCAGCACCAACCAGCAATCACCGCATACTAACACGATCCGACACACACTAAAGACAATTTACACTTATACCAAGCCAATTAACCTATAAACCTGTATGTCTTTGGAATGTGGGAGGAAAAAGAAGAACTCAGTGAAAACTCACATGGTCACGGGGTGAACGTGCAAACTCTGTACAGACAGCACCCGTAGTCGGGATCGAACCGGGTCTCCAGCGCTGCAGATTTATGTTATCCCACTTTCCTAATTTATTCGCCAAGTATGTAAACAAACAAGATACATAACCACATAAAAATTAACCATAGACTTAAACAGCCACCACAACGTCATGTGAAAATCCCCAGGACACACGGCATAAGCGGAGACCCACAGCCATCAGTTCAATGTCTGGGCCACACGCGCGATCCTTCACCGTGATGTAACCAGAATTGTACCGACCGCTGTAACTCTCTCGGCAGTCTCTGTCTGCCCGAACAGTCAGAAAGCCGCCCACACTCGCACCAGACTCCAGGATGACCTCATGGAGCCATGTCCCCACAAACACTGAGATCACTGCACTCACAGCACTCCCTCCGAGTCCTCACCAGCGCAGGAAGCACGTCCATCTTTTTTTTGGTGACCTCACATTCCCCACTGTGATGGAAGGCAAATAATTTATACCTTCTTTCCTCCTTTTCTCCTGCGGTTGGGGCGATCGAAGCTCCCGCAACGGCGCGATCGAGGCTCCCGTGATCGGGACGAACAAAGCTCCCAGGGTTGGAGCTCCCGAAGTCGATCCTTAAAACGGGACCACCAGCGCCACGATGTCAGGCCGCAGTGCAGACGGAGATACAATACGGGAAAAGTCACATCTCCATCTAGGAAAGAGATTAAAAAATTTCCCCAACCATCCCCATCCCCCACCTCCACATAGTACAAAGCCAAAAAGTACACTAAAACATACAAGTAAAAACAGAAAAAAACAGCTGAAGATGAAAAAGACAAGACAAGCTGTTGGCGAGGCTGCCATGAACTGCGCCACCCAGTGGGTTATCCCTGTGCCATCCAGTCCTGTCATCTTAGGGGTAATCTTACACAGGCCAAAACACCTACAACCCTGCATGACTTTGGGGTGTGGAAGGAAGCCGGAGCACCCGGTGGAAACCCACATGGTCACAAGTAGAACACGCAAACGCCACAAATACAGCACCTGAGGTCGGGATCAAACCTGGGTCTCTGGTGCTGTGAAGCATCAGCCCTAACAGACACGTCACTGTGCTACCAACAAACGCTATTAAACTCTTAATTTTTGAATCGGAAGCCTATGGGTTATTGAACAACTGTGGAGGCATAACTATCAAGGACAACATTGCAGACTTCTTCAGTGAGTCTTAAGAAGGGTTCCGACCCAAAACGTCACCTTTTCCTTTTCTCCAGAGATGCTGCCTGACCTGCTGAGTTATTCCAGCAATTTATGTCTAACTGCAGTGTTGGTTTTTCAGGTGAATTGTTAAACCTCACCTCACTCAAGCCCAGTCCCCTCAGGTGGATTACATAATGGAACGGAACATGGACCCCAGAAACAAAACATCAAGGCAACCTGTTTTTTTCATAAATCAAACTATATACGTCAATGTCATAACTTCTTGCATCCACAGATACCCTCTAGTGTTTACACAGAGCCTTCCCAAAACCATAAAATTTCAAAAACCCTAAACAAAAACAAAAACAATCATAGAATTGCTATAGTTCAGAAATAATTACAGAGAACGATTAACTTTCCCCCAGTAAATGAGGTCTTACATGTCCAAAATCAAATTAGATAATACAATCACAAAATAAACCAATTAGCTGTATCATCTTCACCACAAACATGCAATCCTTGAACCTGTCTAATAAAAGTGGTTTATATTTCCAAATAGTCTTCTGCGCATTGAAACATTGAAAGCATTGATTGTCTTATTGAAGTTAAGCAATTTTCTTACATTGATTTGTGGAATAATTCTGAAGAAGAAATCCTGTATTCAATATATTCTTCTGCTTTAAACAGCGTGGAGACAGGCCCTCCGGCCCACCGAGTCCACACCAGCCATTGCTCACCCGCACACTAGTTCTGTGTTATCCCACTTGCACATCCTACACACTAGGGGCAATTTATAGAAACCATGTAACCTACAAATCTGCATGTCTTTGGGATGAGGGTGGAAACTGGAGAAAATCCACACGGTCACAGGGAGAATATGCAAACTCCACACAGACAGCACCCATAGACATGATCGGAACTAGGTCTCTGGCACTGGGAAGCATCAACTCTACCGCTGGGCCACTGTGTTGCCCTTGAGGAGTTGAGATACTCTTGAGCAGTTCTTTGTATTCTTGCAATAATCCTTTACACAAAACACAGCATGTTCAGCCCAAATTCCTCGCCTGGCCAATGTACTCACTGGGATCCTAGATTAAAGATTTCATGAAATAATTAAGGAGAATCCAATAGTTTGCCCTGATCCAAAAAGGCACCAGAGCATGAATACTCTTTGCTATCATCCATTAAAATCGTTCCACTCTATTAAATCTTTATTTCAACAGCAGTACTAAATGTACCATTTATCCTTTTTCTGTGAACTGTGGATGGCTTGATTGTAATCATGTGTAGTCTTTTCTTTGACTGGATAGCATGCAAACAAAAGCTTTTTAATGTACCTCAGTACACGTGACAATAATAAGCTAAACTAAACAAAAGATTGCGCAGTGGTAGAATTGCTGCCCTACAACTCTTGCAATGCCAGAGACCTGGGTTTGATCCCGACTACGAGTGCTGTCTGTACGGAGTTTGTACGTTCTCCCCGTGACCTGCTTGGGTTTGCTCGGAGATCGTCAGTTTTATCCCACACTCAAAAGATGTACAGGTTTGTAGATTAATTGGCTTGGTATAGGTGTAAATTATCCCTAGTGTATGTAGGATAGTTTTAATGTGCAGGGATCGCTAGTTCATGTGGACTTGGAGGGCCGAAGGGCCTATTTCTGTGCTGCATCTCTAAACAAACCTAAACTAAACAATACCACCATGAGAAACTTAAAATTATATCTTTAAATAGGTCTCGACCTGAAACATCACACAAACCTTCTCTCCTGAGATGCTGCCTGTCCCGCTGAGTTACTCCAGCATTTTGTGTTTATCTTCTTCAAATAATTGGCAGGTTAACAAGACAATGATAGATATAGTTGACAGATGGCATATGCATCCCTCTACAGGTTCACCTCAGGTTGCAGCAGAGTTCAATTCCTGTGATGAGATCACAGAGCTGGAGAGGAGGAATCACAGAGAGGGAGCAGCGAGATAGAATGCACAGAGCTTCAGCTCCAAACTAACAATGAACTATTCCACATTTTCCTTCAGCTTCCACCCCTTTGATGTCTCGTTTTTACAACTTACCCTTCCATATCTCTGTGTCTCCCTCTCCCCTGACTCTCAGTCTGAAGAAGGGTCTCGGCACGAAACGTTTCCCACTCCTTCTCTTCAGAGATCCCGCCTGTCCCGCTGAGTTACTCCAGCATTTTCTCAACAAAACCCTAATGAAGGGAGGTGCCCACTTGATAACCCTAATGATATACTTGCATCTGCAGGATTATTTATTTGAAGAGTTAGTTAGTATGTAGGTAGCTGTTTTGTGCATACGGATTTATTTATTGTAAGTTAATATATTTAGTTAGATAGTTAAATAATAATTTGTCTTTGGGCTTGGTTTTTTTAGTTGTGCATTTATCCTGGAGTTATAGCACTGCATAGCACTTTGTGTTTTAATTGTGATGTCCGTCTTCCGATCCTGAGAATGGTTTGTGATGAATGAATGAAGAAGTTTATTGGCCAAGTATGTTCACATACAAGGAATTTGCCTTGGTGCTCCGCTCGCAATTGACAACATGACATACAGTGACATTTAAGAATGACACATAATACATTAAACATTAAAAACCTAACTGTTTGAAAGTTGGAAGTGAACTAGAGCAGTGTGTGTAATAGGATCACAGAGACAGCTGTGGGGAGAGCGAGCTTCCATGGGAAGAGCAGCCGCCAGCCGGCTTCAATGACTCAGTGAGTGAGCAAGTGAGTCTGCCCAACGCTCCCAACTCCTCCATACCTCCTGATCAGATGGAATAATTTTCACGAGACATGAGTGGCGATCAAACTGTAGCTACTTTATTAGCAATACCTTAACAGACAAGGAGACCAGTCAAGCAATATTCAAGAGAGAGTTAGATAGACTGTTACATGCCATAGGGGAGAAAATTGTTCCCGATGTTGGGGAAGTCCAGGACAAGGGGTCACAGTTTAAGGATAAGGGGGAAATCCTTTAAAACCGAGATGAGAAGAACTTTTTTCACACAGAGAGTGGTGAATCTCTGGAACTCTCTGCCACAGAGGGTAGTTGAGGCCAGTTCATTGGCTATATTTAAGAGGGCGTTAGATATGGCCCTTGTGGCTAAAGGGATCAGGGGGTATGGAGAGAAGGCAGGTACGGGATACTGAGTTGGATGATCAGCCATGATCATATTGAATGCCGGTGCAGGCTCGAAGGGCCGAATGGCCTACTCCTGCACCTAATTTCTATGTTTCTATGTTTCTATGTTAACAGAGGTGATCACTGCTCAGGGCGGACTCGGTGGGCCGAAGGATCTGCTTCCATGCCGTATCTCTAAACTAAACTAAACTAAGCTCTTACAGCATTGAAAATATTCACCTTAAAATACCCTAACAAAATTCACAAAGGAAAAAGATATTGTCAGAACCCATTCAAGGAAAATATATTGTTGAAGAATTCAGTTGGGGCAGTGAAATTTAATAGAATTGTGTATCGAAACGGATGCGGCAATAGATGGCTTAGCATGCATAATGGCGGGTAACTCCCTAAACCTGATGAGATGCATTCCTGGCTGTTTTGGGAGTGATGGGGCTGCATGGTGGCATAGTGGTAAAGAGGTACTGCCTTAAAGTGCTAGAGACCCGGGTTCGACCCTGACTACAGGTGGTTGGCTGTACGGAGTTCGTACGTTCTCCCCGTGAGATTTCTCCGAGATCTTCACTTTCCTCCCACACTCCAAAGATGGACAGGTTTGCAGGTTAATCAGCTTGGTATGAATGTAAAATTGTCCCTAGTGTGTGTAGCATGGAGTTAATGTGCGGAGATTGCTGGTCGGTGTAGACTCGGTGGGCCAATGGGGCCTGTACCTCTAAACTAAAACTAAAGTAAACTAATTGGCTTGGTATGTGTAGGATAGTGTTAATGCGCGGGGATCACTGTTCAGTGCAGACTCAGTGGGCTGACATGCCTGTTTCTGCGTTGTATCTCTCAACTAAACAAAAATACATTGCTGGGGCTTGGCAGAGATTTTTAAACTGAGCACAGATGTGGTGCCAGATAGCTGGAGGACGGTGAAAGTGGTACATTTATTTGCTAAGAGTAGCAGGAATGAGTCATGTAATAACAGGCCAATATTTTTTTAATGTCAGTGGGAGGGAAAATATAATAAAACTTTCTGAGGGGCATGATTATGCTCCAGTTAGAAAGCCAAGGAATAGGCAGGGACAGTCAGCAAGGCTACCTGTGTAGGAAGGAACTGCAGATGCTGGTTTACACCGAAGATAGACACACAATGCTGGAGTAACTCAGCGGGACAGGCAGCATCTCTGAATAGATGAAAAAGTCTGAAGAAAGGTCACAACCCGAAACGTCACCCATTCCTTCCCTCTAGCGATGGTTAGCTGATGGATGGCATGGAGGTGGTGATCTGAGATGTTTATTTACATGCCACATGTCCGTCATCAATCAGATACTTCAAAAAGGTGTTTTAGCTCATCGTGTCGTGGTCTCAGGGTTACCCAGTAGTCTAGGGTTCATGAGGGGCAGACATCATCAGTTAAAGTGGAATGTAAGGTAGTGAGGGGCAGCACGGTGGCGCAGCGGTAGAGTTGCTGCCTTACAACGCTTATAGCACCAGAGACCCGGGTTCGATCCTGACTACGGGTGCTGTCTGTACAGAGTTTGTACGTTCTCCCCATGATCAGATGGCTTTTCTCCGAGAATTTTGGTTTCGTCCCACACTCCAAAGACGTACAGATTTGTAGGTTAATTGGCTTGGTATAAATGTAAGAATTGTCTCTGGTGTTTGTGTGGGATTGTATTAAGGAGCAAGGATCGCTGGTCAGCGCGGACTTGGTGGGCCGAAGGGCCTGTTTCCGCACTGTATCTGTAAGCTAAACTAAAACTAAACTAAACTTGGTCTGACGAAGCTGAGCTTTTTAATAGTATTCCCTGTGGACTGGAAGGAGGAGCCATGCAAATAACCCTCAGGCATTTTATTGTCCATGCCATGTGCATCCCTCCAGCAACTGATCATAGCTTAGTAAGTACCACTCCTACCATTCCCCAACTCCAGAGTCTGACTGGACAGAGATGAACAAAAAAGAGTAACAAATAGGCTGAGCGAGATGCACAACAGAAAGAAAAGCAAGGATTAGAAAGAAGGAACTGTGGATGGTGGTTTGCAAAAAAAAGACACAAAGTGCTGGAGTAACGCAAATGGCCAGGCAGCTGTTTATCTCTGGAGAACATAGATAGGGGGCATATAATGCTGGTGTAACTCAACGGGTCAGACAGCTTCTCTGGAGAACATGGATAGGTGACGTTTCACAGAGTGCTGGAGTAATTCAGTGGATCAGGCAGCATCTCTGGAGAACATGGATAGGCGACATTTCACAGAGTGCTGGAGTAATTCAGTGGATCAGGCAGCATCTCTGGAGAACATGGATAGGCGACATTTCACAGAGTGCTGGAGTAACTCAGTGGATCAGGCAGCATCTCTGGAGAACATGGATAGGTGACGTTTCACAGAGTGCTGGAGTAATTCAGTGGATCAGGCAGCATCTCTGGAGAACATGGATAGGTGACATTTCACAGAGTGCTGGAGTAACTCAGTGGATCAGGCAGCATCTCTGGAGAACATGGATAGGTTGACGTTTAGGAACGGGACCCTCTTTCATTCAGAGATTGAATCTATTTGAAGACATTACTGTGATTCCATTAACCTTAATAACAACGTTTCCAACTCTGAAAGCTATTGTTCGACAGCTGCCTCTTTGCAAAGGAACTGATTACCTTATTGTGCATTCTGTTGCTACCAGGTTAAGTGTACTTGAGAGCATTCAATATGCTGCTGTTTCTGCTCACTGCATCATCTCGCTTCACAGAAAATATAATTGTTTATACCTCTGGATTGCAATATGAATCAGGGCTTTAACTGTGAAACAATGAATATTATTTCAGCATAAAAGGTTGCAAACACATTATTTAGTGGTAATCTCAATTTATCTTGCCTCGTCTTTCATTTATGAATACAATTTTTTTTACTTTTTCTTCTCCGGGGATCTCTCGTTGAACTTTAAAAGCTACCTCAAACTACCATCAAAAATAAAATTGAAGCACATATCTTTGAAGTGCATCAGACATTACTTCGACTATAGATTAATATTAATTTAAATTATATCTTTACAGAAGATACATTAGCTAAATGATTGAGCTTTTCTTTCTAAGACACAAGGTGCCGGAGTAATTCAGCAGGTTAGGCATCATCTCTTGAAAGCATGGAATAGGTGATGATTCGGGTTGGGACCCTTCTTCAGACTTGGGACCTTTCAGGCTGAGTCTGAAGAAATATCCCAACCCAAAACATCAGTCCGAAGAAAGATCCCAACCTGAAACATCACCTATCCATGTTCTCCTGAAATGCTGCCTACTTTTTTTTTGTAAACCAACATCTGCAGTTCCTTGTTTCTAAATTGTTCTGCTCAACTGCGAAATATCCTCAAGGTATGCCTTCTTTGAAGAAGTTCTCTTGAGTCTGAAGAAGGGTCCTGACCCGAAACGTCACCTATCTATGTAGAAACAAGGAACTACAGATGCTGGTTTACACTAAGGGGCACAAAGTGCTGGAGTAACTCAGCGGGTCAGACAACCAGTCTGGAGAACATGGATAGATGATGGTTTGGGTCGGGACACTTCTTCAGACTCAGCCTGAATTTTCCCAAATCAGACTGATGAAAGGTCCCAACCAAAAATGTCACCTATCCACATTCTCCAGAGATGCTGCCTGACCCGTTGAGTTATGCCAGCACTATATGTCACCTATCCATGTTCTCCAGAGATCAAGTCAAGTTTATTCGTCACATACACATACGAAATGTGCAGTGAAATGAAAAGTGGCAATGCTCGCGGACTTTGTGCAAAAAGACAAACAAACAAACAACCAAACAAACTACAAACAGAATAGAACAGAATCACATATTCTTTTACATATTAAATATTGTGGGCGGAAGGAAAAAGGGAAAAAAAACAGCAATTTTAAACAAAGCAGTAGAGTGGTAGAGTTAGTCCCTGGTGAGATAGGAGTTTACAATCCTATTGGCCTTAGGGAAGAAACTCCTTCTCAACCTCTCTGTTCTCACAGCATGGCAACGGAGGCGTTTGCCTGAATGTAGCAGCTGGAACAGTCCGTTGCAGGGATGGAAGGAATAATGCTGCCTGGCTGATTGCGTTACTCCAGCACTTTGTGTCTTTTTCTTGCAAACCATCATCTTTCTTCATTCCTTCTTTCTACTCTGTGCTTTTCTTTCTGTTGTACATCTCGCTCAGCCTATTTGTCACAGGTTGGAATATTTATGGAAGTTCAAACTTATTCAACACAAACACTTACGGCTGCTTAAAAATTCATTGTTTCTGTTTCCTAAGTAGACAAGCCAGAACGAGTCGCTGTACATGGTCGAATAATATAAGGAGTGCTTTATCACTTGAAAGTTTTCTCAGCACAATGAAACCACTTTACACTTTAATTCTCCAAGATGCAAGTAATAATTGGATAACTGGAAACTAATCTTCTTTCAAAGTTAAATATTTTGCTATTCGTCTTCCACACTAAGAATACAGTTAATACTTTGAAACTGCTTCAGTTATCCTTGTCCACATTTTAGTTGTTGATAAAAGGTTGTGCTCAAAGCCTCTCAGTAAATCAATATATCTGTTCTTTCTCTTTTGCAATTCATGAAGCGTTGTCTTTTATATCAGTTCTCTCAGCGGAACTGGATTTCTGAAGAAAAGCACTAGTCAACATTTGTGGTTCTCTTGGTGGGCGTACATCTTCTGCTGTGAGAAAACTTTATCTTCAAGAAAGAAAAACCTGAGTAGAATGGAGTAGTGAATTAACTTTGAAAGTAGTTTGCTGCATAGAAATGGGCAGCACAGTGGCGCAGCGATAGAGTTTCGAGCTTGTGTAATGTACGTAGCGGGTACGTAGGGGCTCATACGAGTAAAAAGTAACATTTTTTTCCATCACGAGTATTTTTTTACTCGTGGACATTTTTCACAGTGTTGAATAAACGTCACGAGTTTACCGTATTTTCTGAGTACCTACCGTTCCTCGTACGAGCCGTTACTTGACATCCACGAGCCCCTATACACCCGCTACATACATTACACGAGCTCGAAACAGGGGAGAACTCGGGAGAACTCTTGAAGTACCTCGTACAGTGGGACTGGCCCTTTACAGCGCCAGAGATGCTGACCATGTGTGCTGTCTGCCTGGAATTTGTACATTCTCCCTGTGACTGCGTTGGTTTTCTCCAGGTGCTCCAGTTTCCTCCCAGATTACAAAGGCATTCAGGTTTGTAAGTTAAATGGCCTCTGTAAATTGTCCCTAATGTGTAGGAGTGATAGTGTGAATGGGTGATCGCTGGTCAGCGTGGATTCGGTAGCCCGAAGGGCCTGCTACCGTGCTGTACTCTAAAGTCTAAAGTTTAAAGAAATTGCCTTCAGTCATTTTTGGTGAGGTACTCCATCGCTTTGTTTAGAACCATTAGCCAATCTGGTCTTCCCCAAAAAAACTAAGTGTTATGGGTCTGTTCCACAGGCAATTTTTCAGGTGACTGTCACGTCGTAATAGGTCGCTGAAAAACCGACGACTCTAACAGCGACTGGAACACACACACACACATTGCTTCCCTCACCAGCCAGTTATGCAGGCGGGGGACAGGGCAAATGGCGGGAGCGTTGCCTGAGTGAAATTCACTGGTGCAAAGCCAATGTGATACAGACAGCCACACCACGATGAACAGGTATCGTGGTCTTTGGCGTTGTAATTAAGACGGTGCAGATTGTCGTTCCCTTCAATTTCACCCCACCCCCTAAGCGCAGTATACGGGAAGGGTCACTTGTCCTTTAATAAGGGGGGTGGAGATGGGGAGGGAGAGGGGGAAGAGGGGGGAGAAGAAGGGAGAAGAGGGAGACGGGGTAGGGAGAAGGAGCGCAGACAACTTTTAAGAAGCCAGAGATACACGGCTGTGAGCCAGCCATTAAAATCTACGCAAAAAAATTTCCATTCCGAAGACTGCAAATCCTGAATTACGAAAGGTGTCTGGTCCCAAGGCTTTCGGATAAAAGGTTGTGCACCTGTATTTACATTTTTTTTTCCCAATGAGCCAATTCATCAGTTAGCACCGACGACAAACTACGACAACCTGTGACAACCTACGACCTCCTGGCAACCCACTACCACTGCACGTACGTCACGAGAGTTCTCACTACTCTCCATGACGTCAAGATTCTGGTAGCCGTTATCTTTTCAACATGTTAAAAAATTAGCAGCGACCATAATGAAACCGCGACTAGTTACGAGAATGCGGGAACTACTCACTACCATGCAGGCGACACCCCAGTAACCTCCGGCGAACATGTGGTGACCTTGTGGCAACCTCATAGTCTCTTGTAGTCGACTAAAAACTCGCCTAAGTGGGACAGGCCCATTAGTATTATCCAAAGGATGGAAACAGAACTAGAACCTTTCATTCATACGGAGCAACTGGGTTTGTTTTCCGTGGAGGGGAAGAAACTGAGAGAGGACCTGATAGATGATGAGCCTTCTGTCACTAATGTCAGCGCCTCTACTTCCTGGGAAGATTACGGAGAGTCGGTTTGTCAAGGAGGACTCGAACTGCTACAGGTGCACAGTAGAGAGCATGCTGACCGGTTGCATCATGGCTTTGTACGGCAACCTGGGCATCCAGGAATGGAAAAGGCTGTAAAAAGTTGTAAGTACTGCCCAGTCAATCATCTGCTCTGACCTCCTGACCATCAAGGGGATTTATCGCAGTCGCTGCCGCAAAAAGGCTGCCAGCATCATCAAGGACCCACACAATCCTGACCCACACTCATCTCACCACTGCCATCAGGTAGATGGTACAGGAGCCTGAAATCTGCAACATCCAGGTTCAGGGACAGCCGCTTCCCCACAGCCGTCAGACTATTAAACACAACTTTAAACAAACTATGAACGATAACATCCTATTGCACTTTTTCGGTTTATTTCTGTGTGTATATATTTATATTCTATGGTATATGGACACACTGATCTGATCTGCATTTATAACTACAATATTCTGTTGTGCTGCAGCAAGCAAGAATTTCATTATCCTATCTGGGACACTTGGCGATAAACTCTCTTGACTTGAGTTGACTTGACTCTTGACTTGAGGTGGTATCATATACTGTGAGATGGTTATAAAGGATTACAGAGGGTCCTAGATCAGCTGGGCAAGAGGGTCAAGGGATGGCAAAGGGAATTTGATTCATCTATGTGTGATGTGATGCATTTTTGGGAAGTCAACCCAGGGCAGGACCACCACAATGATAGGTAGGATCCTGGGAATTGTTGTGGAGGAAGAGGATGGGGAGTTTCTGTGAGTTGTGGGGAGAAGATCATCTCGGGCCAACAAAAGAGAATAGGAGGAGAATATAAAAATAAGTTACTGCAGTTGCTGGTTTACACCAAAAGACACAAAGTGCAAGGGAAACGCAGCGATGCAGACACATCTCTGGAGAACACAGATAGGTGATGTTTCACTCCAGCACCCTTCTTCAGAATAGCAGGAAATGACTTTATCTTCCCCGTTCAATCAAACAGTACACAAGTAAACTTCATGGCTTGACAAAAAATACTGTGTCCATTTGTTTAGCCTTATAAGCCAATACCAAATCTATCTAGGATAAACACAAAATGTTGGGTTAACTCTGCGGGTCATGCAGCATCTCTGGAGAATAAGAATATGCAACCTTTTGGGTCAAGACCCTTCTTCACGCCCCTCTTCTTCAGTCTGAAGAAGAGTACCGACCCGAAGCATCACTTACTTATTGTTTAAAGAGATGCTGACTGACCCGTTGAGGCACTCCAGCATTTTGTGACTGTCTTCAGTATAAATCAACTTCTGCAATTCTTTCCTACACCAAGTAGTGTCCATTTCACCCACAAAAATATGGATTGTTTTCCGTGAAACTCTTTCTACAGATTTTGGATGATATATAGCCCAATATATGATTTTTGGAAACTGTGTAGATTAGACTAAAAAAACCCCAGCTATTTCACTAAAGTAAACATCTTATTAAGTGCTATGGGTTTTGGTAACTGGAAATTATCTGAATAAACCATGAGTTGCATGTGAATATAAAACAGAAACAAATGCTTTGATTTAATGGTACAATGTAAAGTGATGTTTAAAAATATAATTGAGTGAAAGAATAATCACACCAGACCATTAACAAAGAATGTAATAATTATTTTGAATACTTCCCCGCTGCATTTGTTATTTCATGAAAATTGTAATCATTATCTACAATCCAATTAAATTATTGACTCCCTGTGGAGCTTCTGTAATATAGCATCAAGACATCAACAAAATAATTTTGAAAAAGTCAATAAGTATTATTATGATTCATAGTTGTCTGAATGCTTGCTAATTAATTTCCTTGGGAAGATCTCTTGTGAATAAAATGTCAGAAACACAGTGTTAGTATTTGTCGTGTTTTGGCATTGTAATCTTTAATATCAAGTAGATGCATTCACCTAATTACTTGATTAAATTAACACATCACTCTGCATAATGTCACTTCTGCATGATTTCCCAAGAAACATCCATCAGCAAATGTTAATGTGAACTTGCTGATGTCAAGAATTATCACCAAGTTTTTAATTGTTATTAATGATTGTTTTAATTAAAGCAATGGTGGTTCATTTTGAATTCCAACTCTACTTAATGATTTGGCTTCCTTTAAAGTAATTAGATAAAGAGGTCCGGGCCAGGTGGAGCCTCTGCCACATAAGGGCAAATTGACACTAAGTTTATCTGATAAAACTTTGAAAAAGATGACATAAGACAATTTTACTTTTAACACACAGAAGAACCAGATTTTGACGAGCCATAAATGTTATGTGCAGATTTTTACACTTGAAGATGGTACTAGTAATAACATTTTATAGTCAATTGGTTGTCATATACTCATACGGGCCATATAGGGGCGGCA
Organism: Leucoraja erinaceus; assembly: GCF_028641065.1. Taxonomy (NCBI): domain Eukaryota; kingdom Metazoa; phylum Chordata; class Chondrichthyes; order Rajiformes; family Rajidae; genus Leucoraja; species Leucoraja erinaceus. The sequence goes on along the minus strand of NC_073379.1, from coordinate 18,928,099 downwards.
CAGTGGTGCGTTGATAGAGTTGCTGACTAAAGAGCCTGTCCCACTTTCACGATCTAATTCACGACCTTATTTACTCGTGGACATTTTTCATCATGCTAGAAAAAACGCCCCGACCTACTTGATGCGACAAGTACCTACGACTAGCATCACGGCCTGCTACTTCCTATCTACAACCCCCTACGATCTCCTACGACCTCGTGACGACCATGCTGCCAGTATGAGTCATGGGCAAACTCAGCAGAGGTCGTGAATTAGGTTGTGAAAGTGGGACAGGCCCATTACAGTGCCAGAGACTCCCGTCTGATCCCTGACTATGGGTGCTGTCTGCATGGAGTTTGCATGTTCTCGCTATGACTGCATGGGTTTTCTCCAGGAGCTCCAGTTTCCTCCCACACTCCAAAGATGCACAGGTTGGAAGATTAGGCCGAAGGGCCTGTAGATAAAAGTAAAATTGGCATATGTTGCCATTTGGTTCTTGGTATTTGAAAGAGATAGGCTCTGTGCTTGAAAATACGATTACAATAGCTGGGCATTTGATGATCGTAGTGGACATGGTATCTGAGGGCCTGTTTCAGAGCTTTCCTACTATAAGATTCTGGATTAGTAACGGTGTCACAAGTTATGGAGAGAAAGCCGGAGAATGAGGTTAAGAGGGAGATAGATCAGCCATGATGGAATGGCGAAGTAGACATGGTGGGTCGAATCGCCTAATTCTACTCCTATTCCTTATGACCTTAAGATGGGAGGAGGTGGAGTCATAGAGTTGTAGAGTATGGAAATGGGCTATTTGGCCCAAATCATCCATGCCGACAAAGGAACCCCATCTAAGCCAGTCTCATTTGCCTACTTTTGGTCCATTTCCCTCTAAACATTTCCTATCCTTCTTATCCCTTCCTATCCCATACAAATTCTGAAAGTAAGTTATTGACAATGGTATGTTTCATAAGGTCATAAGCGATATGAGCAGAATAAGGCCATTCGGCCCATCAGGTATACTCCGCCATTCAATCTTGGCTGATTTATCTCTTCCTCCCAACACAATCTCCTGCCGTCTCCACGTAACCCCTGACACCCGTAATAACCGTGATACTCAAAGTCTTCTAAGACTGTGTATTGAAATAAATAAGACGTATCAGTTCCCTTGCGGCGGCAGCAAACACTTTATATGTTCATTCCTTGTTGAGAAAGATCGAACATGTATTCTCAGAACTGCAGCAGGTCATCAAACTGTTTTTTCGCTGCTGTAGAAGATTAGGGAAACAAGGCGTTACTTTCCAATGCTACACTGCCATGGTTACAGAAAGTCATCTGTCGCAAGGGCAGCCCTTGCCTTAATTACCAATCCCCAGGAGAGGCACAAGGTCACAGAGAATAAATGCTAATTGCTTTAGAGGAAAGTGTAACATGTTTCTACCAGCTGCGGGTGTATAAAAATAAAGATGTTCTATTACCATTACTTATGATCTTTTATGCAACTGCAGTTGGTTGAAAATTGCATTTATGCAAAATATGTAACTCAAATTACAAATTTTCAGTTGCAAAATGATCATCAGATACATTTATTCATGTGCCTTGCAGCTTTAAACATCTACATTTCACTGTAATTAGAGGGTATTGTCCAACAATTTGTTTTAACACATGAATATATTTTGGTAATATAAACATAATTGCCAACATGTATGGAACCATATTTTGACGGACCAGTAATGGGGCTATCACCAGGTTACATCTCAACAATATAAACACTAATGACATTGATTAATGGAGAGATGCAGCTATGAAAGGCCCTACAGCCTACCAGGTCCACACTGACTATCAATGTCCCATTTACCCATATCCTACAACCTCAACAGAACTCTCCAGATTCCACCATGTGCCTACATTAGGCATGGTGGTGCAGCAGTAGAGTTGCTGCTTTACAGTGTTTGCAGCATCGACTACGAACCCGACTATGGGTGATTTTTGTACGGAGTTTGTACGTCCTCCCCGTGACCGCGTGGGTTTTCTCCGAGATCTTTGGTTTCCTCCTACATTCCAAAGACACACCGGTTTGTATGTTAATTGGCTTGGTACCTGTGAAAATTGTCCCTAATGCGTGTGGGACAGGGGGCCGAAGGGCCTGTTTCCGCGCTGTATCTCTAAACTATACTAAACTACATTCGGGACAATTTAAAGAGGCCACTTAATGATCCAACCACTGGGTAGCACCAGCAATGGCTGCCTGGCCAGCAGCTGTTAGTCCTTTCTTATTGTTAGTGTGTCTAATTGTATATTTCTAAATGTTTCTCAGTGTTGGAGGGTGGTGGGGGGAATAGGGGGAAACCATTTCTCAGTCACTTTCCTGGATGGAGATGCGTCTTTTCTCCGTGTTGCATCTTCGCACCCCCTCGTGGCCTACCAACTGGATTGGTGTGGCCTTTCCTGCCAGAGACGGCCCAGAGCTTCAGCGGTGGCGCAGCACTGAATTACCATCGTGCAGCGAGACAATGCCTTGCTGGGGATCACCTGTGTTGGAGCTTCGGAGTGTTGGGCCTGCTGACTTTAACACCGTGGAGTTGTGGTTTGCGGGCTCGATGCTGACTTTAACATCGCGGAGGCTTGGGATCATTTGCCTGGGATCGCCAGTGTTGGAGCTCCTCCCAGCTCGGCCTGTGGACTTTGGTGGCCGCGGTCTCCAGTAAGAAGTGGCCGATTCAGAAATTCCAAGCCGCGAGTGTGTTCCTCCGTTCCAGCGTCAGAGTTCCGATCATCCCGGCGAGACGGCCCGTACATCGGGCCGTCCGTAGCAGCGACTGCGGAGGGCTCAAATGCCCCAACCATGGGTGAACAAAGAGGAAGATGACTGAACTTTGTTGCCTTCCATCACAGTGAGAAACATTGATTCCACTGTGGTGGATGTTTATGTTAAATTCTATTGTGTTATTGTGGTGCGTGGGTCTCGAAAGGAGGCACGAAGTCCAGTGTTTTGAGAAGCACCTTTATTATATTCCTCCCGGTTGTAAGGAAGACGAAACCAGAGGAAGATGGCACCCAACCCCCTGCATTTTAAACCCTCCGGCTGAGGGCCGCCACCGGACTGCACCACTCCCATGCCGAGGGGTGCGGCAATATGATGGCACGACCCTTAGGAGCCGCCACAGGACCCCCCCCCCCAGAACCAGAGGCACATGGCTGTACGGTAACTCAAATATCTCTGTACCAATTGGTGCATGTGACAATAAATGTGAACTTGATCTTGAACTTAAACCTATCAACCTGCATGTCTTTGGGATGTGGGATGAAACTGAGGCACCCAGAGGAAACCTATGAAGACACAGGGAGAACATGCAAACTCCACACGGATAACTTTCCAGGTTAGGATTGAGTCCAACTTTCTTATGCTGGTGGAGGTTCTACTCATTGCACCAGTGTGTTGCCCTGCATTATGTCGAGGCTTAATGAATTAAAATACTTCAAGTTGTTTGCACTGATGTACTCTATTTTTGCACAGTTCTTTTTATTTTTCCCCTCTTTCAGAATCTATGTATCATTTTGTACATTTTACATATTGTCTGAGCCGTCTGCCTGTAATACTGTTGCAAGCAAGATTTGTATTCATGTTCATAAGTTTATAGGAGCCATCGGATCAGAATTAGACCATTCAGTCCATTGAGTCTAGTCAGCCTGACAACAATCATGGCTGATCTGTTCTTCCCTCCCAACCCCATTCTCTTGTCTTCTTTCCATAACTTTTGATACCCGTACTAATGAAGAATTGTACCTGCACCTCATTGTATTGGTGCATATGACAATTAATCAGCTTGACTGGAATCAACACATGAGGACAAGCTGATTAGTGAACAGTATCATCAGAAAAATTGATCTGTCCCAGACCATTTATTTCAAGATAATTAATAAAAATAATAAATTTCAGTGGAACGTCCATAGTGACCAATTTTCAACGAGACCCATATTCATGTGTATTTACTTTTTCCCTGTTTACTCTTCTGATATTATGTTTAATTCCCCTCCATTCTGAGGGCCATCACAAATTGACATTGCTCTCAATGATGAATGTCAAAATTAGGTTAAAATCTACTTGACACGTACACTCAACTATGAATGCTCAACTGCTTGACATATGAAGAAATCATGAGGTTTTAAGACAACATCAAAATCATCACTGCCATTTCAGAGAAAATATACCAAATGCCTAGTTATCCCTGACAGCAATTATCCTGAGTTCTGTTCCACAAAATGGACAGGCATCGATCCATTCTTGTTCTTTTTCATTGTGAATACATCCACGAATTGGAAATTCAGTATTTCTAAAACTTTTGAGTGAGAGTTGACACATTTTTTCACATGCTTTTCCTGGCTTTCCAAGTAAATATTCTTATTTGCTGGAGGATTTGGTTATCTTTATGCCCCTGTCCCACAGGTGATTTTTTAGGCGACTACAGGCGACTAGGCCATGGGTGGGGAACCTGCGGCCTTAAGGCCACATGCGGCCTTCTAAGCCATTAAGTGCGTCCTTTTGAATGAATCCAAATTTTGTAGAACAAATCCTTTTATTTTTATTAATATGTTTTTTATTCGTCTTTTATTATTTTTTATTTTAATCTTAAAATGAACGTATTTTAAATACCAAAGAATAAAAGAAGATTCAATGAAATAATCTTCCGCGACTGACGGTCACAATTAAAACATTAGTAAGTCATGAGGGCTATTTTAACACCTGTTAACACTCATGATTTAGTTCTAATGCTACTCTAGACTCTAGAAAGCAGGCACAACAAAGTCATTAAAAGGTTAGTTAACTTTAGAATTCACAACATTTTTTCATTTTCTTGAAGTTAGAACATAGTAGTCAGATTTTTACAAGATAATTGTCTTTAACAAAATAATAATTTTTACAAAACTTACTTACTTAATGTACATTTTGAAGTATATCTAATTGAAGTTTCTTCGATGCGGCCTTATTAGATTACAGCTAACTTAATGCGGCATTCCAAAATGAAAAGGTTCCCCACCCCTGGACTAGGCTGTCGCCACATGGTCACCGCGGTGTCGCCTCTATTGTCACAAGTGGTCTCCTCAGTCGCCCAAAGAATCGTGGCATTTTTCTGGTCGCTGCTGGATTTTGAAATATTCAAGACTTTTCGGTGACAGATGGCTTGATGTCAATGAGTATAGCTTGACTTCTCCTGACGTAGGTGCTGTCGTAGATTGTCGCCAGGATGATGGAGGTTGTCGCCAGGATAACGTAGGTTATCGTCGGTGCTGACTACCTACGTCAACCTATATCAACCAGGGGACAGGTACCGGCGACTGAATCGTCTTACTTTGTCATAGCTTGCCGCGGTTGGACGTAGGTTGCTGTAGGTGGACATCCTAATGGGTCGCCAGTTGTCGTTAGCTTGCCGTCACTTGACGTCGACTAGGTGGTAGGTTGTCGTAGACATTGTCGGAGGGGGTTCCAGTCGCCGGTTTTTCGACGACCTGCTACGACTATGACAGTCACCGGCAGTCGCCGATAAAATCGCCTACGTGAGACAGGCCCATTACAGGCACATTTAAAGCCAGTGCAGATACAGATGGAATCAAGAACCAGAAGACATAAGTTTAAGGTGAGAGGGGAAAGATTTATTAGGAACCTGAGGGGCAGCTTTTTCCACACAGAAGATAGTGTGCATATGAAACGAGCTGACAGAGGAGGTAGTTGAGTGAGGCATTATAACAACATTTAAAATATACTTGTGCAGGTATATTGATTGGAAACATTTAAAGGGATACAGGCTAAATGTGGGCAGATGGGCCTAATGTAGATGGACACAAATCCTGGAGTAACTCAGCGGGACAGGCTGCATCTCTGGAGAGAAGGAATGGGTGACGTTTTGGGTCAAGACCTTCCTTCAGACCATCAGGGGAGAGGGAAACTAGAGATATGGAAGGATAAAATGTGAAAACAACAGATCTGAACAGACGGTATTCAAGGAAATGTAGTTCATTGGTGGCTGAGGGGAAGATGACAATGAGGCATACAAGCAGTAAAAGTAATCAGGAGGACAATGAATCTAGTCGGAGAACTAGGGTGGGAGGGTGATGGAGAGGGAGGAAAAGGAAAGGGTTACTTGAAAAAATTCAATACTCATACTGTTGGGTTAAAAGCTGCCCAAGCATAATATGAGGTGTTGTTCCTCCAATTTGCGTTTGGCCTCACTCTGACTGTGGAGGAGGCCCAGGAAAGATCAGTTTGGGAATGGGAGTTGCTTGGTTAGTTCAAGAACCAAATAGGTGATGCCTACGATGCCTTCCCCCACAGTGGGAACCATTGTGGGGGGATGTGTTTATGTTTATTGTGAAATTCTTTAATGTTGTGTCTTATCTTTATTTGTGTGCTGCAATGGCAAGTCAAATTTCACAACACCAATTGCTGTATGTGATAGTAAATGTCCTTTGTATCCTTTGTATCCTTTGGAATGTAACAATTCGTAATTTGGAAATTATCAACCGGGAGGTCGTGAACAATGATAGGCGTGACTGGCGAGGAGTGAGGCCGGTGGGAGAGGAGAGTCAACTAGAGGTCTGTCCTACTGCGCCTTCGAGGTCGGCTGTGGGTGGTGCCGTAGGGGAACAAAGGTGGACGAGGGAGGAAAACGACGTGGGTTAGCTTGTCGACCCACACGTCGAAGGAAGGTGATGGCTGAAGCCTGGGGCTTGCCCGGAACGGGCATCGCTTATAACAACTAGAGTGCGACATGGACTTTGAAAACGGCATCAAAACTTGGTGCCTCTTGCATACGGGATCAGTGGACCATTTCTGTAAAATTTGCTGATCGGGGATGTGCTAGGGTGTGGCATTACTCCACTGGACTGTTTTTAAGTAAAGAATCTTACTGTGCATTTGCACCTCGTGTACATGACAACAAAAGCTCCATTGAATCATTGAGTGGGGGTAACGATGGTGGTAAATCTGGGAACAACGGATAATGGATAGGGATAATGGAGATTGTAATCATTGCAGATGTAAGGGTAGGCTGATGGGGTTTGCTCCAAGAAAAAGCCATCATGATAAAGTATTTTGCTTAAAAAGTCTGAATTAAAATCTTTCATACATGGGCAGTTCAGAACAAAACTTTACATGACAAGACAAGCCATGTAAGCTTTCATTTCAATTTCATGTTTTGTGTATCATCACTTTGATTTCATTATTCATGTATTTTGTGTTTTTATGACTGACGGCAGATCAAATTCCTTCCTGGGATAAATAAAGTTCTATCGTATCGTAATGTATTGTATTGTATTGTATTGTATCGTACGTTATTTTCAGATTGGAGTAACTCAGTGGGTCACGCTGCATCTCTGGGGATCTTGATTAGGTGACGTTTCGGGTCGGGATCCTTATTCCGACTGTCAAGTCAAGTCAAGTCAAGTCAAGTCAAGTTTATTTGTCACATACACATACGAGATGTGCAGTGAAATGAAAGTGGCAATGCTCGCGGACTTTTGTGCAAAAGACAAACAACAAAAAACAACCAAACAAGTTATAAACACAATCATAACACACATATTCTTTTACATAATAAATAATAGAAGGAAAAACGTTCTGTAGAGTTAGTCTCTGGTGAGAAAGGCGTTTACAGTCCGAATTGCCTCTGGGAAGAAACTCCTTCTCAACCTCTCCGTTCTCACTGCATGGCAACGGAGGCGTTTGCCTGACCGTAGCGGCTGGAACAATCCGTTGCAGGGGTGGAAGACGTCTCTCATGATTTTGTTTGCTCTGGAGTTGCACCTCCTGTTGTATAGTTCCTGCAGTGGGGTGAGTGAAGTTCCCATAGTGCGTTCGGCCGAACGCACTACTCTCTGCATAGCCTTCTTGTCCTTGGCAGAGCAATTCCCGAACCAGATGGTAATGTTCCCGGACAAGATGCTTTCCACCGCCGCTGCGTAGAAGCACTGTATGATGCCACCTTCTGCAGTTCCTTGTTTCTACTTATCGTTCATCCCTTGATTTTCCCGAATCGGGGAGAGGCGGCAGTAAAGAACAACGGCTGCACTCTGCACCATCTGGAGACCATTCTGATGAATCTCTGTGAGGCCCACCATGAATGAGTGCACATTTGCTCTCATGAATTACAATTGCCATTCCCTTCATTTACTGGCTCTCTTTGCAATTATCGCCCTACGGCGACAGACCTGACTTGATGGAACAAGTAAACCTGCATACACAGACCTCCCTTCCATCATTTACGAGTATATTGAAAGTCTCGGTCTTGCTACTTGGTCAAAAATAAATTTGCCAGAGGATACCAACATGCCAGTCGCGTACAAACTCATTATACCTACACACTCTCTACTCCATCCTCACCAAATCCCTAACCATTTCAATGCAGTCCAATTGCATTTCCATTAATAGTTTCCAATGCAGGATCACAGCAAATGGCCTCTGGGCTAAAGAGATCATCACGCCCACAGAATGGGAATAGAACCATGAAATTGTGGAACACACAGATTGCTGCACAGTCCATTCATTCTTTGTCACCGCCTTTGAAGATCTAGTTGTCGTTACTCCCCAGTTCTATCCCCATGATCATATAATGGTTGTCTTTTTCAAGTATTTTCAAGCATTAGAACTTTATTCTGCGGAGCGCAGGAGGATGAGGGGTGAACTCATAGAGGTGTACAAAATCATGAAAGGAATAGATTGGGTAAACGCATCGAGTCTTTTGCCCGAAGTAGGGGAATCGAGAACCAGAGGACATGGGTTGAAAGTTAGGGGGGAAATAGGGACCTGGGGTAGCAGTTTTACACAAAGGTGTATAGATCGAGCTGCCAGATAAGGTAGTTGAGGCAGGTACATGGATAGGATAAGGTTAGAGGGATATGGACCAAACACAGGCAGGTGGGACTAGTGAAGATGGGACATGTTGTCAGTGTAAACAAGTTGTTCCAAAGGGCCTTTTTCCACGCTGTATGACTATGATTCTTTATTTATTCAAATACCTTCCAATTTGGGCAGTGGAAGGTAGACACTCCCACCCCCATGAGTCTCGGGCAGATGGGGCTCGTTAGCCTGGGAAGGCAGTCCATCTAGGAGAGGGAAAACTCTGATTTAAAACCTCCACTGCCTTGTGGCTATATCCAGTCATGGAAAAGGCTCCAGGAGTTAACCTCAAGAAAAATCTGGAGTCGGAGTCCCTAAGGCAGTTCGTCGTTGTCTACAACCTCGCTCTGGCAGCTCCTGCAACGGTGCTGGTGCCAAACTGTAACGGCCCTGCTGTTCCTTTGGATCGATCAGCGACGTGAAGAGGGGGGACATGCTGCATGGGCAACAGCCTGTCTTCCATATGACATTGCCCAGGCTTGCATCCGACCAGGATACATCACCCATGGTCAGTCATGACCGAGGGGGGGCCTACTACCTTTCAAACATTCTGTTGAAAATGAATCCATTTTCTGTAAGGCAGTCATCCCAAAAATCCATCTATTTGGTGAGTAAAAAGAAACTCTTCTTCTGCTGTCTCTGGTTCACAATGAAATAGGAGCACGAGTAGACCATTCAGCCCCTCATTCTTACCCCACCATTCAACGTGATGATGGTTGTTGAGACCCAAGCTTCCACACCTGTTCCCGTACCTGGATTGCTGATTAGTTTTAGTTTGGTTTAGAGATACAGCACGGACCAGTGATCTCCGCACACTAAATCTATCCTACACACACTAGGGACATTTTACACTAATACCAAGCCAATTAACCTACAAACCTGTACGTCTTTGGAGTGTGGGAGGAAACTGAAGATCTCGGAGAAAACCCACGCAGGTCACAGGGAGAATGTACAAACTCCGTACGAACACACAGCACCTGTAGTCAGGACCGAACTCGGGTCTCTGGCGCTGCAAGCACTGTAATGTAGCAACTCTACCACTGCAGCATGGTGCTGCCCTGATGGTTCCAATGTTTATGTAAAAATTCTCCTTAACTACCTCCAATTAACTAGTCTCTACACCTTGATAGGGGTAGAGAATTCCAAGATCCACTGTGGCTAACAGTAGTGCCACTGACAGCATGACTGTTGTCTGAACAATTTGCTTCTCATATTAATTCCCGCATCTTGCCTTATCTTTTTGGTCATATTTTGTTCCATGTTTTGCCTCCACCCATTTTATTATTTTACTGACTTTAGATTCACAGAGTTATGTAGCATAGAAATAGACCCTTTGTTTAGTTTAGTTTAGAGATACAGCTTTGAAACAAGCCCTTTGGCCTAGCGTGCCCATGTATGTTATCCCACTTTCACATCCTATCCTCTCAGGGCAATTTGCAGAGGCTGATTAACCTACAAACCCGATGGCCTTTGGAGTGTGGGAGGAAACCAAAGCACCCAGAGAAAACCCATACGGTGACAGGGAGAACGTACAATCTCCGCACAGACAGAAACCGTCATCAGGGTTAAACACAGGTCTCAAGCGCTGTGAGGCAGCAGTTCTACCACTGTGCCACTGTGCAGCCCTTTGGTTCAACTCATTTATGCCAACTGTGATGCATTAATCCCAATTGCCTGTGTGTTTGGTCCATAGCCCTCTCAATCTTTTGCTGTCCATGTACCAGCTCAAGTGTCTTTTGAATGTTGTAATTGGGCAACTGGTTCTCTATACTCATTACCCTCTGTGTGAAAAACGCACCCCTCAGATTCCCTTCAAATCCCTAAGTCTTTTACTCCACTACCCTGGGAGAATGACTATCTACCATATAGGTGCCCAGATAGGCTTTATAAACCTTAATCAGGTCACCACTCAACCTTCTTCACTCCATCAAAAACAGTCCTTGTCTATGCAGTCTCCTCTGCAACTCAAGCCCTCCAGACTGGACAGCATCCTTGTGAATCTTTTCCACATTCGCTCCAGCTTAATCACATCTTTCCTCTAGCATAGAGATCAGAATTGTGCACAATTCTCCAAGTGTGGACTTTATTTCGATTGTTATGAGACTCAAATTCCCAGTTTATTAGGCTTTGCTTTTAAGTTTATTCTGTTGTCACATTCAAATTTTTAATTCCTTCTGTCCATTCACTGACAACATTCATGTTTCTAAGCTCTTTTAAGTAACGTACGTAAAGGCTATGGAAGCATTTATGAACTATCACCATCCTATCACCAACTAGGGAAGGGTTCTGACCTACCATCTACCCCATGGGAGATCCTCGACTATCTTTAATCGAACTGGACTTTAAGTTGCACTAAATGTTATTCCCTTTATCCTCTATCTGTACACTGTGGACAGCCTGATTGTAATCATGCTTAGCCTCTCCACTTGCAACAAAAAAAAACTTTTTGCTGTTCCTTGTTACATGTGACAATAAACTAAACTAAACTAAACTAAACTAAACTAAACTAAAGTAAATCAACTCTTCTCAACAGGATGTGAACTAAACAATGTGTCACTGGGAAGTCAGTACAGAGGGAGAGATTTGCTACCATTTGCCTGCAATGTTTGTGGTTTATGTGACATTTTTTTAAAGGTTGTGCACAGTGTTTTTTTTAGTTCATATTTTCTACATTTAATTAAGGATTAAACATTATTGAGAGTGTATCTGATATGACAATGACAAAGAGGTGATAGATTGCTCAGGGAGTTATCGGTAAATTGAAGGAAATATTTGTGTAACAACAGAATCTGCCAATGTTGAGTTTAGCCAAGCATGCAATAAATGCTGGTTCATGATAATGGTGGACTGTAATGTTCATTATATCAGATACTAGATAAAAGGCTTACAGGTGGTAAAACTGAAATGTGCACAAAATAGTATTATGCAATAATACGTCCTCAAATAAAAAAGAGCAAGCAACATTTGATTAAGATGTAAACCATATTTAATGAATCTCCTAAACTTGCAATTTAAATTCTGAAGCAAAGTAAATGCAATGTGAATAAAAAAAATATAGCAATTGTCCATTGAGCCTATAAATCTTAATATGGATCCACCTGTGTATTCCTTCTTAATCAGTGTTACGTTAACTGATTTCATATTCAGTATTCTTGAAGATTTTTCACTTAAAATTGTTACTCCGGGGATGTGGTTTGTTTGCATAAAAGCCTGAGTTAGAAAAGAACTAACTGACAAATTAACAAGATAATAAATTATTATTTTTCCCTATTGTGCATTGGTTCCTCAAAATGGAGTTATCTGCAAATAATTTGAAAATCCGTCCTGGTCTTTATGTTCTGTGAATGATGGATGCATTTAAAATTTACTGCCTGGAAATTGGCTTTCACCCCCCTTCTGGTGACCTGCAGTAAACCTTTGCCATGTTTATTGCTAAACATCATCTGGAAATGCATTGCAGTATTGATCAGAAAAATTGAATGAAATGGCAACCCTGTAAACATGTACCTAAACTGGAGCTTAGAAGAAGAAGGGTCTCAACCCGAAATGTCACCTATTCCTTTTCTCCAGAGATGCTATCAGATCCGCTGAGTTACTCCAGCTTTTTTTGTCTATCTTCGGCTAACATGTTGGCAGTCAGTTGAGTGTGCACCAAACTTAGAAGGAGATCTATGCTGAATGAGTCTCTCCCATGTAAAATCGGAAAGCAACAGCACACACCATGGTTGCCATAAAGAAGGGAGCAGCTCCAGGGAAGGGAGAGAGCTGCTACAATCAGTAAAAGAGATCTGGAGAAATAACAGGTGGCAGAGTGGTGCAGCAGTGGCATTGCTGCTTCACAGTGCCAAATACCTGGGTTCATGCCTGACTATCCAGGGTGCTGGCTGTACAGAGTTTGTACATTCTCCCCGTGACCTGCGTGGGGTTTCCGCCCACACTCCAAAGACGTACAGGTGTGTAGGCTAATTGGCTTTGGTAAAAGTTGTAAATTGTCCCTAGGATAATGTTAGTGTGCGGGGATAGTGGTAGGTGCGAACTTGGTTGGCTGAAGGGCCTGTTTCCGCATTGTATCTCCAAACAAAACAAAACTAAACTAAACTAAACTAAATTAAAGGAATCAAAACTAAACTAAACTAAAGGAAACAAAATTAAGCTAAACAAAACCAAATTAAACTAAAATAAACTAAACTTTTTATGACAGACACAAAACGTTGGAGTAACTCAGCGGGTCAGGCAGCATCTCTGGAGAAAAGGAATAGATGACGTTTCGTGTCGAGACCCTTTTTCACGTTGGGAGAGGGATAATTACCAAGAGACTGTTTGGGTTGAAGTAAAAAAAAAGTTGTTAGGGAGATGACTGCATTTACCTTTTCCGAGGCCAAACATCCCCAATCAATCCTGTGAATCACATATTTCATACTCTGACAAATACAGTAAACATCAGTTGAGCTGCAGGCTGCGACAAACTGTTATACTGAGTCACTTCAGTAATTGGATTTGGGATTCATTTACAATCAATCCTTTAATCAGTGCGGATTGACCTGCAATGTAGCAGGTGAGGGATTATTCATTGTCAACTGGGCTCCCTCACCTCATTATCCATGTTCTATGTTATCCTTAACTACTGGTGTGTGGAAATGGTCACTGCTTCTTTTGGGGGTCTCTGAAACCAGTCTCTTCCCCCATCGACTCTCCCTGCACTTCACACTGCCTCAGGAAAGCAGCCGATATAATAAAGGATCACTCACACCCCAGTCATACCTTCTTCTCCCCTCTCCCATTAGGCAGAAACTATGAAATTTTGAAAGTACAAACCATCAGATTTAAGATCAGTTTCTTCCCTGCGGTTAACTGGCAACTGTACAGATCTCTCATTAACTAAGAATACATTCCCAATGTCCAATATACCATAGGGGGGCACAAAATGCTGGAGTAACTCAGCGGGTGAGGCTGCATCTCTGGAGAGAAGGAATGGGTGACGTTTCGGGTCGAGACCCTTCGTCAGACTGATGTCAGGGACGGGGGCTGGACAAAGATAGAATGTAGGTGGAGACAGTAAGACTGGTGGGAGAACTGGGAAGGGGAATGGGGTAGAGTGAGACAGCAAGGGCTATCTGAAGTTAGGGAAGTCAATGTTCATAACGCTGGGGTGTAAAATATGAGGTACTGTTCCTCTAATTTGTGCTGGGCCTCACTCTGACAGAAAGGCCGGATTGGGAATGGGAGGGGGATTGAAGTGCTGAGCCACCTGGAGATCAGGATGGTTAACTCTCACTGCCTCCCCTCTGTGAACTTTCACTGCTCCCTCTCTGTGAAAAGGCAAGTCCAATATACCATGTTGTGGGCTTTGCACTTTTTAAATCTGCCCTTTCCCTGTCGCAATAACACTATATTCTGCACTCCGTTTCCTTTTCCTTTCTGCATACCTGTTGTTCGCATGTATGGTGTAATTATAATCAGGTATAGATGATTAACCAAGATAGCATGTAAAACAAAGCATTTCACTGCATTTTGATACACATGACAATAAATAAACTAATATCAATTACAAGCAAGTAGAGGCTGCAGATAGGTACTGACCTGAAATGCCACCTAACTTGTTCTCCAGAGATGCTGTCCGACCCGTTGAGTTTCTACAGCAATTTGTGTGTTTTTATTTTACCAATACTATTTAGCTGGCATCTGAGTTTAGTTTAGTTTACTTCAGAGATACAGCACAGAAACAGGCCCTTCGGCCCACCGAGTCTGTGCCGACCTGCGATCCACACACACTTACACTATCCTACACACTAGGGACAATTTCCAATTATACCAAGCCATTTATTCTACAAACCTGTAAGTCTTTGGAGTGTGGGAGAAAACCACAGCACCCAGAGAAAAACTTTGTAGGTCATGAGGGAACGTCCAAACTCCGCACATACAGCAGCCGTAGTCGAGATCCAACCCGGATCTCTAGCGTTATGAGGCAGCAACTCTGCCGCTGCACACCCGTGCCACCCTTTGTAGAAGATCAATGCATTTCTAACAACGATTCTGGTGTTGAGGAGCTCTCGTTGGTAAGACTGGGAATTGATGTGAAGATCCAATGAAGTGGGGGATAGCCTTTGACCTCCAGAATTCACTCTCCTCAGGGAGTAGCGACCACTGAAAGTTCCGTCTCCCTGAGAATAAAGACTTTGTGTATGTTTCCTGGAAGCATGGGATCCGCCATGAGAAATTTCTTTTGATCAAGAGTCAAGAGTCAAGTCAAGAGTCAATTTAATTGTCATTTGGACCCCTGGAGGTCCAAACGAAATGCCGTTTCTGCAGCCATACATTACACACAAATAGACCCCAGACACAACATAATTACATTTTACATAAACATCCATCACATAGCTGTGATGGAAGGCCAAATAAACTTATCTCTCCACTGCACTCTCCCCCCCCCCCGATGTCAGAGTCAAAGTCATAGCCCCCGGCTGGCGATGGCGATTGTCCCGCGGCCATTAAAGCCACGCCGGGTTGTGCGAGGTCGCACACCGGGTCTTGGTGTTGGAGCCCCCGGTGTGCGCTCGCAGAGTCCGCGGCCATTCCAGCCGCGCGGGGCAGTGATGTAGGCCCCGCTCCAGGAGCTCTTCAACCCCGCAACTCGGGCGGGAGAATTCGCCGTTGCAGGAGCCCCGAAAAGCGGTCTCCCTCCAGGGAGCCGTGGGCTCCCGGTGCCGCCGTCCACAGACCTGTCGTTGGAGCCTCCAACTCTCCGGTAGCAGCAGCAGCAGCAGCAGCGCTCCTCCACCGCTCCACCCGCTCCGGACTCGGCCAGCTCCGCGACGGCAACGGTGAGTCGGCACCAGAGTCCCCGGCTTCTTCCCGTTGGAGGCCGCTCCTCGTTGCGGCCTCAACGACACCTGAGACCCGACGAGAAAAGGTCGGGTCTCCAGTGCAGGGAGAGATTCAAAAAGTTTCCCCCCCCCCCCTCCCACCCACCCCCCCCCCCCCCCACACACACACACCCCAACATAAATAACAAAAACTACATAAAAACACAGACAAAAAATAATAAAAACGCGGACAGGCTGCAGAGGCCGCTGCTGGCCAGAGCCGCGCCGCCTACCGATGACTCAACCACCTGCACATCACAAGGGTGGAAAGCTTTCCCATGAATAGCACGCAGTCCGTGCTCCTAGATAGAGCTGGTGGGTGGGTAATGGACTCAGTGGAAGCACAGAAAGCTAGTGATGCAGAGAATACCATGGTCCCGCACACCACCACGTCCCTCTCCGAAATCCGCAATCATGTTTAGTTTAGTTTAGAGATACAGCGTGGAAACAGGACCTTCTGCTCACCAAGTCCTCAACCGACCCCGCACATTAACAATACCTTACACACACCAGGGATCATATTCTACACATACACCAAGCCAATTAACCTACAAACCTGTACGTCTTTGAAGTGTGGGAGGAAACCGAAGATCTCAGAGAAAACCCACGCGGTCACAGGGAAAACATTCAAACTCCGTAAAAACAGCATCCGTGGTCAGAATCGAACCCAGGTCTCCTGAATGTACAAGATAGTGACAGTAAAAGTGGTGGACGCTAGACAAGGGGCCTGGTGAGAAGAACTGAGAGAGTCATACCCTACTTACAATACCTGCAAGCTTATCGGTAATTTTTTTTCACTTGTCATGGAGTCATGGAGTCGTAGAGTCACAGAGTTATAGAACGAAACAATGTGGAAACAGGCCCTTCAAACCAAACCGCCCACACCACCCAATATGTCCCAGCTACACTAGTCCCACCTGCCTGTATCTGGCCCATATCCCTACCAGGCTGTCCTATCCATGAACCTGTCTAACTGTTCCTTATATGCTGCGATAGTCCCAGACTCAACCACTGCCTCTGGCAGCTTGTTTCATACACCCACCATCCTTTGTGTGAAAGAGTTAGAAGTCTCATCATCAGATAGTTTTGCCTTGCAGCACAACCGTTTTGTTGTTTAATCCCTCGTATTTGCTATCCAGTCACATGCCTTCTGTTTGTTGATTACCTTCACTTTATTTGCACTTAAAATAACTTGTTATCACTAACCTTTTCCACTTCTGTAACACAATCTCAGTCACTCACTTCAGCCACTTGCTGATTATTTCTTTGCTGTTTTTGTTGTCTTACTATTATGCCTTACTAATAGAATATTCACACTCTACTTGTTTATCCTTCAGATCACATCGTTCAATTAGTCTCTCAATTATTTCTTTGCAATTAACATTGAACAAGGTGTGCAGATTTTATGGGTATCCTTGCAGGTTACCCTTCATTATTCCTGTTGATACTCAATATTCTGTTTATTTCTGCATTAACCCTTCCTATTCCTGCTTGTGTTTCACATCTTGCTGGATGGAGTAACTCAACGGTTTAGGCAGCATCTAGAGAGGACATGGACAGGCATAAATTTTGAGTTGGGACCCTTCTACTCACTATAGAAGGGTCCCGATCTGTAACATCATCAATCATCAAAAAGGTACCAACCAGATATGTCACCTATCCATGTGTTGTTATGATGTTGCCTGACCCGTGAGTTATTCCTGCACTTTGTGTTTCACTCAGAATCCAGCATCTACAGTTCCATATTTCTTTGTATTTTACACATTGCAGGTTTCTTTAAGCATTATTCCTCAGTTGATGATATAGGTGTTGGTGATATCTGTGCAGAATTACTTGTCAAGATGGAATTTTGTTATGTAAGGGAGTCATGTCATCTAGGTTCAGATTGATGGATGGCTTTCAGGCGAATGCTGTCAACATTCATTTCCTCAAAGGCATGTTGAACAAGATGATACAGAACTCTGAACTCCACTATCCCCGCAGTTACACTAACCATCAAGATTGGCTGCAGGAGGTGCCCCCGGGACACAAAGATGGTCGGGCGAGGAGAGGGACGTTGGTTCGCGGGCCAATCCAAATGAAGGCGATGGAGGAGGGCCCTGTAAGAGCTTGGGGCTTATCTGGATCAGGAACCGCTCCTGTAGACCGAGTGGACGGACGGATTTTGGATATGGTGTCTAAACGTGGTGGCGCCTGCATGTGTAAATATGCAAAAAGAATTTGACTGTGCAGTTGCACATGTGACATATTAAGCACTATTGAACCATTGAACCTTTTAAACCCTGTGATTCCCAATATTCTCAAGGTCTCACCACTGGAACACTCCACAAAGCCTTGTGGTGATAATGTCGAGCAGCATAAGGCCATTTAAGACTGAGGTGAGAAAAAACTTTTTCACCCAGAGAGTTGTGAATTTGTGGAATTCCCTGCCACAGAGGGCAGTGGAGGCCAAATCAATGGATGGATTTAAGAGAGTTAGATAGAGCTCATGGAAACAGGGGATATGGGTAGAAGGCAGGCACGGGTTATTGATTGGGTATGATCACCCATGATCGCAATGAATGGTGGTGCTGGCTCGATGAGTCATATGGCCTCCTGCTGCACCTATTCTCTATGTTTATATGTTTCTATAAATTGATGCCTAGCACTGGGATGCCTGATAACCTTCAGAAATCCACTCTGTCCGAATGCCTTTGAAGAAGAGTTAAAATAAAAATTAACCACTGGAAAATATTGACTGCATCTACATTTCACGCTGCCACAGGAAAGCAGCCAAAGGCTATTTTCACCCCGAAGATAGACACAAATGCTTCTAACTCAGCAGGACAGGCAGCATCTCCCGTGAGAAAGAATGCGTGACGTTTTGGGTCGGGACCCTTGTCTCTATTCGGTGTAAACCAGCATTTGCAGTTCCTTCCTAGCCATTTTCACCCTGGCCATTCCTTCATCTCCCCTCTTCCATTAGGCATAAGATACAAACACTTTAAAGCACAACCCACCATATTTAGGAACAAGATAGATACAAAATGCTGGAGTAACTTAGCTTCTCTGGGGAGAAGGAATGGGTGACGTTTCGGGTTGAGACCCTTCTTCAGACTCAGAAGGTCACCCATTCATTCTCTTCAGAGATGCTGCCTGTCCCGTTGAGTTACTCCAGCATTTTGTGCCTATTTTCAATTTAAACCAGCATCTGCAATTCTTTCCTACATATTTAGGAACAACTTCTTCCCCACTTTTCTCAGACTACTCATCAGTCCTCCCATAATCTATGTTATAGTTCCAATTTACCAACCTACCTCATTTCAGACCTTGTAGTTGTTCTATTCTGCACTCTTTCCACTATCTTTTATATTTGTATATGGCTTAATTGTACTCAAGTATATTAAGATTTGATTTGAATCGATTTGACTTCAGTTGACTTCTTCACAACTGAAATTTGTTTTCAGCTGTGAAGAATTCTGAAGAAGGATCGTGACCCAAAACGTCACCCATTCTTTCTCTCCAGAAATGCAGCCTGACCTACTGACTTACTTCAGAATTGTGTGTCTATCTTCGGTTTAAACCAACATCTGCAGTTCCTTCCTACTCAAAACAACAAAGAGCTGTATGAATTCAATGGTTTGGGTAGCATCTGTGGAGAGAAGGGACAGAAAACATTTAAAGCACCCAAACCAAAACTTTGCTTGACATGTTGAAGTTTAATTTCATTTTGTATTGTATTATATGTATAGTTTCACTGGTTCAATTGTTTATTTATTGTCACGTGACACAGACTAGGCAACCATTTCATTGAGCGCTTGTGCTGTGTTTGCCAAGGCTTGCTTGACCTTCTGGTTGGTAACAATTTTAAATCCTCTTCCCATTCCCATACTGACCTTTCTGTCCCGGGCCTCCTCCATTGCCAGAGTGAGGATCAGCACCTCATATTCTGCTTGGCTTTGGTAAAATTGTAAATTGTAAAATATTAAAAGCTGAGAAAAATGGGGGAAATTTTTGAAAATGACTGAACTTCTGTTGTGTGTAAAACATAATGTCAAATAAAAGGGAAAACTCATATTTTGCCTGGGCAGCATACAACGCAGTATGAACTTCTCTAACTTCAAGTAACCCTTGCTTTCCCCCTCTCTCTATCCCTCCCCCATCCTGTCAGCTTTTACATTAAGATTACTATAATCTCTCAACCTCAAATAACAATGTCTCACTGCACAATTAGTTCTGGTATGTTTTGTTATTCAGGTCATAAGGTCATAAGTGATCAGAGCAGAATTAGGCCTTTCAGCTCATCAAGACTACTCCACCATTCAATCATGCCTGATCTATCTCGCCATCTTAACCCCATTCTCCTGCCTTCACCCTATAACCCCCGACAACCGTACCTATTACATCCCAGGGATTTATTACATCCCTGGACAGGATCTCTGACAACTGCTGGTAGTTCAATGGTAAAGGGATTGTGATGGGGACTAAAACACTATGAACATGCAGGAACACAGACTGGACTATTTATACTAACCTGGGACCATCAATGCAGTAAAAATGTACCTTGTGTTGCTGTTGCTGTTGCTGGTGGTAAGGAAATGTAGACTGTGAAAGTGCCTTATATTCTTCAAGTTCTTCCATATATCATCAATCATGTAATCTGCTGAAATCAAATTTGAAAAGAAGCGGACCCTCTAACTCACAGTGAAATGCTGGATCCAGAGTGAAACTCCATCAACTCTGTCTTTGGTTAATTGAGGAAAAGAGTGTTTCAAGATCAAGATCGCAGTTTAAAAAAAAAAGCCTGTAGTTTAGTTTAGTTTAAGAGCTACAACATGGAAATAGCTTCCTTGGCCCAGTGTGTCTGCATTGCCCATTCGCACTTCCCCGGTATCAATCACACTCCCAACACACTGGTGGCAATTTACAGAGGCCAACTAACCCACAAGCCCACACGTCCTTGGGATGTGGGAGGAAACCCACACAGTCACAGGGAGAACGTACAAGCTCCACACAGACATCACCCGAGGCCAGGATCGATCATGGGTCGGTAAGATCACCCACCTTACGTGGAACCTGTCCACCTTTGGCACTCGTGCGTTCTCCCGGTTCCGCAAACTTGACCCGTAGTGTCCGTGGGTCATGGCCCCACCAGCTGTGCCACTGGGTTGCTTAGCCAAGCGCCATTGACCTCCCTTCTCCTGTACGCTTCTGAGGCTTGGATTACGAACCGCAGGTTTTATTTTAATTTTAGTTTTAGAGATACAGTGCGGGAATATGACTCGGCCCACCGAGTCAGCGCCAAACAGCGATCCTCGCACATTAACACTATCTACACACACTAGGGACAATTTACACATACATCAAGCCAATTAAGCTACAAACCTGTACGTCTTTGGAGTGCGGGAGGAAACCGAGGATCGCGGGAGAAAACCCAGATGGTCAGGCGGAGAATGTACAAACTCCGTACAGACAGCACCCATAGTCGGGATCGAACCCGGGTCTCTGGCGCTGCAAGCGCTACAAGGCAGCAACTCTACCGCTGCGCCACTGTCCTGTCTCGGAGGGATACCAACACCACTGTCTCCACCAGATTCTCCACTGAAAGGATAAACAAATTGGTGTCAACAGTCTACATCCCCTGTGACTTCCCCTGTGACTTTCCTGGTTGCACTGCCATGCCCGTAGTTTTCAAAAATTTCCAGTGGTACGAGATCAAATTGTTCCTTCAAGGTTTCATTGTGTCATCATGGGGGAATTCATCCACAGCTCATGGTGTGGGTGGACTCATCACTGTGAATCTATGTCTCTGGCCCTATCTCCAGTGGAAAGTCACCTTCCTCTTCTCCCCCATTCCCCTTCTCTGTCTTCTCTTGTGACCTTGACAATATCAGTTTCCCTCAGCAACATTTCTACTCACCCCATTTGGATTGGATTCGATTCCTTTATTGTCATTCAGACCTTTCGGTGTGATCAAAATTTTGTTGCCTGCAGTCATACAGATAATAACAAATAACGAAACATACAATAAACACAAATTAACATCCACCACAGTGAGTTCACCCGGCACCTCCTCACTGTGATGGAGGCAAAAGTCTTAAAGTCTCTGTCTCTTCCCTCCTTGTTCTCCCTCTGCGCTGAGGCGATCCAGGCTTCCGATGTTCTGGATGATGGTGAGTAAGTCCTGCGGCTCAACCGAGCTCCGCGAATGGGCCGGTTCAAGCTCCGTGGCCCGGGGTGGTCGAAGCTGCCGAAGATGCCGCCCTCCAGTCCAGCGGACGCAGCTGTAGTTGCAGGAGCTTCGGAAAAACAGGTCACCAACCTGTGACCTGCGAGCTCCCGACGATGTCGTCCACTGGCCCGCGGCCGAGCCCCGAATTCAGGTCACCGCCGCCAGAACGCTGGAACGCCGCCACATCTCAGAAGCTCCAAAGCCGGGCCACCGGATGCCAGAACGCCTGAATGCTGCCTCAGCTCCGAAGCCCTGAAGCCGGGGCACCGGAATGCTGGAACGCCGCCTCAGCATTGAAGCCCCAAAGCCGGGCCACCGCCACCAGAATGCCGGAACGCCGCTTCAGCTCCGAATTCGACCAGCCTCGTGTTGGTAAGTCCTGGCTGGCTCTGCTTCCGGAGCCTCGAGGTCAGTCGCAGTTAGAGGCCGCCAGTTCCGCCATTAGGCCTCAGCGCAGACGTAGGCAGAGAAGGGGGATACGACAAAAAGAGTCGCATTCCCCTGAAGGAAGAGACAAAAAAAAACATGTTTCATCTCCCCCCCCCCCCCCATACATAAACACAACCTAATAAAATTTATGGAACTTGTGACTGAGAGTCATCGGATGGATCTTCAATCTCCGCGTGGGGTTTCTCCAGGTGCTACGGTTTCCACCCCACGTTCCAAAGATGTGCAGGTTTGTAGGTTAATTCGCTTCTGTAAATTGCCCCTAGTCTGTAGGAGAGAAATAGTATACGGGCGATCGATGGTCAGCCTGGATTGGTGGGCCAACGGGTCTGTTTCCATGCTGTGTCTTTAAACTAAAACTAAGCTAAATATGCTCTGTTCCTTCTTCCATCATTGCTCTATCATTACTGATTCCTGTTTTCTAATTTTATTGATTAAAACAGGTGTCAGAGGTTATGGGGAGAAGGCAGAATGGGGTTAGGGGGCAGTGATAGATCAGCCATGATCGAATGGCGGGGAAGACCTGATTCTGTTTGGCCTAATTTGGTCTGTTTGCCTAATTGGGCCTGTTTGGCCTTATGGCCTTATCTCAGAGAAAACCCATGCAGGTCATAGGGGGAGTGTACAAACTCCATGCAGAGAGCGCCCATAGTCGGGATGGAACCTGGTTCTCTTGCGGTGTAAGTGCTGCAAGCAGCAACTCTATCGCAGCGCCACCGTGCCGCCCTAGTGTAAGCAAAAAAACCAAGGTAGAACAACACACAGAACTTTGTTTATTGGAGGCAGTAGTTTCCAACAAACAGCAGTGTCTGGTACAACAATACATTAAAATCAAAATGCACTGAGCTATTACAGGTACACTTACATACTGGATCTATAATACATTTAACATTTTGCTTGATGACTTATGTCTCTTGAAAAGCATATGCTTTTTTAAAATTTTAATGGTTCTTTAAGTGACATTATACTTTAGAATTACTGCATCTCATTAGCTGCTGGTAGTTTCTTGGGAAAGGCGTAAGAAGGACCACTGCGGTTATGTGGTGGAGAAATGCATGGAACATTTTAATTTCCTCATGCCAGCATGTACCATTGGATTGATAAATGAGTACTAAATTATATTTTTATTGTGATTTCATGGGACTTCATGTGGTCTGAAAGCAGTGAGAATTTTATCAGCGTTGAAGTCTGTAATTGAGAAATTAATTATATTTACATTTATGTAGCAAATAGTCATGTTTCTCAGCAACGACTAGAATAATTTACTATAAAACAGATTGCAGTGACTAGCTATATGGTCGATAACAACAGCCATTTTTTCATAAGGTCAAAAGTGATAGGAATAGAATTAGGCCTATCGGCCCATCAAGTCTACTTTGCCATTCAATCATGGGTGATCTGTCTCTTCCTCCTAACCCCATTCTCCTGCCTTCTCCCCATAAACTCTGACACCCGTACTAATCAAGAATCTATCTATTCCTACATGAGCCTTCTATGGCAGAATTCCACAGATTTACCACCCTCTGACTGAATAAATTTCTCCTCATCTCCTTCTTAAAAGAACATCCTTTAATTCTGAGTATGACCTCTAGTCCTAGATTCTCTAACTAGTGGAAACATTATCTCCACATTCACTCTATCCAAGCCTTTCACTATTCTGTATGTTTCAATGATGTCCCCCTCATTCTTCTAAACTCCAACAAGTACAGGCACAGTGCCATCAAATGCTCATCATAGGTTAACCTACTCATTCCTGGGATCGTTCTTGTGGCAAAGGAAGTCATCTCTATCCCTACTCCACTAAAACCAACCTGATCTTGGTGCTTAATGTTATGAGAGAATCAGAGACCACAACAGCTGCACACTAAAAAAAATGTGTTTTTTAATAAAAATTGTAATTCTGCATGGAAACAGGCCCTTCAGCTCAACTCTTTCATGCCACCCGCGATGTTCTGTCCAAACTACTCCCATCTCCAGGTTCATATCATTCTAAACCTTTCCTATGTAGGTACCCATTCAAGCACCTTTTAAATGTTGTTATTGTAGTTGCCTCAACTAATTCTATTGCAATAGGACCTGCCTCCTCTGGCAGCTCATTCCATACACCCACCACCCTTTCTGTGAAAACATTACCCTCAGGTTCCTATTAAATGACTATCCCATCGTTTAAGAAACAGTTGGACGGGTACATGGATAGGACAGGTTTGGAGGGTTATGGACCAAGCGCAGGCAAGTGGGACTTGGGTAGCCAACAGCCACCACTGTTGGCCGATGTGGGCGAGTTGGGCCGAAGGGCCCGTTTCCACACTGTATTACTTTGTGACCTCCCCTGGCAGCACATTCCATACGCTCACCACCCTCTGTGTGGAAAAGAAACCCCCTTAGCTTCCTATTCATTCTTTCCCCTCTCACCTAAAACTGGCGTCCTCTGGTTCTTGATTTGCTTAGCCTGGGTAAAGGACGCTGTGCATTCCCCCAATCCGTTTCCGTCATGATTTTATACACCTCCTTGTAGTCTCCTGTGCATTTCAAGGAATACAATCCTTTTCCAGTCGTCACCCAAACGGAACATGTAAATGCAGAAAGTAAATTCCTTCCTATGTGAGATTTGATTTTTTTTAAAGTGTTATTTCCACTTTTCGAAAATTGCTGTTAATACTGCTATCTCCAATATAACAATCTTAATTTTGGATGCCGAAGTACCTTCAATCATATCGCCCCTAATAAACTATGCATAGAATAATCATGTAGAAAAAATAATGCTAATTTCTTCCAATAATACACCATATATAAATATTTGAAACTCCTCTTGAGACATTAACAGTCGATGCTGAATTTTTAATAATTTTTGTTACCTGATTTTCATGATGGCCCAGTAACAGTTGAGTTTAATGGGGTCAGAAGAAACAGTAGGTGTTGGAATCTTGAGTAAAAAATAAAGTGCTGGAGGAATTCGGTGAATCAGGCAGCATCTGTGTGAGAGAAAGGGATGGGACAAGAGCTGGCAAGTGATAGAGACACAGAGTCATAGAGTGGAAACAGGCCCTTCGGCCCAACTAGCCCACACAGGCCAACATGTCCCATCTATACTAATCCCACTTGCCTGTGTTTGGCCCATGTCCCTGCCAAACTATGTCCTCTGGTTCTCGATTCCACTACTCTGGGCAAAATAATCTGTGCATCTACAGCATGCTACGAGTGATAGGTGGATCATTAGCCCCCTCCACTCCTGGATTGATCTACCATAGAGGGATAGAGTGATAGAGTGTAGAAACAGGCCCTTTGGCCCAACTTGCCCACTCCAGCCAACATGTCCCAGCTACACTAGTCCCGCCTGCCTGCATTTGGCCCATATCCCTCCAAACCTGTGCTGTCCATGTACTTGTCTAACTGTTCCTTAAATGTTGGGATCATCCCTGCTCCCACAACCTCCTCTGGCAGCTTGTTCCATACAGCCACCATCCTTTGCCTGAAAAAGTTACCCCTCAGATTCTTATTAACTCTTGTCCCTGCCACCTTAAACCCATGTCCTCTGGATGTCACTTGCTAGCTCTTGTCCCAATATTTCTACTTGCCTCTTTCTATCAGATATATCCCCTCTCCACTATCATTCTGAAGGAGGGCCTCAACCAGAAATGTAATCTCCTAATTTCCCCTACATATGCTGCCTGACCCTCTGAGTTCCTCCAGCACTTTGATTTTTGCCTCTGTTTTGTTTGCAATATCTCTGCCTGTCCACAGGATGTACATTGCTACGAACATTTGATATGGGCCATCTAAATTGTTATTCAATAAACATCAAAATGCTTTCCTTCTGGTACACTTTGCTTTAAAATCTTTGAAGTAGCAAGGAGAGTGACTGATCTCAAATCTCCTGATTCGCTTTGTTTGTAGATGTGCATTTCTGGCAAAATAAATTGACCCATTTCTCAGAAAAGGCTTTCGGCTAAATTAAATCTTCAACATAGGACGCCTACAGTGACATGTACTTCTCAGAAATAAATCCAATGTGCATAAACTGAAATCAAAAGCAAAAAAAAATGGCCTGAATGTGATTTGTTGTACAGAAATAAACATCAAAATAAATGCACAGGTTGGGAAAAGCAGATTTTTGAAGATCATTTCAAAGGTTCATATATTACATAACATAATGTCACTAGTTTGATTCACCAGGTTTGTTATTCTATTTGTGAAGGATAAGAAAACAAGTATTTGCCAATATGTGCAGTGAGCTTAAATAGATGAACAACATTGTGCATTTGGAGTCACAGTCAAAGTTCCATACAGTAACATATCATAGCAATGTTACAAAATGTTAAGATTTTAAAATTCAAGTCTGCAATTTATCCCATCCGATAAATCAGAAAAAGAAGTTTAATTTGACACATAATTCACTTTCATATCTTCAGTATTAAAAAAGTTATGGTCATTTTCATACTCGGAAATTAGCTTCTTGTCCCCTATTGCTTTTCCATTGACTTAACTCAAAAGCTGTGATTGAGGATAGTCAAACGCCCATCATTTTCTTAAAAATTAAGAGAACTGAATGAAATTTTTAGTTATTATAGATTGAAGTATTCTGAAACAAATATGAAACAATCTTACTTGGATGACCTGAAATTAAAGCATATAATTAGTTAGTTACCTAATTGTAGCTAATTACAAAATTCAATTACTAGATCTAAACATCTATCCATTTCTTAAGAAAAGGTTAACATTTTTAAATAACCTAAATGTCAAAATAACTTTCACACAAGAATTCACAATATAACATGATTTTTAAATCTCGTTGTCATGTATTTATAGGCCAAATGGAAGGAATTTAGTGTTTAATTCCCGTAAATTAATGGCCATTTTAATCATCTTGCGAGTGTTTTTTTGTTGAACGCGATCGATTTAGAACGTTGCGGTTGCAGTGAATTTGAACCCCATATCGGCTGTAAAAACACTACCAATTCGTATGGGGCCAAAATCACATTTTCGCCAATGAAATTTGGATTAAAGCCATCCTAAGAAGCAAGTTTATATGTAAAATACACAACTTACCTTATGTTTTGTCCCCTATGTAAGATCCGTCCCGTTGTAGGCATTGACAACGTTAGAAGTAGCTTTTTATTTTACTCTAGGGATTAAATTGTCCCGTGATTTTTTTTTTAAACTTCCGAGAACGGAAGTCGGAATTATTTTTCTGCAGCAGCTGAACAGCCTGAGAAAGTTCAACTCCGACAGGCAGTAGAAAACGGCATTTTAATCCCGCCTCCCCCTCCCTGAAAGGCGCCAAAGTCGCGCACACGGCCAGTGGCAGAACTCCAGCGCCACATCGCCACATATCATGGAAACAGGCACGTCAGTTCAACTTATCCATGCTAACCAAAACAGCTCCATCTGCACTAGTCCAACCTGGCCACATTTGGTTCATATCCTTTTAAGCTATCCGCATCCATGCAGTTGTCCAAATGTCTTTTATATGTCATTACAGTCCCTGCCTCAACGACCTCCTTTGGCAGACACAACATGCTGGAGTAACTCAGCTGGTGAGGCAGCATCTATAGAGAGAAGGAATTGGCGATGTTTCGGGACTCGACCCGAAACGTCGCCAATTCCTTCTCCCCATAGATGCTGCCTCACTTCAGCATTTTGTGTCTACCTTCGATTTTACCAGCATCTGCAGTTCTTTCTAAAACAGACCTCCTTTGTCAGCTTGAGTGATATACCCAACACCCTCTGCTTCTGAATATTTCCTAGCTTAGCACAAAACCCAGATTTTGTTACTCTCTATTTGTGTGTGTCCCTCTATGTTGTGTTCCCGGACTCTCACTTCAATATCCTTTCTTCTCCTACACACTATCCAATTGTCAATGCTTCTTTTGCTGGTGCTCTTCTGAATTTTCTCCTCAAGTTTTACCTTAGATTTTAGACTTTAGAGATACAGCACAGAACAGGCCCTTCGGCCCACTGAGTCTACATTGACCATCGACCACCCTGCAAACTTGCACTATCCTACACACACTAGTGACGATTTACAATTTTTACCGCAGCTAATTAACCTACAAACATTTTTGTAGTGTGGGAGGAAATTGGAGCATCTGGAGAAAACACACGTGGTCACTGGGAGAACGTACAACTCCGTTTAACCGGCACCTGTATTTAGGATCGAACCCGTGTCTCTGGTGCTATAAGGCAGCAACGCTACCATGCTCAGACTGTCATGCATCAATGTGCAGAGGAGATTGTGGGCTGAAGGGCCTGTTCCTGTGCTGAACTGTTCTATATTCCATGTAGTAATTTGATGGGGCAAATGGTCTTCCCCTGCTCCCATTTTTTTTGCTGTTGAACCTTGAGATTTGCAATCTTAGTGCCAATGTAGGTAAGATAATGGAATTCTGCGGATGAGATGAATGGGACCGTCCTTCACAGTTTCTAGTTCCTGTTTCAAAGATTTGGTATGCCCTATTGTTTTGGGCACCTTCGTATGGTGGCAAACTTATTGAAATACTGTCAACAGCTATATTTTTAATATGTTTTTTAAGTCTGAAGAAGGGTCTCCACCCAAAACATCACTCATTCCTTCTCTCCATAGGTGCTGCCTCACCCGCTGAGTTACTCCAGCATTTTGTGTCTACCTTCGACTGTATTTTTAAAGTGATTTCCTCTCATTTTCCAGTTTCTCCCTCACACACAGTTTAGTTTAGTTTAGTTTAGTTTAGTTTAGTTTAGTTTAGTTTAGTTTAGTTTAGTTTAGTTTAGTTTAGTTTAGTTTAGTTTAGTTTTTAGTTTAGCTTAGTTTAGCTTAGTTTAGTTTAGAGATACAGCGCTGAAACAGGCCCTTTGGCACACTGAGTCTGCACCGACCAGCGATTCCTGCACACACTAGGGACAATTTTACACATACACCAAGCCGATTAACCTACAACCCTGTAGGTCTTTGGAAACTGAAAATCTCGGAGGAAACCTACGTGGTCACGGGGAGAACGTACAACCTCCATACAGACAGCACCCGTAGTCAGGATTGAACCCGGGTCTCCGGCGCTACAAGCAATGTAAGGCAGCAACTCTACCGCTGTGCCACCGTGGCGTCCCACAGGTTCTCAGGTGCTCCCACAAAATCGCGTTCATTGTTTTAAGAGGAGGGTGAATCTGTGGAATTCTTTGCCACAGAAAGCTGTGGAGGCGAAGTCAGTGGATAATTTTAAGTCGGAGATAGATAGATTCTTGAATAGTACAGGAGTCAGAGGTTGTGGGGAGAAGGCAGGAGAATGGGATTCGGATGGTGAGATAGATGAGCCATGATTGAATGGTGGAGTAGAATTGATGGGCCGAATGGCCCAATTCTGCTTCAATCACTTATGATCTTATTGTGAACTTAAAAGTGAAATCTTGCTGGGCTAGGGTATGGGCTCAGTGGTGGGGAAAGTGCTTAGGAAACAGTTAGACAGGTACATGGATAGGGCAGATTTGGAGGGATTGAGACCGATCTCCATGATCATAAACAAATAATAATAAAACAGAAATGATGCTTGATCAACCCAATCACTACTGTGTTTTCTACTTTATCTCCTTAATCCTTGAGTCCCTTAGCTCTAACAAGCTCACCAAGCTAACTTAAAATCAAGTGAGTTTCAACTAACTTCTGAGAATTCCACAGCTTCACAGTCCTTTGGGTGCAGAAATGGTTTTTCTTCCTCTGAATAGTTTAGTCAGGACTGGCAACATCCTTCATGCATTAAATGTCCAGTTCCTGTCTGGATTTTATAAGTTTCAATAAGGTTCCCTCTCATTCTTTTAAACTCTAGCAAACATGAGAAAGTGCTGAAGTAACTCAACGTATCAGGAAGCATCTCTGGAGAACATGGGTAGAAGTTGTTTTGGGTCGGGACCCTTCTTCAGATTGTTCTCTAGAGATGCCGCCTGAGCTGTTGAGTTACACCTGCACTTTGTGTCCTTTTTTGTAAAGCAGCATCTGCAGCTCCTTGTCTCTACCAAATATTAAGCCCAGTCATCCAATGTCTATTAATGTATCAATTTAATCATCCCAAGAATCAGTCCAGTGAATCTTCTCTACACTCCCTTCATATCCTTCCTCAACTAAGGAGAGCAAACACACATTACCCATCAATGTAGGATCTCACCATGTCCCAGTACAATTGCAGTCTGAAGAAGGGTCTTGACCCGAAACGTCACCTATTCATAGAAACATAGAAACATAGAAATTAGGTGCAGGAGTAGGCCATTCGGCCCTTCGAGCCTACACCGCCATTCAATATGATCATGGCTGATCATCCAACTCAGTCTCCTGTACCTGCCTTCTCTCCATACCCTCTGATCCCCTTTGCCACAAGGGCCACAACTAACTCCCTCTTAAATACAGCCAATGAACTGGCCTCAACTACCCTCTGTGGCACAGAGTTCCAGAGATTCACCACTCTCTGTGTGAAAAAAGTTCTCCTCATCTCGGTTTTAAAGGATTTCCCCCTTATCCTTAAGCTGTGACCCCTTGTCCTGGACTTCCCCAACATCGGGAACAATCTTCCTGCATCTAGCCTGTCCAACCCCTTAAGAATTGTGTAAGTTTCTATAAGATCCCCTCTCAATCTCCTAAATTCTAGAGAGTATAAACCAAGTCTATCCAGTCTTTCCTCATAAGACAGTCCTGACATCCCAGGAATCAGTCTGGTGAACCTTCTCTGCACTCCCTCCATGGCAATAATGTCCTTCCTCAGATTTGGAGACCAAAACTGCACGCAATACTCCAGGTGCGGTCTCACCAAGACCCTGTACAACTGCAGTAGAACCTCCTTGCTCCTATACTCAAATCCTTTTGCTATGAAAGCCAACATACCATTCGCTTTCTTTACTGCCTGCTGCACCTGCATGCCTACCTTCAATGACTGGTGTACCATGACACCCAGGTCTCGCTGCATCTCCCCCTTTCCCAATCGGCCACCATTTAGATAATAGTCTGCTTTCCCGTTTTTGCCATCAAAATGGATAACCTCACATTTATTCCTTCTCTCCAGAGATGCTGTCTGACCCGCTGAGTTACTCCAGCTTTTTCTGTCTGTCTACAGTAAGACTTCCCAACTCCTGCACTCAGTTACTCTCATTATGAAGACCATCATAATCACCTGCATGTTCACTTCCACAATGACCGGATTGTACTGTGTATGCTGCTTTCTTAATCTCTCTTCATTCTGAAAATAATTTTTGTTCCTGTTTTGATGCCAAAGCAGATGCCCTCAATTTGTCCACATGATACTGCGTCTGCCATTCATTTGCCTACTCATCCAAATTTATCCAAATGGCCCAGGAGCTTCTCTGCATCCCCCTTACCTCTCACCCGAGCGATGGTCACACACAAACTTGGAGATATTAGTTTCGTTTAGAGATACAGCGCAGAAACAGGCCCTTCGGCCCACCGAGTCCATGCTGACCAGCGATTCCTGCACGGTAACACTATCCTACACACAAACCTGTACGTCTTTGGAGTGTGGGCAGAAACTGAAGATCTCGGAGAAAACCCACGCGGTCACATACAAACCTATGCATGTATGTGTACGGGGCAGAACCTACAAACTATGTACAGACAGCGCCTGTAGTCGGAAGCGAACCCGGGTCTCCGGCGCTGCAAGCGCTGTAAGGCAGAAACTCTAACGCTGCGCCACCATGCCATCCTATCACATTTACGCCCTTCAATTAGTCTTTCATATGTTTATCATTAATGGCTGGATCCACAAACTGATCCCTATCTGCCACTGGGGAAAATAATATATTTTACTTCGGAGTCACGTGAGTGACTACGTGAAGAGCCCGCTCAGCACGCATGCGCGGCATTGCGTTCAGCAGTGCAACAGCTGCCGCATCGGGAGTCAGGCGCTCCGGCTACAGATTGAAAGACGGACCGTCAGGTAAGTCCCCTGAGGTTGGGTTTCTTTCACAGGAGAGCCTTCTGCTTTGTTTTACAGGCAGAGAACAAAAAGGCTCTTGAACAAACCTGTCCCCCGCTCGACTCCAACGGAGGAGCGTTCCATCTGGTGGGGGCAGCAACAGGCGGTAGGACCGCTTACCGAGCGCTCCGCAATCCCCGACACCGTGCCGAGCCCAGTCCCGCTAGCGCCTGAGCAGCGGGCTGGATGTAAAGCCACCCGAAAAAGCATCCGTCCGGTGGTTTTCCGACTTGTCGGACGGGGACGTCTCTCCACCCGCACGGGGGAGAGACAGCCGCCTGAGCCGCATGGAGCGGCTCCTGGAGCAGGTGCTCCAGCGAGACGCGCTGCGTGAGGGGCGCTCTCGCAGGGGGAGTTCAGGCACTCCCTCCACAGTGCCTTGTGCACTGCCCATCGCTTCCTCCTCACCCGAGGGTAGCTTTGGTGACCAGGACTGGGCTGGTCAGGAAGAGGGGACGTTGGCTGAAGAAGTTGGGAGTATGCAAGGGGTGCAGGACCAGGAAGAGCTGCTGGGTGTGGTGGACGGCTACGTGGCAGCCCCACATGCAGGAAGGTCATTAGAGCCTAAACTAGCGGCTAGCATTAACCACCTCTCCAACAGGCCCCTACAGGAGCAGGTGCTTAATGAGGCCTTAAAAATGTACACAGCTCCAGAAAAATGGTCAGTCCATCAATGTGCCGGCTGTCAACAGCCAAATCTGGGGGCACATCGGGACAAATATTCGGAACCAGCTGATACTGCAGCGGATCCTCAGGCTCCTGACGTCAGCCATCATATCATTGCTCGTTCTGTGGACAATACGGAGATGACCACAAACCAACAAAACACTCTCGCACTGTTGTACAACACGCAGTTCGAGATAAATAACCTCCGTAAAGATAAGACCTGCCCTAAATCCAATATTCGCAGGGTTGTGCAAAACCCCAGCCACTGAGTCAGACAAACTGCTCTTTGGCAAAGACCTCACGAAAAAAGTAAAGGATATGGAAGAGGCCTCTAAAACTTTCGGTCTCATGAGGGCAGGCCCCGGGACGAGCAAACCCAAAACAACAATACCCAAGCGGCAGCACCCCATCGAGTCCACCAGTCGACGTCTACCATATGGGACTGGTGAAAGCTCGGGGTCCGCATTTATCACCGGAAGTCTTTTTAGACCAAGGCCAAATGCGGACCCCATGGAAAATGCGCCACCCCCCAACATCACCGCCACGTCAGACAACGCGCAAGGCTCGCTGGTCTGGGAAGAGACAGAAGAAATATCCATAACCATGGAGGTAGGTGGGTCTGGTTCCTACCAGCATATAGAAAGTAGGGGCTCAATATTAACAGGGGGGAGATTACACCTGTTTAAGGGAGCATGGGAGTCTATCACGAGTGACAAGTATATACTCAGTATAATTGTATAAGTGTATACAAAATGCAATTTATACTAGAAAAATTGCCACCAGTTCAACATTCACCCCAGAGGGTCTTTTCCCTCTCAGTTAAATAAAAACGAGAGGGACAAGTTGAACTGGTGACACTAATCACAAAGGGTATCATCAAAAAAACAAAATATGAACCCTTGGAATTTGTATAAAATATATTCACAAAAAGGATGTTGCATCACCATTAACTTAACTTCACTAAATATGTTTGTTAAGTATGTACATTTCAAATGGAAACGCTTGTTACTGCCAAACAACTAATTTCCAAAGGATACTTCATGGCAAGCATTGACCTCAAAGATGCTTACTATTCAGTACCCATTCACAAGGATCATCGCAGATACCTGAAATTTACCTGGATGGGGCAACAATGGCAGTTTAAAGCATTACCCAATGGATTAACATCAGCCCAAGATTATTCACCAAGATACTAAAACCAGCCCAGGCAAATTTAAGAAGACAAAAACATATTGTCACGGCATATCTTGATGATATATTAATAGTAGACAAGACCATGGAATTGGCTATATCAGCTGTATCAGCTACCAAACAGTTGTTCGAAACCCTGGGATTTGTCTTACATCCAGATAAATCTAAGTTGAAGCCATCCACAACCATGGACTACTTGGGCTTCACAATTAATTCAGTCCACATGTCTGTAACTTTTTCCAAAAGACAAAACAACTGAATTGGCACAATCATGCAACAATTTAATGGTCAACGAGTGACCAACTATTCGACAAGTAGCAAGAGTAATTGGGGAAATGGTAGCAGCATTTCCGGCTACACAATTTGGACCTTTGCACTATCAAAACTTACAAAGAGCAAAGGTACAGGCACTAAAACGACATGCAGGTCATTATGATCATATCATGAAATTACCCACTGAAGCAATATCAGAACTACAGTGGTGGGCAGAAAACATTTGGCATAGTTTCAGCCCTATCATCATCATTAACCCTACGTTAGTTATCCAAACAGATGCCAGTGCTCAAGGCTGGGGAGCGACTAACTCCATATCCAGCACAGGTGGTAGATGGACTAACCTAGAGTCATCATTACTACTTACACTGGGCATTAACTATCTAGAGATGTTGGGTGCCTTTTATGGTTTAAAAGCATATGCATCCAATAAGCATCACTTGCATGTACGGTTACAAATAGACAATACTACGGTGGTGGCCTACATTAACCATATGGGCGGCATAAAATCGATATCATGCAACAAATTGGTCAACACAATTTGGCAATGGTGTGTCGAAAGACATATTTGGCTACCAGCAACTTACCTGCCAGGTAAGCTAAATACAGTGGCAGACACCAGGTCACGCAAATTTAATGACAACACTGAATGGATGTTAAACCCCAAAGTGTTTGCAAAGATTATTAAGCAATATGGCACACCAGATATCGACTTATTTGCATCAAGGCTAAATTACCAGGTACGTATGTATGTCGCTTGGGAGCCAGACCCTGAGGCAGCAGCGGTAGATGCATTCGCGCTGGATTGGGGACATTTCTTCTATGCATTTCCTCCCTTCTGCCTCATCAGCCGTATACTACGCAACATACAAATGGACTCTGCTTCAAGTATTTTGATAGTACCCGACTGGCCTACACAGCCATGGTTCCCATTACTCCATGACATCCCTCCGAACATCCACAAGAAAACAGTACTTGTCCAGCATCAAAAAGTGGGAGAAGTACTGCTTGGACCACCTACTCAACCGCTACAGTTACCAACGTACTGGAATTCCTGGCGAACCTTCACCACGATGAAGGACTCAGCTACAGTGCCATAAACACAGCTAGAAGTGCCCTGTCTGTCTATTTAAAACAAGCTCCAGGACAACAGGCCATGGGGTCCCACCCGCTGGTGGTCAAACTAATGAAGGGTATTTACAATTCTAACCCCCCTAGACCAAGGTACACCCATATATGGGATGTCAGTGTGGCCTTGACATACCTCAAGGATGGCCACCAGCTAGATCCCTCAACTTGGAACAATCTACGCTCAAAACACTCATGTTGATGGCACTTGTATCTGCACAGAGGGTCCAGTCACTACACCTATTGCGACTGGACAACATGATCACAGCTCCAGACCAGATCTCTTTAATTATCCAGGAACTGATCAAACAGAGCAGACCAAGAACACCTAATCCAGTCGTGGAATTCCGGGCTTACCTGCCCGAACCACGGTTATGTGCCGTGACCCACCTACTGTCCTACATAGACCCAACTAAATATATTCGAGGGAGTGAAAAAGCCTTATGGGTCAGTCATAACAAACCTTATGGTCGGGTGACGAGCCAAACCATTTCGAGATGGCTCAAGCAGGTACTAAAAAAGCTGCCAGGATTGACACTAACATGTACAAATCTCACTCCACCAGGGCAGCATCCACATCAACGGCCAAAAGAATGGACGTGCCGATAGACCACATCCTGGCTACAGCATGATGGTCGAGGGAAACAACGTTCAGAACTTTTTATAACAAGCCATTGGCAAAACCTATTTTATTTGCAGAAAAGATTTTCCAGACTGCAAATATTTAATTTAAGCCCAGGGGAGCAGTTTAATTCTTGTTGTTATTGTTAACAAATACCATTGTGTTTTTCTACAAACGGATTCATTGGTTGATTATAATAACACACTTCCTCCCTCAAGGACTTCGGCAGTGAGTGAAGTAATAACTGTTACACGGTTTGAAATTACAGAGCTTTAAAATCTTCACGTCGTCACTCACGTGACTCTGAAGTAAAATAGTTCGATTAAACGAGAACTTACCAGTTTGAAGTTTGATCTGTATTTTATGAGGAGTTACGATGAGGGATTATGTGCCCTCCGCTCCAACCCTCAATAATATGGGTCAAACTGATAACTGATGTCTCCTTTTCTTTACTATGGTTATTTCAATAACTGTGTCTATCTGTGATTCCACACCGCTGCTTTGAAGTATGCTGCGCATGCGTGCTGAGCAGGCTCTTCATGTAATCCCTCATCATAACTCCTCATAAAATACAGATCAAACTTCAAACTGGTAAGTTCTCGTTTAATCTTACTATTAATTCCTGCTTCTTTTTTGCCAACCAGTTCCTTGTTCACACTAAAACAAGAACATCCAATCCAAAGTTTTAATGTACCATGCTATTCACTTACCGAGGGCTTTGCTGAATGCTTTTGAATGTCCAGATACATCATAAACTCTCTACCAGTTAATTCCTCAAAAATGTCAGTAAGTGTATCAAGATGTGGTTTCCCCTTTCATAAATTTGGACTTTTTTGACCAGCGAGAGAGAGTTCACTGGCTGTGATAGCACCGGAATAAAAAAATGGAAGGAGGTCGTCAGCCTTTTTTATGGACTGCTATTCAACCAAAGCATTTTATTTAAAAAAAACTTGTGCTCACTTTTACAGTTAATCCATCTGGTCTATCATTTCCACAACTCTCAATTACCAGTTAATGTTCTGTGCAGTGGAGGTTTGCAGTGTAGAATTTTATGTTGTATGTCGCTTGTATCCTGTGTGACCACTGCCTGCTGTCCTCCGCGGAGCTGAAGGATAGCAAAGGACTGGCGTGGTGGCGCAGCGGTAGAGTTGCTGCCTCTCAGCACCAGAGACCCAGGTTCGATCCTAACTACGGGAGTTGTATGTACGCAGTTTGTACGTTCTCCCCGTGACCACTGTAGGTTTCCCCGGGTGCTCCAGTATCCTCCCACATACCAAAGACGTACAGGTTTGTAGGTTAATTGGCTTTGGTAAAAATTGGAAATTGTCTCTAATGTGTAGAATAGTGTTAATGTGCGGGGATCGTTGGTCGGCATGGGCCAAAGGGGCCTGTTTCCATGCTGCATCTTTAAACTAAACTAAACTCAAAGATTAAATGTATAGGAAGGAAGTGCAGATGCTGGTTTACACCAAAGATACAAACAAGTGCCGGCCCTGTTCAACACACATGTTCTTTCTGACTCCAAATACAACTTACCTCAGTAAATCTTCAGAAGAGCCTGTCACCCTTTTGCACAGAAGATCACTACATCCATCCATGGTTTCCTAACATGTTGTCCTTCAACTTTAAATATTCTGTGAAACTCAATTTGCCCCAGTTATCTCTTGGACAAATTATGTTCTCCAGTGTGTTCAGTAGATCATCAATCCTTGCAAGTTGTTCAACATATCCTTCATCCCTCCTTGACAGACCAATGGACCACATCTCCCCCCACCATTCCTAGTCTGATTGTACTGTCTTTACCTCATTCTTTCTTCTTTGTCTGTGAAAATGGTTCTTTCCAACTCCTGTATCGGCTGCTTACTTGTGGATATGTGATTTTCATAGTTAGCGAGACTGCAGGGGATCAGGGAAGAAACCCGGCAATTATAATTGAACCTGTCCACAAGTCCATGTTTCAAAACATTTCCAGGATTTCCTCCGGTGCACAGTGTGGTTTAATTGTTCATTAGAAGACTCCTCTCACTCGGTGAACTGAAATGTGATGGTGAGTCATTTTTTTCTAAATGAAGGTGTGGGAGCAAAATGTAAAGGTCATGCGGAATTGGTGCTCAAAGTAACAGGTGATTTATTAAACCAGTGCGCACCAGTTACTTTGAATATCAACTCCGCCTTGCCTTTCCATTTTGCTCCTACCGAAGGTCAGAGAACTGTCTAGACAGCACAACCACCCAACCTATTTAATATTGATTTATCTTGACTTAAAGACATTCTTGTTGAAAATTTGGCTACAAACTGTGTCGTCCCGTTTATTGCAGGCAACGGTATTCTTCCTGAGGAGATCAATGAAACTTTCCACTATTATGTTGGTACCTGCAATGTTCTTGTCACATCTGCAATAATTAGTTTAGTTGAACAGTCTACAGGATCAAGTGGCCAGGGAAGTTTAGTTTAGATTTGTTTAGATTTGTTTAGTTTTGTTTAGTTTAGTTTAGTTTATTTTTTGTTTAGTTTAGTTTAGTTTAGATTAGTTTAGTTTAGTTTAGTTTAGTTTAGTTTAGTTTAGTTTAGTTTAGTTTAGTTTAGTTTAGTTTAGTTTAGTTTAGAGATACAGTGCGGAAACAGGCCTTTCGGCCCACCAAGTCCGCGCTGACCAGCAATCCCCGCACATTAACACTATCCTACACACACCAGGGACAATTTACATTTATACCAAGCCAATTAACCTAGAAACCTCTACGTCTTTGGAGTATGGGAGGAAACCCAAGATCTTGGAGAAAACCTACTCGGTCAGGAACCCGGGTCTCTGGCGCTGTAAGGTAGCAACTCCACCGCTGTCCCACTGTACTGCCCTGTAGGATGCCTTTGGCCTAATAATCCAATCTCTCCGAGGTGTGAAAATGGCCAACTGTAAACATCCAACAATATGTCCTTTGGGATAGAGGGGTCATACACATCCCCCAGAAATATGTCATGCACCAGTGGGAATAACGTATGATTCACTGCAATCTGTACATTGAAAGGGTGCAGAGAGTAGGAAACAGTCTTTAGTTTTACTTTACCTTAGAGAATCAGCGGGGAAACAAGCCCTTCGGCCCATCGAGTCCTCGCGGTCCAGCAATCACCCCGTATACTAGTTCTACCCTTTGCAAATTACAAAAGCCGAATAACTTAAAACCTGCTCGACTTTGAAATGTGGGAGGAGACCAGAGCACCAGGGGAAAACCCACCCACAGGGAGAACGTACAAACTCCGTACAGACAGCACCTGTAGTCGGGATCGAACCTGGCCTCTGGCGCTGTGAAGCAGCAACTCTACTGCTGTACCACCGTGCCATGGGTGTTGGGATGTAATTGCCAGCTGTTCTTTGTGAGGGACTTCACTGAGGTCATGGACAATAAGTGACATTTAAATTTTAAGCATTGTCTGATTTTGTTCTACTCACTAACTTTCAGACCATTAAAACTGATCGAAAAATATTATGTAGCATCTTTGCCTAAAATATTAACTTTAAAAATTCTTCAGATCCAAGGTTGAAACTTACCGAATAGTGAAAGCTTTGGATTGAGTAGATGTGGAGAGGATGTTTCCACTAGTGGGTGAGTCGAGAACTATAGGTCATAGCCTCAGAATTATAGGATGTTCCTTTAAGAAGGAGATGAGGAGGAATTTATTTAGTCAGAGAATGGTGAATCTGTGGAATTCTTTGCCACAGAAGACCACGGAGGCCGTCAGTGGATATTTTTAAAGCAGAGATAGATAGATTCTTGATTAGTACAGGTGTCAGAGGTTATGGGGGAAAGGCACAAGAATGGGGTTAGGAGGGAGAGATAGATCAGTGATGATTGAATGGCGGAGTAGACATTTTGGGCCGAATGGCCGAATTCTGCTCCTATTACATGACTATATGATCTCAAGGTGAATTCAAAGAAGGCTTGATGGAAAATGAAAGAGCACAAAGAAAAACTCAGCAAACTCATAGCTTGGATAAAGGGCAGATTCGGCAGACGTTAACTGACAGCAAGCAAAGCCACATGAAGTGTGCAGTGTATAAATGTATTTATTCTATCCCGTTTCATTCACCACACCATAGCACTCGTGATTTACAATAAAGTCTGAGATGCTGAGAGATTCAACGCTGTGCTAAAACTCTTGCATTTCTATTTAGGCGGTGTACCTGCTATGAATGGCAAAATCTGCAAGCGTCTGGTTCTCCTTCTCGACCATGAGACGGTTTTGATATATGTCGTAACAGAACTCTTGACGATTTTTTTTCTGATCTATCCCCCAAAATGTGCCAGTGACTTTCAATTAAAAAAATATATATTCTGGTGCACTTTTTTTTTTAAATTTGGGAGGAAACAGAAGGAGTGTTTATTTTGTTTTTTCATAAGAAGATTTTTTTTTTGTCTCTCTGGCAAATCTCTGGAGCTTTGCCAAGTAGTCACAAAACATAACTAATTCCATTCCAAAAAAATGTGAATACTTAATAGTGCCTTTCTCACCTTGCCCCAAGGCGCTGAGTAAAAGGGACCATGCATTACTACCAAGCACGGCATCCTATAATTAACTCCCGATGCACCACTGATGTAATAAGTCTTTTTAATAGCACTTGGTTCCCTGCACAACTGATGAGTTATTTTAGTAGCCTCTCTGGTGATTCATGCTCATGGATGCTTGCTTGATCGCCATGTCATTATTTCAGTAGCTGCACCAAAAATCATGCTTATTAAATAACAATAAGTATCTTTGCTACTTAACAGTGTATAAAATCATGAGAGGAATAGATCGGGTAGAGGTAGATACACAGAGTCTCTTGCCCAGAGTAGGGGAATCGGGGACCAGAGGAAATAGGTTCAAGGTGAAGGGGAAAAGATTTAATAGGAATTGACAATAGACAATAGACAATAGTGCAGTAGGCCATTCGGCCCTTTGAGCCAGCACCGCCATTCAATGTGGTCATGGCAGATCGTCCCCAATCAGTACCTCATTCCTGCCTTCTCCCCATATCCCCTGACTCTGCTATCTTTAAGAGCCCTGTCTAGCTCTCTCTTAAAAGTATCCCGAGAACTGGCCTCCAATGCCCTCTGAGGCTGAGAATTCCACTCTCACAACTCTCTGTGAGAAAAATTGTTTCCTCGTCTCCATTCTAAATGGCTTACCCCTTATTCTTAAACTGTGGCCCCTGGTTCTGGACTCCCCCAACATCAAGTAATCTGAGGGGTAACTTTTTCACACAAAGGGTGGTGGATATTTGGAAGAAGCTGCTAGAGGAGTTAGTTCAGGCAGGGACTATCCCAACATATAAAAAACAGTTTGACAGGTACATGGATAGGACAAGTTTGGAGGGATGTGGACCAAGCGCAGGCAGGTGGGACTAGTGTAGCTGTGACATGTTGGCCGGTGTGGGCAAGTTGGACCGAATGGCCTGTTTCCACTCTGTATCACTCTATGACTCTAAAAATAGGAAGCTCGTGATTCACTTAACATGCAGAGAGGACTGGCTTGGTGTAAATGAGCTAGAACGCGTGGGTAGGAACCGTGCATTTCAAACTCTTACTTGGTGCATCACGCTTGGGAGATCACAGTTCAGTGCCTGTGAATTCTCAACTTGAATCGTCGAAGTTTAATCAGCTTGAAACTGCAACTGACAAGTGTAATAATCTTACCAGTGTCATAAATGAAAATCTGCAACTAAACGTTACCTAAATCTTCACACCGTACACTTCAGGGTAGCACGGTGATGCAGCGGGTAGATTTGCTGTCTTACACCCAGCGCCAGAAACCCAAGTTCGATCCTGAATAAGGGTGCTGTCTGTAGTGAGTTTGTACGTTCTCCCTGTGACCGTGTGAGTTTTCCCCGGGCACTCTGGTTTTGTTCCACTTCCCAAAAACGTGCAGGTTTGTAGATTAAATGACTTCTGTATATTCTCCCTAGTGTGTAGAACAGAATTAGCGTATGGAGATCGTGGTCGGTGTGGATTCGGTGTGCCCAAGGGCCTGTATCCACGCTGCATATCTAAAACTAAAAGTAAACTAAACTAAATTAAATCATGAGGTAGCAGAAGTAGCCCACAATCCACTGTGCCACATCCATAGATGTATATAGACCTGCCTTCAAAAGGACCCACCTGTAATATTTTTAATCATAATAAATAATTTCAAGGGTGATTGCAGGAAAAGTTATCAAATAGAAAGTTCACATCTGGTAATTTATTTGTCAATCTCTCCTCCTTAAATACATTTGAAGTCTGCCTCAAATCCTCCCCGGGGTTCAGAATCCCAGACACTTACAATCCCCCGAGAGAAATTCCTCCTCAACTCTCTGAG
The DNA here is from genome assembly GCF_028641065.1 of Leucoraja erinaceus. Taxonomy (NCBI): domain Eukaryota; kingdom Metazoa; phylum Chordata; class Chondrichthyes; order Rajiformes; family Rajidae; genus Leucoraja; species Leucoraja erinaceus. The sequence goes on along the minus strand of NC_073379.1, from coordinate 18,885,558 downwards.
ATGGGAAATCCTGGGAATGTGAAGCATAGATCCCCCATAGATCCCCCATAGTAAACCATCCTCTCAGCATCTACCCAGCCAATTCCTTCAGAATATGGCGTGTCTGTATATTCATCTCCACTGAGTTTAGGCCCAACCTGCTTATTGCACCATTTCTGGTCAACATCTCCTAGCCAGGAATTAACCGAGTGACTCTTCCATGAACTAAGCCCAATGGTTCAATGATGCTTTTGTTCTCACATGTGCCAAGTGAAAATGCACAGTGAAATGATTTTCTTACAAGCAGTCCAGTATAGTATTGCCGTGCCTAAGCACACTTCCCATTAGCAAAATGTACAGAAATTGTCTTCTGATCCCACGTCCAAGAGGTACCATATTTAGGCACCATTTTCAGAGTCCAGTCTGCATTCTAGTTGCCCTGAGTGGTGGCAGCTCCAGGCGAGCCCCAGGCTGCTGTGGGGCCCACAGCTGCCGACCGTCGAACCGATGTCCCTCTCCTCACCCGTCCGCCTTTGTACCCGGGGTAGTCTCGTCCTGCAGGCGACCTCAAGGGCGCGGTAGGCCAGACCTTGCTCCTTCTCCTACCGACCTCGTTCCTCAACAACCACGTTTGGCCTCCCGGTCTCTGGTCTTTGGTGAACAGTGGGAGAATCTCCATTGCATGAACATCCTCTGTGAAAAATGGAAGCCAGAACCCTGTACAGACTGCAGCATTGCAAGGATTATGTCAACATGGTCACAACACTACCAGCCAGCACTATTTTGATATTGGTTTATTGTTTTCCAAGATACAGTGAAACGTTTTGTTTGCGTACTATCTAATTCAAATCACACGAGTATAATTAAGCCATACACAAGTACAATAGAAACAAATACCAGACTGCAGAATATACTGTTACAGCATTATAGTGTTACAGCTACGGAGAAAGTGCAGATTCAAAAGTGCAAGTGCCGCAGTGAGGTAGGTCAGAAGATCAACTACCCCGATAGCTAATGTGGGCGGACTGTTCAGTCGGCTGATAACATCAGTCAAGAAGATGTACATGAATCTCGTGGTTCGTGCTTTCAAACTTTTTATATCATCTGCCCACTGGGAGAGAAGAAAAGAGGAAATAACAGGTTTGTAAATGGTCCTCGATTGTATTGTGTTGGAAGGAACTGCAGATGTTGGTTTAAACCGAAGATGGACCCAAAATGCTGGCGCAACTCAGTCTGAAGAAGGGTCTCCACCCAGAACGTCACCATTCCTTCTCTCCAGAGATCTGACAGTCCTGCTGAGTTACTCCAGCATTTTGTGTCTATCCTTGATTGTATTGGATATTTTCCTGTGGTAGAACCATAGAAACATAGGAAGTATTCCTAAACATAGGAAGTATTCCTATGCCATTCGGCCTTTTGAGCCAGCACCGCCATTCAATATGCTCCTGGCAGACTATCCAAAATCAGTACCCCATTCCTGCTTTCTCTCCATATCCCTTGATTCCATTAGCCCTAAGAGTTAAATCTCTCTTGGAAACATCCAGTGAATTGGCCTCCACTGCCTTCTGTGGCAGAGGTGATGGTGGGGAGTGTGGTCCGTGTAATGGACTGGGCTATGTCCATGACTCAGTAATAATATGCAGTCATGGGCGGAACTGTTGCCAAACCAAGCTCAGATGTATCCCGATCAGATGTTTTCTATGGTGCATCTTTATTTAGTCTAGAGATACGTCGCCCCCTATGGTAGCACTATCCTACACCCACTAGGGATAATTTATAATTGTTACCAAAGCCAATTGACTTACAAACCTGTACATCTTTGGAGTGTGGGAGGAAACCGGAGAACCCAGGGAAAACCCATGCGGTCACGGGGAGAACATACAAACTGCATACAGAACAGCACCCACAGTCAGGATCAAACTGGTACTCTGGCACTGTAAGGCAGCAACTCTATCGCTGCACCACCGTGCCACCCATAGAAGTTTGATAACGCTGTCCTAATTCTAATAAATTGCAAATCAGCCAAGGGGACAATTGGAAATGTTATGGATTGCTTGCTAATGTGTTGTTCCACATTTGTGCAGTTGGTTTCATTGGTAAGTTGTGGCACCTGTACCTTGATCCTGCAGATTCACCGAGAAATAGTCAGCTGGACACTTAGTTTTGGATGCTGGAAGCAATTTCATCAGCAGTAAACAGATGCCGTAATTAAATTGATCAGGGCCTGAGGGAAATCATTTGCAGCCAGCCCTAAACTACAGGCCCACAGTCTCCAACCTCAAACCTCCATGTATTCCTGTCACACACGTTACCAGTATAAAGAGTCGTACAGCATGGAAACAGGCCCAACTTGCCCATGTCGACCAAGGTGCCCCATCAACACTCATCCCACCATGTACAGGGTCCGATGCTGACCTCTGGTGCTGCCTGTGTGGAGTTTGCACGTTTTCCCAGTGACTGCGTGGAATTCCTCTGGGTTCCCCGGTTTCCTCCCACATGCCAAAGATGTGCGGAGTTGTAGGTTAATTGGCCTCTAAATTTGCCCCTGGTGTGTACAGAGTGGATGAGAAAGTGGCATAACCTTCTACGAGGATGTTGCCAGAACTAGAGTGTGTGAGTTATAGGGAGAGGTAGAATAGACTGGGTCTCTATTCCTCGGAGTACAGGAGGATGAGGGGTGATCTTATTGAAGTGGATAAAATTATGAGAGGAATATATTGGGTCGATGCACAGAATCTCTTGCCCATAGTAGGGGGGTCGAGGACCAGAGGACATAGACATAGGGAAAAAGATTTAATAGGAATCTGAGGGGAAAAAACTTTTACACAAAGGGTGATGGATGTAATGAACAAGCTGTCAGAGGAGATAGTTGGGGCTGGGAATATCCCAACGTTTAAGAGACAATTAGTCATGGATACAGTTTGGATATGGGAAACATAGAAACATTTGGAGGATATGGCCCCGAAGTGCATGGCTGAAGTGGGACTCCCTCTTAAATATAGTGTACCCTCTGTGGGAGATGTTGGCAGGTGTGGGAAAAAAGTTTGGACTGAAGGAGATCCTAAGTTTCCACACTGTATCATTCCCATAGCCTCTAGCATAAGAATTTTGTGCTTGGTGGTCGTCAATCTCCCTGTGGAGCACTTTGGACATCCCAGGAAAGGGACTGTTGTCCATGTTGGCAGTATCTCGAAAACTATACCTGTCCGCACTCTTTGGAGGTGGCCCGCACTGTGGGCAGTGGCTTTCCCAAGGTGCCGCAGCCGGCTTGTCAGTCGGCGACGGACCAGGAAACCACCCCAAGGCTTGTCGTATTTACCCGAGGCTTACAGCCTGCGGTACCTCACGATTGATGAGACCTTGCCTGAAGACTCGTAGGTGGACGGGATTTGGAACCTGCCTAAAGGCTCGGCAGAGGGCACAACTGGGAATTAACTGGAGATGTCAGGCACGAGAATCAAGGGCCGGAAGCAGGGCGAACTGGGGTAGGCAGCAGTAGTCGCCCCAGGGACACAAAGATGGGTGGGCGAGGAGAGGAACGGGACATTGGTCCATGAGAACTGCCCCAGAACATTCACCGCATGCCGACTGGACTTTGTACTTCGAATAATGGTACCAATAACTTCGCTGGCCGCATGTGTTTTACATGAGGTTTTACACGCAAAATGAATTTCACTGTGCAGTTACATATGTGACAAATAAAACACTATTGACTTATTTATTAACCCGTTCCTTTTTCCAGAGATGCAGCCTGTCCCGCTGAGTCACTTAATATTTTGTGTCTATCTTTGATTTAAACCAGCATCTGCAGTTCCTTCACACACAAAGCACTATTGATTATTTATTGACCCTTATAGATAATAGAACATAGACAATAGGTGCAGGAGTAGGCCATTCAGCCCTTCGAGCCAGCACCGGCATTCAATATGATCATGGCTGATCATCTACAATCAATTCCCAAGTTCCTGCCTTCTCCCCATATACCCTGACTCTGCTATCTAGCCCTATCTAGCTCTCTCTTGAAACTATCCAGAGAACTGGCCTCCACCGCCCTCTGAGGCAGAGAATTCCACAGACTCACAACTCTCTGTGTGAAAATGTGTTTCTTCGTCTACGTTCCAAATGGCTAAATTTCTTAAACTGTGGCCCCTGGTTCTGGACTCCAACATCGGGAACATGTTTCCTGCCTCTAGCATGTCCATACTCTTAATAATCTTATATATTTCAATACGATCCCTTCTCATCCTTCTAAACTCCAGAATATACAAGCCCAGCCGCTCCATTCTCTCAGAATATGACAGTCCCGCTTTCCCAGGAATTAACTTTGTAAACCTACGCTGCACTTTCTCATTAGCAAGAATGTCCTTCCTCAAATTGGGGAACCATTGCCTCTAAACCTTTCCTATCATCTCTCCCCACAACCACACCTCTGCTACAGCCACAGTCACTCAAGGCGTTCCCCAAGGCTCCGTACTCGGCCCCCTCTTCTTCATCATCTACATCCTCCCCCTTGGTCAGATACTCCACCACTTCAACCTGGACTTCCACTGTTACGCTGATGACACCCAGATCTTCCTTGGCACCACCCACCCCCCCCCCCCCCCCCCCCCCCCCCCCCCCCCCCCCCCCCCCCCCCCCCCCCCCCCCCCCCCCCCCCCCCCTCCCATATCAACTCCTGTTTGTCAGCTATAAAAACCTGGATGCAACATAATTTCCTCAAACTCAACAGCGATAAAACAGAATTCCTCTCTCATAGGCTCCAAAGTCACACTCAGCAAAATCAATAACCCCACTCTCATCATCGACAGCACCACTGTCTCCCCATCTCCCCAGGCCTGCAACCTTGGCGTGATCATTGATTCCACCCTCTCCGTTGAGCCTCACATCCGCCATGTCATTAAAACCTCCTTCTTTCATCTCCGCAACATCGCCAAACTAAGACCCTCTCTCACACCTCCCGCTGCTGAAAGACTCATCCATGCCTTCATCTCTTCCCGACTGGACTATTGCAACTCACTTCTCCTTGGCATCAGCTCCACCTACATCAACCGACTCCAACTGGTCCAGAACGTAGCCGCCCGACTCATCACCCACACCAAATCCTGGCATCACATCACTCCAGTCCTCAAACAACTTCACTGGCTTCCCAACTCCCACCGGATCACCTACAAAATCCTGATCCTCACCAACAAAGCCCTCCACCATCTGGCCCCCCATATCTCACTGACCTCCTCTCCCCCTACCAACCCTCACGGTCCCTCAGATCCACATCAGCCGGTCTCCATTCCATCCACAAGTCCAACCTCCGCAGTTTAGGGGACAGAGCCTTCTCCAGGGCAGCTCCCAGGCTCTGGAACTCCCTCCCCCAACTGATCCGCAATTCCGTGTCCCTCACCATCTTCCAGTCTCGCCTCAAGACCCATCTCTTCACCTCTGACTATCCTTAGCCCCACGTCCCCCTCCCTTTTCATCTGTGCATTAATTGCCTTATTATTGTGTTTTGTATTGAATTCTGTCTTTACTTTGTGTACTAGTCATGTCTCTACTATTTATTTCATTCCCCTTACATGTTTTTCCTCTACCTGCAAAATTTTTGTAATGTGTCCTTGAGACTCTTGAAAGGCGCCCATAAATAAAATTTATTATTATTATTATTATTATTATTATTATTATTATTATTATTATTATTATTATTATTATCTTTGAACCTATATGAATGGCTTTTATTGTTATATTGTTATACGTTTCAATACAGGGACATTTTAACATTTACATTTTTATATCTGAATTCAAATTCCGCAATGTCATTCAAGTTACTTTGCACTTATCCTTTGAAGAAAAAGCACGGAAACATGCCCTTTGGCCCACCAACCGGAGATCATCCCATACACTAACACTATACTACACACTAGGGACAATTCACAATTTTTAATTGACGCCAATTAACCACAAACCTGCACATCTTTGGAGTGTGGGAGGAAACCAGAGCACCCGGAGAAACCCACAGGGTCACAGGGAGGATACACAAACTCTGGTACAGACCGCACCAGTAGTCAGGATCGAAACCGGGTCTCTGGCGCTGTAAGGCAGCAACTCCACCTCTGCATCACCGTGTGCCCCTAAGTTACAATGCATTTGATTATCAATTCCTGCCTCTGGGAAATACTGGCCCAGCATTAGATCCAGTACAACAACTCATCCTTATAGACAGCATCATCACCTTTATAATGACTGAAAAACAACATTCATGACAAATTTACTCTTGCAGTTCCTCTCCTTCCTTGATGATGAGGTTTGAACTTCATTCAGGTGTGTTTAGTTCAGTTTTGTTTAGATTAGAGATATAGGATGGAAATAGGCCCTGCGGCCTACCAAGTCCGCACCGACTATTGATCTGCCGTTCACACTAATTCAATGTTATTTCTTTCTCTCATCCACTCCCTACACACTTGGGGCGATTTACAGATGCCAATTAACCCACAAACACGCAGTCTTTGGGATGTTGGATGAAACCGGAGCAACCGGAGGCAACCCACGCGGTCCCAAGGAGAACGTGCAAACTCAACACAGGGAGCACCCAAGGTTGGGATCGAACCAGGACCTCTGGTGCTGTGAGGCAGCAGCTCTGCTGGCCTTGCCACTCTTGTCGAAATGCAAATGACAAGCAAAAGGTTGAAATATCAAATTTAGATCTTCTGCACATCTCCCTGGAGAGACCATGAAACTGTGTCATAAGCCTGGCTTCCTTGCTTTGATATCCAACTAGCAGATGTTGAAAGGACAGTTCGGTGATACAGACTACACAGCTTCAGGAATGACACTGATGAAAAGTGAGAGAAACTAATGAGAATAGTTGAGCTGAAATATAATTGGGAAACCAGCTAAATGGCAAGGTAGAGGGTTGAATTCTTATTAAATTTCCCAAGCAGAGTCTGCTTTGAGTCAGGAATGAAAAGATAATATGGCAATCTAACCTTTTTATAATTTAACTTTGAAAAAGTTTAGTGACAAAGAGTTGATTTAAAATTCAGTTTTTGCGCTAATTGGCTGTGTTGCAGAATGAACAATGTACAGATTTAATTGCTCTCCAAGGTACGAAACCATTTATGAATGAGTTTATCTCTTTAAAAAATATATATTTTAAAAAGCTGGATTAATTCACTGCTTGGAACCGTGCATCTAGAAAAGCAGAAAATTAAATCTAAAAAAAACATTTAATTTGTAAACTGTGAATATTAATATGTATCTAGTTTATGTTTGTAAGTACCTGTATGTACTTTTTTTCAATGCGGAGATGGATAGAATCTTGATTCGTATGTGTGTCAGGGGTTATGGGGAGAAGGCAGGAGAATGGTGTTAGGAGGAAGAGATAGATCAGCCATGAATGAATGGCAGAGTTGACTTGATGTGCCAAATGCCTAATTCTGCTCCTGGCACTTATGACCTTATATACCACTGATATGCACAAATAAAACATTTCTAATGGCACCAAATAGGATCTGATCTTGGAGAATACCAACCATAGCACCATTGTTAGCTTTTCAAATAGCAAAAATAAATGTTCTTCCCCTTTCACGGGTATCATGCTTATTTATCGTATGCATGATATGTAAACTGGAACACTAAATAACTAAGGTAAAAAGTGCTGGAGAAACTCAGCGGGTGAGGCAGCATCTATGGAGTGAAGGAAATAGGCGACGTTTCGGGCCAAAACCCTTCTTCAGTCTGCACCAACAACAAGAACAAAAAATGCCATAGATGATCAATTATTCAATGTACACAAAAACATGGGGGGCACAGCGGTAGAGTTGCTGCCTAAAGGGGTTGTCCCACTGCAGCGACCTAATCCGCGAGTTCTGGCGAGTTCGCCCTCGACACATACTCGCAGCATGGTCGACACAAAGTCCTAGGATCTCTTTGTACCTCTCCTTCATGCTCGAGAGTAGTCCCCGCGTACTCGAGGCCTCAACATGTTGAAAAATGCCCAGGAGTAAAAAAAGATCGCCATGGAAAAAATCGATACTTTTTTTACTCGTAGGTTTTGTTGAAGTAGGTCGTAGTAGGTTGGCATGTTATTCGGAGGTAATCAAGGGTAGTCGAAGGTGATCGAAGGTAGTCAAAGGTAGTCATAGATAGTCTTCAACCTAGTCGAAGGGAGGTTGAAGGGAGGTCGCAGAAGATTGAAGGAGGTCGTCTTCACTCTATACTATTCGGTGTCCAACTTTCCTGAAGCTAGTCGAAGCTAGTCGAAGCTAGTCTTCAACATAGTCGAGGGAGGTCGAAGAAGGTCTTCTACATAGTCAAAGGAGGTCTTCAACATGACACTCTTTCAAACTCTCCTAAACTCTTCTAAACTCGCCAATTAGGTCGCTGTAATGGGACAGCCCCTTTAAGGCGACCTAATCCGCAAGTTCAGAAGAGTTTTCACTCAGCTCATACTTGTAGCACATGAGGCCCTAGGAGGTCTTTGTAACTCACCTTTGGGCTCGAGAGCAGTCCCCGCGTACTCGAGGCCTCAGTTAGGTCGCGGCATATTTTTCAGCAAGCTGAAAAATGCCCGCGAGTGAAAAAAGGTCGCAATGGAAAAAAATTATTTTTTTTTACTCGTAGGTTTAGTCGAGGTTGGTCGTAGTAGGTCGTAATGCTATCGTAAGTAATCGAAGGCAATCAAAGATAATCCAAGGTAATCGAAGATAAAGCTTGTTGAGTAAAAAAAAGTAAGTAAACCAACCAATAATGCTAAGTGCCCATTAAAATTTTTAAAAAGTTATCCGGCTTCTTAAAATTGTCTCCATTTCTTCTCCCCCCCTTCTCCCCCCTTTTCTCCCCTTCTCTCCCCTTCACTCTCCTTCTCTCTCCCCCTCCCTCCCCTTCTCCCCCCCCCTCCCCTGTCTGCTCTCTAAAGGACTTAACGTACACTGTGCAGCCGTCTTTTACCTTCCTGTTCATCGCGGGTGTGAAATTCAGACAGCGCTCCCCCGCTTTCCCTGGCCCCGCCTTTGCGATGTGTTTGTGTGTCTGTGTGTGCAGACGTTCGATCCGGCTCGCGATTTCATCGCTGACGGTCGATCCAGCTCGAGGTTTTTTAGGCGATGGGGCAATGTTCCACTACTTCCTGCAGCCTCCTTCATTCTTGGGCAGTTGAGTTACCAAACGAGGTTGAGATGCACCCACGGTATGCTCGTCACCATACCCTTGTAGAGAAATGATAAAGTATTCAGCGGCCTTCCAATCTCAAATCTCTAATGAAGTCAAGGCGTTGATGAGCTCTCTTTCCAATTACATCACTGTGCTGGGCCCAGGACAGATAAACAGAGATGCACACGCCCAGGAATATGAATTGTGTACACCTCAGAGCCTATTGGTGAACTATAGATTGTGGTTACTACACGGGTAGAAATTTCAGATCAATAATAATATTAAAATAGTCTGAAATTAAAACTGAAAATGACAGCAACATTAAATAAGTAGGGGGAGCATTTGTGGAAGGAGAAATAGAGTTGGAAAACTGCTTTTGTGAAGAAAAGGTCAATGGAGTTCAAATGGTTGAGCAAAAAGTTGAATTCAACAGATTGAATCCAATTTGTTCATTCTCATTTGCTGCAACTCTGGTGATTCGAGCTCTGGAAGGGGTTCCAATGCTTCCTTAAGAGACAGAAGTTACTGACTGGTGATGATGGTGTTTGATATATGCATGTTTAGTCCCCCGGTTCGATCACTGGTTGACGTGGACTTGGTGGGATGAAACGCCTGCTTCTGTGCTGTTGTCTAAAGGCCTCTGTAAAATTTCCCCAAGTGTGTAAGATGTGAAAGTGGGATAACATAGAACTAGTGTATGGGTGATCGATGGTCGGCGTGGTTTCGGTGAGCTGAATGGCCTGTTTCCACCTTGTATCTGAACTAATCTAGACTAAAATCTTGATTACCTGTATCAGAGTTCCCAAGCACATCTATCGAAGTGTCCCATAACCAAATGTTCAGGCAGAAACATTTGCACCAAGCTGATCAGATGGAGGCTTCAAACTGCTTAGCGTGTGGAATTATTTGCTGTGGAAGCCAAGTTAATGGATATTTTTAAGGCAGAGATAGATAGATTCTTGATTAGTATGGGTGTCAGAGGTTGTGGAGAGAAGGCAGGAGAATGGGGTTAGGAGGGAGAGATAGGTCAGCCATGATTGAATGGCAGAGTAGACTTGATGGGCTGAACGGCCTAATTCTACTCCTATTACTTATGACCTTATGGCAGTGTACAAGAGTCGCCAGTGTGTAGGAAGTATCTGCAGATGTTGAAGATATACACAAAGTGCTGAAGTAACTTAGTGGGACAGGCAGCGTTTTTGGAGAAAAGGAATAGGTGACGGGTTGGGTCAAAACCCTTCTTCAGACTGAGAGTCAGGGGAGCGGGAAACTAGAGATATGAAAAGGTTCAGAACAATTCAGACCCATAACCATTGACCAAGTTACACTGTTCGCTTCCATATGTATAATCCCTCCATTATCACCTCGTTCACAGCCAACAATGAACCATTGTGAGCTCCACCTTTCCTTGGTCATCAGTGAAGGCTCTTATTTGTTCTGAACCTCTATGCATACAGTTCAGTAAAAATCTCACTATGCCGAGGCACAATCAAACTGAAATACAAGGGTGTAGGGAAAATAGATTACACTGAAAGAATACACAATGCCACATCTCTGTCACCATTTTTTCTGATTCCAGTCATGGAGTCATAGGTTTGGCAACACTTTACTGATTTGTAGGCAAAAAAATAATTTCACTGTACACATGATAATAAAGAACCATTGACCACTCGGGTCAGGCAGTATCTCTGGAGAAAAAGGACAGATGACCTGTGGTATTGAGGCCCTTTTTCTGTCTTCTTCTTCTTCTTCTTCTCCTTCAGTCTTTGCTACTCCAGCACTTTGTGACCACAGGTATCTTTAGTATGAAGCAGCATTTGCAGTGCTTTGTTTCTACTTTAACCATTGACCATTGTCCTCTTTGGTGAGAAGGACATAATCATGCAATCAGTGGCACGGTGGCGCAGTGGTAGATTTGCTGCCTTAAGGGCCTGTCCACTTTCACGACCTAATTCACAACCTTTTTTACTCATGGACATTTTTCATCATGCTAGATAAATGCTCCGACCTACTTGATGCCACGAGTACCTACGACTAGCATCACGGCCTGCTACGACCTAGCTACGACCTCCCACGACCTTGTGACGATCATGCTGCAAGTATGAGTCAAGGGCAAACTCGGCAGAGATCGTGAATTAGGTAGTGAAAGTGGGACAGCCCCTTTACAGCGCTTGCAGCGCCGAAGAGACACAGGTTTGATTCCCTGACAATGTGTGCTGTCTGCATGGAGTTTGTACGTTCTCCCTGTGACCTGCGTGGGTTTTCTCCGACATCTTCGGTTTCCTCCCATACTCCGAAGATGTATAGGTTTGTAGGTTATTTGGCTTGGTATAAGTGTAAGTTGCCCCTAGTGTGTGTAGGATAATGTTCATTTGGATCACTGGTCGGTATGGACTTCGTGGGCCAAAGGGCACATTTCTGCGCTGTATCTCGAAACCAAACCAAACTAAACTAAACATTGGTGCAAGTTGGTGACTTCAATGCAAACCCCAAGCATCATCTTCAGTGAAGTTTCAGAAGTATTCTTCAGTCTGTCAGTTCCTTACCACAATAAGTGATGATAACTAACCCAAGAGAAAATCTGCAGGATGAAATTGATTTATTAGCAGGAATCCATGAACTTTAAAGAGTGTGTGTTTATTTTGTGACTAATGAGAGGCTAAATTGGGCTCTCCAATTTGTCTCTTAGGCATTTTGATGTGTTTTGTTCTGCTGCCTCCTATAACTATGTCTTTGTATCAATGCAGTGCCGCTTGTTGAGTCCAGTTTTTGTTGAGTCCAGTTATAAAATTATTTGTGAGCTACTCACAGGACTGGAATATTTCATGATCTGCTCACTGCTTTAATCATCCCCCATTGTAATGATACCCGCTGATTTGAAATAGCTTGATACAGTTCCACTGCAATCAGATAGGGCCAAGTGTTGTTAAATCTAGTGCACATTTCCTTATATAATTACATTTTGTTCTGATTGCTACGAGACCTGGGTGTCATGGTACACCAGTCATTGAAGGTAGGCATGCAGGTGCAGCAGGCAGTAAAGAAAGTGAATGGCATGTTGGCTTTCATAGCAAGAGGATTTGAGTATAGGAGCAGGGAGGTTCTACTACAGTCGTATAGGGTCTTGGTGAGACCACACCTGGAGTATTGCGTGCAGTTTTGGTCTCCAAATCTGAGGAAGGACATTATTGCCATAGAGGGAGTGCAGAGAAGGTTCACCAGACTGATTCCTGGGATGTCAGGACTGTCTTATGAAGAAAGACTGGATAGACTTGGTTTATACTCTCTAGAGTTTAGGAGATTGAGAGGGGATCTTATAGAAACTTACCAAAATTCTTAAGGGGTTGGACAGGCTAGATGCAGGAAGATTGTTTCCGATGTTGGGGAAGTCCAGGACAAGGGGTCACAGCTTAAGGATAAGGGGGAAATCCTTTAAAACCGAGATGAGGAGAACTTTTTTCACACAGAGAGTGGTGAATCTCTGGAACTCTCTGCCACAGAGGGTAGTTGAGGCCAGTTCATTGGCTATATTTAAGAGGGAGTTAGATGTGGCCCTTGTGGCCAAGGGGATCAGAGGGTATGGAGAAAAGGCAGGTACGGGATACTGAGTTGGATGATCAGCCATGATCATATTAAATGGCGGTGCAGGCTCGAAGGGCCGAATGGCCTACTCCTGCACCTAATTTCTATGTTTCTATGTTTCTATGTTTACATTTAACACAACAGAGATTTCACCCTCCTAGTATTCCAAAGCATACAAGTAATCTACATTTTTTTTAGTTCCCATGCAGTCTAAAACCATAGAGCAGTGAAGCATGTGGTGGCCCTTCAGCAGTTTAGAGATACAGCGGGGAAACACGCCCTTCGGCCCACCGAGTCCGCACCGACCAGCGATTCCCGCACATTAACACTATCCTACACACAAAAGGGACAATTGTTACATTTATACCAAGCCAATTAACCTACAAACCTGTACAACTTTGATGTGTGAGGAGGAAACCGAAGATCTTGGAGAAAACCCACGTGGTCACGGGGAGAATGTGGGGTTGTTGGTCGGTGCGGACTCAGTGGGCTGAAGGGACTCTATCCGTGCTGTATATCTGAAGTAAACTAAAAGAAAACTTTTGTCAGATTAGTGATATAATGCAGGATTACTGACCATTTGAAGAAATGGTGTGAGAACCTTAAGTGTTTGTAAACAGTCAGTTGTGTTCATGTCCTCAATGCATTCTGATGGAGATTCTAATTGCTTAAGGTTACATCTAATAACTCTTTTCCAATCTGAGAGTAATGTTTCCACAAGTGTGGTTGACAAGTTCACATTACAGCACATTACCTTCACATCACAAAGGCCATCTTTGTACGGAGTTAACTTGTCGTGCCATCTTCTTCTGTGAGTAAATTAACGCAGCATCGCTCTGCATTCCTCATCCCCTTGATCTCATAGATATCCAGCCAACGCATTCAGCATCCTCTCTTTCTAGGTGTCCCTGGGCATTACCACACCATTCAATGAGGTAAAACTGGTTGGCACGGACTTGGTGGGCTGAAGGGCCTGCTTCTGTGCCATTTGTCTAAAGGCCTCTGTAAAATTGCCCCTAGTGTGTAGTATACGAAAGTGAGATAACATAGAACTAGTTTATGGGTGTGGATTCTCTGTGGATTGTCACCTTGTGTGGACCTGAGATCCTGAGAGCGATGCCATCTGGAGCTATGCTCCTGGTAGGGTCACCCATCACGGTAAGGTCGAGGGGGAGGTGCCTGACAAAGATCAATCCAACCAAGACCTCAATGGTGGAACAGGCGGAGGACGATGGCTGACCTTAGTGGAGCGTCACAACGGCTGGGAAGGCGGATAAAAGGCTGCAGCAGAAAAGGGTCTCCGGTCGTCTTGGACTCCATGCCACTGAATACTGACCCAGATCTGTCAAGGACCCTGGGGTGGCTGTCTGTGCGCCAGTCTCCCCATGTTAAACAAAGTTACACATGGGCATCCTCCATATAGGGAATAGCACCCTGGTGAGCCATGGTCTTAGGGCCTAAGAGGTAAGAAGTGTATGGATGATCGATGGTCGGCAGTTTCCCTCGTCCATTACCACACCATTCAACAGACCCTTCGACCCACCAAGTCCGCACCAACCAGCTAAAGTTCTCAAGCAGCTGATAAATCCCCAAAAGAGACAATACCAATGCCTGCCCCTGTACCTCCTCCTTTGTTTCTATCCTGGAACCACAGCAGTCCTTCGAGGTTAGAAAGAGGTTCATGTGCACCTCCTCAAACCACATCTACTGTATCAGATGTTCTCGCTGTGGCCTCCTGTACATCAGTGAGACCAAGCATAGATTTGGCGATTATTTCACCAAACACTTGCGCTAGGTCCATCAAGGCCTATCGGATCTTCTGGTTGCTACCCATTTTAGCTCCCCTACCCCTGAAGAAGGGTCTCGGCCCGAAACATCACCTATCCTGTCTCTCCAGAGATGCTGCCTGTCCTGTTGAGTTACTCCAGCATTTTGTGTCCGGCTCCAGCTCCCTGCTTTGCTCCAGCCTCAGAATTAAATGATGTTCTTTTAGGAAGGAGAAGAGGAGGAATTTATTTAGCCAGAGGGTTTTGAATCTGTAGAATTCATTTCCACAGAAGGCTATGGAGGCCACGTCAGTGGATATTTTTAAGGCACACATAGATGGATTCTTGATCAGTAAGGGTGTCAGGGTTATGGAGAGAAGGCAGCAGAATGGGGTTGAGCGGGAAAGGTAGATCAGCAATAATTAAATGGTGTAGACTTGATGGGCCGAATAGCCTAATTCTGCTCCTGGAACTTATGAACCTATGCCCATACTGACCTTTCTGTACTGGGCCTCCTCCACTGGCAGAATGAGGCCACATGCAAACTGGAACAATTCAATCTCTTTGTCTTATGTCTTCTGTTTTTTTTTAATATCTAGCCTTTGTCCAACCATCTGCCTATCAAAAACTCCCCTCACCGGTATTCATTATTGTCTTTTAGGGCAGCATGGTGGCGCAGCAGTAGAGTTGCTGCCTCACTGCGCCAGAGACCCAGGTTTGTTCCTGACTATGGCTGCAGAATTTGTATGCTCTCCCTGTGACTGTGTGGGTTTTCTCCAGGTGCTCCGGTTTCCTCCCACATTCCAAAGACGTGCAGGTTTGTAGGTTAATTGGTTTCTGCAAATTGCCTCAAGGATGTAGAATGCAAAAGTGGGATAATATAGAACTAGTGTACGGGTGATTGCTGGTCGGTGCGGACTCGGTGGGCTGAAGGGCCAGTTTCCACACTGAATCACGAAACTAAACTTAATTGAACTAAACCTGCCATGTTTTGTCCTGCCCCCTATTTTCAGGCTTTCTTTCCTTTCCGCCCACAATGAGTTTGAAGAAAGGTCCCGCTCCGGGGCGTCAGCTATCCATGTTCTCCAGGGATGCTGCCTGACCCGCTGGGTTACTTCAGCACTTTGTGTCCTTTTGTGTATTAACCAGCACCATCTGTTGGGCATGACATTTCAATTGCAGCTTTCACCTTTTGTTAAATCTGGTTTGATCTCTGCGACCACAGACCTCTGTAGCCTTGGTTTCAATTGTCCCTTGTTGCACAGTGCATGTGTCGATTAAACCTCTCACCTTTCGGTCGTGGTCTATCTCTGCTTTTTGAGCAGTCTATCTTTATCCAAGGTCAAATGTATCATTTGTTTTTACTATTAACCAGCCTGTCCTTCAATTTCCAAGATCCAACCTTCACAGAAGCAGTGCTTAAGAAAGAACTGCAAATGCTGGAACAATCGAAGGTGGACAAACAAATGCTGGAGAAACTCAACGGGTGAGGCAGCATCTATGGTGAGGAATAGGCAATGTTTCCGGTTGAGATCCTTCTTCGGACTTCGACACTTCGAGTCAAAACCCTTCTTCAGACTGAGGTTATCCACTTTGGAGGCAAGAACAAGGAGGCAGATTATTATCTCAATGGTGTCAGATTAGGAAAAACGGAAGTGCAACAAGACCTAGGTGAACATCAGTCACTGAAAGTAAACATGCAAGTACAGCAGGCAATGAGAAAGCTAATGGCATGTTGGCCTCCATAACGAGAGGATTTAAGTATAGGAGTAAAGAGGTCCTCCTGCAGTTGTACAGGGCCCTGGTGAAACCACATCTGGAGTATTGTGTGCAGTTTGGTCTCCTAATTCGAGAAAGGACATCCTTGCTATTGAGGCAATGCAGCGTAGGTTCACGAGGTTAATCCCCGGGATGGTGGGACTGTCGTATGAGGAAAGATTGGAAAGATTGGGCTTGTATTCACTGGAATTTAGAAGGATGAGAGGATATCTTATAGAAACATGTAAAATTATAAAAGGAATGGACATGCTAGATGCAGGAAAAATGTTCCCAATATTGGGGGAGCCCAGAACCAGGGGCCACAGTCTAAGAATAAAGGGGAGGCCATTTAAAACTGAGATGAGAAAAAAAACTTTTCACCCAGAGAGTTGTGAATTTGTGGAATTCTCTGCCACAGAAGGCAGTAGAGTCCAATTCACTGGATGGATTTAAAAGAGAATTAGGAGGTTAGCGGAATCAAGGAATATGGGAAGGAGGCAGGCACGGGTTACTGATTGTGGATGATCAGCCATGATCACAATGAATGGTGGTGCTGGCTCGAAGGGTCAAAATGGCCTCCTCCTGCACCTATTTCCTAGGTACTGAGAGCCAACATAGACTTAATGGGTCAAAAACCATTATTCTATGTCCTGTAATCTTTTCTCTCACCCAAGCCCAGAAACATCCTCCTATTTTCCAATTACCCACAGGCACTCAAGGCACCCAGCTCTTTTGTTCCTTCAAAAATATTTGCATATTTATCAAGGAGTTACTTGTCAAATGTAGATACAATAGTCTGCAGATTAGGTTTTCTGGCTTGTAATCATTTTCATTTGTTGAGATCAATCGGTTCCAAAGATTTGCACAGTCAACTTCATGTAAACTAACTTTCGTTTATATTCTTTCCTTCCTTTGAATATTTGCATTTTCTTGCTTGCATTTACTCCAAGGTACCTAAGTTGTTCACTGTTAGCATTTCTTTTGTCTTTCCAAGAATCCTTGTAAACTTCTCTTCAGAATGAGAGTCTACCCTTGTCCACCTCAACCCTCTCTTCCTTCTCCTTCCACGGTGGCACAGATATGTGTTGCTCTTCTTTACAGATCTTCTTTACCCATATTCACAGGTTTGATTTCATCTCTTCTCAGGTTCAATGTCTGGAGACCCAGGCTCGATCCAGACTACAGGTGCTGATTTACGGAGTTTGTGCAGTCTCCCCGTGACTGTGTTGGGTTTTTTCTGAGATCTTCAGTTTCATCACACAGTCCAAAGCCGTACAGGTTTGTAGGTTAATAGATTCTGATTCAGATTCAGATTCTACTTTAATTGGCATTGTCAGTGTACAGTACAGAGACAACAAAATGCAGTTAGCATCTGCTTGGTGTATGTGTAAATTGTCCCTAGTGTGTGTAGGATGGTGTTAATGTGCGGGGATTGCTGGCCGGTGTAGACTCGGTGGGTTGAAGGGCCTGTTTCCACACTGTATCTCCAAACTGAACTAAACTAAACTAGTCACAACAGATATACAAACATGGTACTCTGCAAACACCAAGAAAGTTCATATATATATATATATATATATATATATATATATATATATACAACAAACAAACAAACATTCATATAATGCAAAGACAAAAACAATGTCCCCATGTTGTTCAGAACTTATTTGGAGATTCTAATGTTTAATAGCCTAATGGTTGTTGGGAAGAAGCTGTACCTGAACTTGAATGTTACCGTTTTTTAGGCTCTTATACCTTATTTCCCATGGCAGGAGTGAAATTAGTTTGTGGCCAGAGTGGTGTGGGTCTCTGAAGATGCTGGCTGCCATTTTGAGGCTGCGACTCCTGTAGATCCTTTTCATAGTGGGAAGGTGAGTACATGTGATGGGCCGGGCAGTGTTCACTTTTTGCAGTCTTCTCCATTCCTCAATTCCTCATTCAAATTGATGAACCAGGCCTTGATGCAATCATTCAATATGCTCCTACTGTACACCTGTAGAAATTCAAGAGAGCATGTGTTGACATTGTCAAATCTCCCCAGTCTTCTCAGGAAGTAGAGGCATTAATGGGCTTTCTTTACGATTGCATCAATATCCAGGACAGATGTTCAGAATTATACACGCCCAGGAATTTGAAGATTTTGACCACCTCTCCACAACCTTCCCGTCGATGAAGACATGTTTGTGGATCCTCGGCTTTCCTCTTACAAAGTCAACAAACAGTCAACAAACAGTTCCTTGTTTTTACTGACATTGAGAACATGGTTGTTGCTCCGGCACCATTTGGTCAGTCGGACATGGTCATGGGAACCCTGTCTGAGCAGATGAATCAAATGTCCAACTCCTACAAGCTTCACTGTGTGCCCTCTTTGTGCCACAGCTATTTAGTTATCATTTCTCAAAAGCAATTGAGTGTCCATGCAGAATTACACTGGTGGGTTGGTAGGGTAGGGACCAGTGTCATTGCTGCCAGTGCCTTCAGAGTCAGCTGCAGCAGATGCCACCTGGGATACAGAGGTAGTCGGGTGAGGAGAGGGAAATCAGCTGGTGGGCTAAGCCGGTCAAGGGTGACGGAGCAGGCCCTATAACATCCTTGTGCTTACCTGAGCTTACCTGGATCGGGGGAGCTACACTACTTCCAGCATGTAGATCGGACTTCGGACTTTTTCTTTTATAAATGGTGCCATAATATGGTGACCTGTGCAAGAATGTCACTGTGACAATAAAGAAGCAATACCATTATTATTATAAAGTTGATAGACCTGCATTCTGATCCTATGTCACACCATGCTATCTCCAAGGCATATTCAAGAGAGAGTTAGATTTAGCTCTTAGGGCTAATGGAATCAAAGGATATAGGGAGAAAGCAGAAATGGGGGACTGATTTTGGATGATCAGCCATGAATATTGAATGGCAATGCTGGCTCGTAGGGCCGAATGACCTGCTCCTGCACCTATTTTCTATGTTTCTAAGAGTCATCCTTTCATGAAATCACTTTGTGGATTCTTGATGAAACATGCTTTTTTTCAGTGTGATTCAAAAGCCTTCAGCATGGTTGTACTCCATCTTGGTAACCTGATGCTGGAATTGTACTGCAATAATTTAATGATATGTGATGCCATGCATCTTACTTATGCTGCAAAGATACAGAACATTGGTTTGAAGTAGAAGGCACTGGTCCGACTGCATTTGGAGTATTGCGAGCAGTTCTGGGCCCCATATCTGAGGTGTGATGTGCTGGCATTGGAGAGGGTTCAGAAAAGGTTTACGAGAATGATTCTGGGGATGAGTGTCCCTATGATGAGCATTTGGTGGTACTGGGCCTGTACTCATCGGAGATTAGAAGGATGAGAGGGGACTCATTGAAACTGGATAGAGTGGTTGTGGAGAGGATGTTTCCACTACTGGGAGAGTTTAAGACCAGAGGCCACAGCCTCAGAATAAAAGGACATACCTTTAGAAAGGAAATTAGGAAGAATTGCTTCAGGTGGTGAATCTGTGGAACTCATTGCCATGGACGGCTGTGGAGGCCAAGTCATTGGGTATTGTTAAAGCGGAGATTGACTAATTCTTGATCAGTAAGGGTGTCAAAGGTTATGGTGGGAAGACGGGAGAATGGAGTTGAGAGAGAAAGATAAATCTGACAGGATCGAATGGATAGACTCGACAGGCCGAATGGCCTAATTCTGCTCCCGTGACTTATGAACTTATTATGAACTGGCACACATTCATGCCCACAGCTTTGAGCAATCAGCACTGCCAATCCATGTGCAACACTCTTAAACTCTATACTCCTACTCTATACTTCAGATAGTCTGAAGAAGGGTCTCGACACAAAACATCACCCTGTGATGGTTCCTGGGGAGTAGGCCACTCCCTGGTTCATCCCCCTCGCACTTGATGGACAGGTCCAGGCGCGGCTTCCAGCTACGAAGCTAAGAGCTGGGATTTTTGGCGCAAGACTAGTCTTCAGTCTCTCACTGAAGCAGAGAGTAGTGTGCTGTGCTCATTAAAGCCTCTACAGAATTTGCCTGGCTCCTCGCCTTCATTCCGGGCTCTCTCACACACCCGCTACAACCCATTCCTTCTCTCCAGAGATGCTGCCTGTCCTGCTGAATTACTCCAGCTTTTTGGGTTTATCTTCAGTTTAAACAGCACCTGCAGTTCCTTCCTATAGACTCTAGGCCTTAACCTTGCCCAATGCACAACTCAAAGGGATTATGAACTGCTTACAGGATAAATATTGGATTATTTCCATTGCCTTCAAGGGCAATTGTATTTGATTTGAAATGTTGTGTACTTGACTGAAGTTTCACGGTTCTCCCACAGGTCATCTGGATCAAGTTGTAATATGTGCTCTGTCTTCTTTACAACGTTTTGCTAAAACACACTATCTGTAATCATAGGTGAAAACTGGAAACTGGCTAATAAAACAAAGATAGATTTTACAATGTGGGACTTGCTGCCTGAAGTTGGACAAGAAAGAATGTGGGGGTGGGGTATTTGAAGAAGTGCAGGGAGAGGAAGTGAATGACCCTAGATGTGGCAAGAAGAGGAACAGGACTAATAGACTATAATATACAGAGTCCTGTCCGCCAAGGTCCAGAAGATCACATTATCATGAATGGAATTAGTAACTTGTGCTTCATGTCCACTTACCAAGTGGAAGGATGACCTTAATGGGCAGTGAACAGAACTTGTGCTGGAAATCGAAGACAATGCCTTAGTTTTAACCCATGACTTGGGCAAACCTTTGACTCTTTCAGCACTGGACATGGTGATGCTGGAGGTTTAGGGGCTGGATGGTATCATGTTTGATGGTATGCCTGTATAAACTGACACTGCGTTCTAATGAGATGTGCTTTACAGAGAGTCCCAGAGCCAATGTAATGTAGATGGAGGTACTAGGAGAATTGTGTGGATACGGGGAGAAGGCAGGAGAATGGGGTTAGGAGGTAGAGATAGATCAGCCATGATTGAAAGACGGAGTAAACATGATGGGCCGAATGGCCTAATTCTACTCCTATTCCTTATGACCTCATCACATCTGGAACAAAGAGTCATCGAGGTAGCTGTGAGAGTTGACAGGTTTGTCATGGATTTTTTTCTTCTTTAAAGAGTTTTTATTGCATTTGGATGGTACACCTAGGGATCAGCAAGAGGATACGATTAGGAACACAGACATAAAGGATGTAACAGTGAGGTCAAACACTGATTGATGGAACTTTGGAGTGTGTATATGAGGGTAATGAGACCACAATGAACTGAGATCTGGATGAGGCTAGAAGTATAAGGCCAAGAGAAATGTAAAGTCTAGATGGTCTGGATCGAGTGGATGTGGAAAGGATGTTTCCACTAGCAGGAGAGTCTAGGACCAGAGGGCGCAGCATCAGAACTAAAGGATGCCCCTTTAGGAAGGAGATGAGGTGAAATATCTTTAGTCAGAGGGTGGTTAATCTGTGGAATTTGTTGCAACAGAAGGCTGTTGTGGCTCGGTCAATGGATATTTTTAAGGCAGAGATAGATAAATTCTTGATTAGTCCAGGTCTCAG
Organism: Leucoraja erinaceus; assembly: GCF_028641065.1. Taxonomy (NCBI): domain Eukaryota; kingdom Metazoa; phylum Chordata; class Chondrichthyes; order Rajiformes; family Rajidae; genus Leucoraja; species Leucoraja erinaceus. The sequence goes on along the minus strand of NC_073379.1, from coordinate 18,863,783 downwards.
AGGTTATGGGAAGAAGGCAGGATAATAAGGTTGAGAGGCAAAGATAGATTTGCCATGATCGAATGGCGGAGTAGACTTAATGGGCCGAAAGGCCTAATTCTGCTCCTATTACTTGTGATTGGTAGGAAGTGCCATTCGTAGATTAATCTCACTCACATTGGTAACATGTTGGAGAATTAAACATTTTGTTTGCATTGCATCCATGTTTGTTGACCACTCACTCCTTCCTGAGTGTGTATCTCAATGGCTTTGGTGTTCCAGCCTCTGGGTTGCATTCACCAGCCGCTGGATAAAATAGCTTGCCCCCAAAATCTACTGATGAAGGATGAGAGCCGAACCCAAGATGCCGAAGGACATGACACTGAGCGGACAAGCCATCGAAAATCTGGCAAAAGGACATGACGTCAAAAAGCCGTAACGCCGAACGGACATGACGCCGAACGGACATGATGTCTCTGTGGATGGGATTGGTCCGACAGCTTGTCAGTCATAGACAAAGGTCAGCGATTCATCCAGACCCCCGCGTCCATCACATTACTGGCCGGGGGTGATGGGAAGGTGGGGGGCGAGCTTGAGCTTGAGTTTGTAAAATGGTGGCAGTGACTTCTAGCTGCTGCGATTGCCACAGAGGCAGTTACGTGATGGACCGGGGGGAGGGGGTCTGGACCAATCGCTGACCTTTGTCGATGACTGACAAGATGTCGGACCAATCCCGTCCCTGGAGACGTAAAAGGTACAACAATTCAACTATTTTAAAATGTAACAAGGTACAACAATTCTTGCAGCAAATATAGATTTGTTAAAGTGTTTCATACCTATTCATCATTTCGGCTTCATGTCCTTTCAGCGTCATAAAATTTTGACTTCATGTCCGCTCGACCTCATTTCCTTTTGGCGTTGTGTCCTTTCAGCGTCATGTCCATTCGGCGTCTTGGCTTTTTCGACGTGATGTCCATTCGGCATCTTGGCTTCGGCTTCTTGGTTTCGGCTTCTCGTCCTTCGATGTCCCATCCGGGTACCGCCCCGACTTATGAAAGCTAGCATACCTTATGCCTTCTTTACCACTCTATCTACTTGTCACTTTCAGGGATCTATGGACCCAGGCCCCAATATTCCTAAGTACATTGATGCTGTTCAGGGTCATGCCATTAATTGTGTAGCTTCTAGTAGCGACTCTGTGGGCCGAAGGGCCTGTTTCCACGCTGTATCGCAAAAACTGACACTAAACTAAATCCTCTTGCATATATCGGCAGGAATTAAGTCATTTTAAAGATATTTTCAAGAGCATTTTCATTCTCAACACCACTTCTAACAACATTATTTCACCAACCTCCCCATTAAAGGGCGTAAGCTACTTTTCAGAAGCACGAGCATCTCAGATAATTAACACCTTGTCGCGCAGAAGCAAACACCTCACGCTAGGTGCTTGGAGAGATCACATCAATCAGCACACAGCAAGAAGTAACTACCCCCCCCTTTGAGTTCCTTGTGTGGGGAATGTTTAATCATGCATCATGATCCCCATTGTATACCTTCAGGGTCATCCATTTTTACCCCTATCCACAGAGGTGTCCCAGTTTCCTCCCACATCCCAAAGATGTGTGGTTTGGTAGATATATTACCCTGAGTATGTAGCTGAATGTTTAGAGTTGATGGGGAGGATATTATCTGAATGATGTCAAATGATGTCAAGGAAAAGTGGAGGTTCAACGAGACCTTGGTGTCCTTGTACGTCAGTCACTGAAAGTAAGCATGCAGATACAGCAAGCAGTGAAGAAAGCTAATGGCATGTTGGCCGTCATTGCGAAAGGATTTGAGTTTAGGAGCAAGGAGGTCCTTCTGCCCTGTACAGTGCCCTGGTGAGACCACACCTGGAGTATTGTGTGCATATTTGCTCTCCTCATTTGAGGAAAGTCATTCTTGCTATTGACGGAGTGCAGCGTGGGTTCACCAGCTTATTCCCGGGATGGCAGGACTGACATATGATGAAAGAATGGATCGATTGGGCTTGCATTCACTGGAATTTAAAAGGATGAGATGGGATCTCATAGAAACATATACAATTCTGAAGTGATTAGACTGGCTAGATGTAGGAAAAATGTTCTCCCTGTTAGGGGAGTCCAGAACCAGGGGTCACAGTTTAAGAATAAGGGGTAGGCCATTTAGGACTGAGATGAGGAAAAACTTTTTCACCCAGAGAGTTGTGAATCTGTGGAATTCTCTGCCACAGAAGGCAGTGGAGGCCAATTCACTGGATGTTTTCAAGAGAGTTAGATATAGCTCTTAGGGTTAACGGAATCAAGGGATATGGGGGGAAAAGCAGGAACAGGGTACTGATTTTGGATGATTAGACATGATCATGTTAAATGGCGGAGTGGCTCGAAGGGCAGAAATGGCCTCCTGCACCTATTTTCTATGTTTCTATAAGATTTGAATCTATATAATGTTGACGTAGATGGTGGATTGATAGTCCGCATGGACTCTGTGGTCTGAACAGCCTCATCGAATCTTCATGCTTCAGACATTGAATGTTTAGTTATTAACCATCTATCGTTATTTCTTTATGCATGAGAGTTTCATTACACTGTGAGGAAATTAAATCATATGTAAAATGTTCCGTATTTGAAGTGATTTTCATGAGCAATTAGATTTTATTCTCAGTGAAGTAATTGTGAGACAAATAAGGTGCAAGCTAATAATTGAAGATGAACATATACAAGTCTCTGATGAAACCTCGCTTGAAGTAATGCGTCCAATACTAGGAATCTTGTTTTAGAAGGATGTCAATAGACACATTTTACATGAACAATGCCAGGGGGTGCAGCCTTTTGTTATCACAGAACTGAAACAGGCCCTTCAGCCCACTGTGTCCATATTGGTACTGAGCACCAAGTTGCACTAACTCTGTTGTACTCTCCCCACTTTTCCATCAGCTACTCCCAGATTCCACCACTCACCTACACCCTAAGGACGAAGGGTCTCGACCCGAAATGTCGCCTCGTCCTTCGCTCCATAGATGCTGCCTCACCCGCTGAGTTTCCCCAGCATTTTTGCCTACCTTCAATTTTTCCAGCATCTGCAGTTCTTTCTTAAACATAAACCCTAAGGACAATTTCCTGCGGCCAATTAAGCTGCACGTATTAGGGGTGTCGGAGGAAACCAGAGCGCTCGGCGTCACAGGGAGAATATGCACGTTCACAAGTCATAGGAGTAGAATTAGGCCATTCAGCCCATTGAGACTACTCTGCCATTCAATCATGGCTGATCGCTGCCTCCTAATCCCATTCTCCTGCCTTCTCCCCATAACTCTTGCCACCCGGTCCAATCAAGAACTTGTCTATCTCTGCCTTAAAAATATCCACTGACTTGGCCTCCACAGCCCTCCGCGGCAATGAGTTCCAGATATTAACTACCCTCTGACTAGAGAGGTTCCTCCTCACTTCCTTTCTAAAAGAAGCGCCTTTTAATTCTGACGCTATGATCTCTGGTTCTAGATTCTCCCTCCAGTGGAAACATCCTTCTGCACATCCATCCTATTCATTAGCCTTTCATTATTCTGTGAGTTTCATTGAGTTCCCCCCTCAACCTTCTGAACTCCAGCGGGTACAAGCCCAGTGCTGTTAAGCACAAATTCCACACAGACAGCGCACGAGGTCAGGATTGAAGCCCTGGTGACAGGAGCTGAGGGCCAAGTGCCTTTACCAGCTGACCCACTTTGTTACGTGGACAGACTACAGAAAATGACGGTGAGAGATTATGCTGGACACATTCAGTAGGTCAGCGAGAGATGAGGGGAGTGGAATGGGGGGGAGTTTATGATTCATTTGATGGCCTTTAAACAGGAACACTGATAACCAAAGGATACAAATGTAACATTGATTTATTAAAGAACCATGGAGAAGAAAAGGACATTTTTTTAAATACAGTATTTGTAATGATCTCTGATTCTCTGACTGGAAGGGCTGTGGAAATGTCTTTAAATAACCTTCACAATTAAATCTTTATCCCAGAATCAGGGGAAAATAAAGGACTGGAGACCTTCGGTTAACAGACTTTTGTCAGGAAAATGGGCTGATGTTTGCCTTCTGTGCTGTATGGTCTTGACAGGATTCAGGATGACACAGTGGCGCAGCAGTAGAGTTGCTGCCTTACAGCGCCAGAGACCCAGGTTTGATTCTGGCTACGGCTACTGCCTGTATGGAGTATGTATGTTCTCCGTGTGTCCGCATTGGTTTTGTCCCGGTGCTCTGGTTTCCTCCCACGCCCCAAAGACATACAGGCTTGCAGGCTAATTGGCTTAGGTAAAATTATAAATTGGCCCTAGTGTGTAGTACAGTGCTAGTGTACGGGGATCGCTGGTAGGCGCAGACTCGGTGGGCCGAAGTGCCAGTTTCCATGCTGTATCTCTAACATAAAGTCCAAAGATTTGACAATTATCTTTGTGATGTTTTAGCCCAGTGTGGTGGAGTGGGTGTCAGGTGAGGTGAGGGAAGAGCAGGTGTGACGGGTCGGAGACTTGGTAACATTTTTCTCTCTAACTGCCTGCATATTTTAATGCCAGGTCCACAGATAAATGCTACTCTGTGCTCAGGCAGACTGATAGGCCATCAGAAAAAAAAAAATCTACTGATGCTAGAAACTGAAGGCAGACACAAAAAGCTGGATTAACTCAGCGGGTCAGGCAGCATCTCTGGAGAAAAGGAATAGGTGGCATATCAGGTCGGGACCCTTCTTCAGACTTCAGAGACTTCTGAAGAAGGGTCTCGACCCGAAACATCACCTATTCCTTTTCTCCAGAGATACTGCCTGACGTGTTGAGTTACTCCAGCTTTTTGTGTCTGCCTTCGGTTTCGACCAGCATCTGCAGTTCCTCCCTACACAAGATTCAGAGGTGGTTCAAGAACTGGAGCAGGCAATGGAAGTGAGCCTTCCCATTCACACCAACATCTTATTCGCACTGAATTCCCCCCTTCCCCTACCTCCCTTCCTCTGGCTTCACAATTTGCAACTCTTCAAACTGTCTGTGTCACAGTATCTGCTTTAGTACCAACCGCCCGCATATTTTATATCAAAGTCACGTGAGTGACTACGTGAAGAGCCCGCCAGTCCACATGCACATCAATACGTTGACGCATGGCGTGAGAATGGGAGCAGTTCGAAACTGCTCGGAAAGTTAAGAGAAACATTTTCTTTCATGAACCGGCAGCTGCTCCGAAAATAGGGGCAGCGGTCCCGGAGAAGCTGGCACAGATTGTGCAGCTGCCGCCGTAGAGGCTCCGTGGAGCTTGCGGGATAAAAATAGCAGCGGCTGGCGCGGCCGGGATAGCGAATGCTGTGGAGGCTCTGCGGGAGCTGGCGTTCTAAAAACAGCAGCTGCCAGCTAAGGACCGGACAGCAAACGCTGTGGAGGCTCCATAAAGAGCTGGCGTTTTTAAAATAGCAGCTACCGGCTAAGGCCCAGACAGCGACTGCTGTGAAGGCTCTGTAAGGAGCTGATGGCAATAAATAGCGCATAATGGCGTTTTTTTTAAATAGCGCTGCCAGCCCGACCGGGACAATGGCTGCCGTGGCAGAATGGGGCTCCAGTGGAGCAGACGGCTGTTCGGAGCATCTGACGGGCAATGCCTGTCCAGATTGGAGCTCCGAAAGGGAGTCAGCCAGAGGCCTGAGGAGGCAACACCTGGTTCAGCGTTGCGTTCTATTTCCTCCCCTAAGAAACTCCATTGAGGCTCCAGAAGGGAGTAAGGACTCAGAGACACTAGCAGGTGCAACTTGTCTAGTAAATGAAATAAATAAATAAATAAATAAACAAACAAACAAATATATAAAGAGAAAATAAATGGATGAGTAAATAAATAAAATGGAAAAAAGGAAATGCGCTCCTATCTCAGGAGACATTTACAGGCTGTATCAGTCAGATGCCTGTGGGAGCAACACCTGGTTTAGGGTTGCGTTATAATATCTCCCACTCAGAAGAAGGGAGTGTTGGAGATTCTAACATAGGTGACTCAAACTATGTAGATACTGATAAGGAAATCGAATCCCTGAATCTATGGGGGATATGCTTCATTTTTAATCATATGAAGGAGCTACCGGCTCTTGTCACATATTTGCCATCCCTTTGGGGATAGGAGATTCACTGGAGGAAGATCTGGCTAAAAGTATCTGGGAAATATGCCAGTCCAGATAACTGCCAGACTTTTGGATGTTTCCATACGTCAATTTCATCAGTTGGGATCCCAGTGATGATATGTAGGCAAAGAATTATGTCAACAAGTCCAAAAACCACTCTGGAATCATTACGGCCTTTTGCAAGTCAGTAGATGGGTCTGAACTCTCGGCAGTGCAAAAAATTGCATATTCACTTCTCTGTAATACACAGTTGGGGATATTGCTTTTGCAAAATGCTATAAGGCATGAGATAATTCCCAGAATGACTAATTTTTACAGTGCGAGTAATGTGCAGCCTGCATAGTATATCTTCAGAGAGGACTTATGTAGCAAGTTGGAGACTTGCAGGGGGAATTTAAGGCAGCTGCGGGGGTGGTGTACCATTCTATGTGGGTAAAGCTCCAATATTCCGGTGGGTTTTCATCCTGTATTAGGGAGCAGGAAGCGCCGTTGAAGCTCCGGAACGGCGCCGTTGAAGCTCCGGAACAGAGCAGTTGGGAGTCACTAGCTGGCCTCTCAACAACAGCGTGTTGAACCAGACTTACAGTTATGGCAGGCGTGACCTGTCCAGTGAGCCCCGCTGAGGCTCCGAAGGAGCAGAAGGGGTTGAAGGAACGGCCTGTCAAACCAGGCTGGGAATAACTAATAGCGTGGCCTGCACAGTAAAGCTCCAGCAAGGCTCTAAGAGGTTGTAGGCCGAAGCAGTAGTCTGCCCCATTCGGCTCAGAAATGCTGGCAGGCGTGCCTTGCACAGCAATATCGCTTTTGAGCTCCGGAAACAAGATGTTTGGCAAGCGTGGGGCTGAAGTTGTGGTCAGACAGGGTCTGCAATGGAACTTCGCTGAAGCTCCAACAAGGAGACGCTGGCAGGTAAGGTCTCTTTATTAACCTCCGTAAATCTCAGAAATGGAGCAGTTTGTCAGCCCGGGTTTGGATTTAATGGCAGCATGGGCTGTCTAGTACCTTTCACTATCTCTGGAGAAGATCAGGTTGATACAGAAACATCGGCAGGGTGCCTTGCATAATAACGTCTGTAAGTTCCAAGTAGGAACAGCTTGGCTACCCTGGTTCAGGGAAGAGCATCTTGGAACTGGATGGCCATATGGATCGTATATTGACCAGGGGAGCACTGCCTCAACATCTGTGATTTAGGTTATCAGGCTGCTCAGTAGAGTGAGGAAGTTGAAGTTCCCCTCAACACATGTTTATTTTTTTCAGCTCAGTTAGTAAAGTTGCAAGTTCATTGGAAACATCATTGCCATCCTTTCTAGGATAGGTAGCTTCCAGCAGGAAGTTGGTCTGGCATGTAGCCTTTTTTATCTGACCTGCAGGTTCATGTTGTGAATAAAAAATATATATATCATAATCTGTAGGCTCTCAATACCAGTATTCCTGATTGAGTGGCTGGTCGTAGAGTGTGTTGCGCACACTAGCGACTGAGGCTGGTGGTTTCAGTCAGAGGACTGCGGAGCAATTCATGGTTCAGGCTTGCATTATGCTATTTTCCACTCTGCGGAAGAACGCTGAGGATTTGTGGTGACTCTGACAGTCAAGAGTTGACAGGGAACACGTATTCCCACATCAAGTGGATGCTGTCTTTCAGCTCTAGCCATGAGGATCTGATTATATGTTATGAGCGAAATAAATAAATAAATAAATAAACAGATGCATCTTCCGCAGCAAGAGAAGCCAAAAAAAATTCCATCCGTATGGTCAATAGAGGGAACGATGGTTCTCCAATTGGAATCAGAGATATCTAACAAAGGATGAGTCGTCTGCCCAAGAACAAGAGGGGTATATTTCTGATATTTCTCAAGATTGCAGAAACGTGGAGCATGCCAAATCAGGTTAGTATTTGGCTAGTCTGATCATGTGTCTGGTTACCCAGTTTAAGATGGATGATTGGCTTTCAGCAATTTAGCTGATTCAGAGAATTCCGGCCTCAATCGATCTTGAAGATGCATACTTTGCCATGTCTATACACAAGAGGCACAGATATATCTGGTGTTTAGATAACAAAGCCAATGGTGGAAAGTTTAGGCTCTACCTAGGGGTTGTCTTCAGGCCTAGGCTATTTACAAGGATTCTCAAGCGTATGCTGCCCTACTCAGATCATAAGGGCATTGTGTCATGGAGTTTATAGACGACATGCAATATTTGTAGCTAATAAGACTCAGGGGTTTTATCAGTAGATGCCTCTTACGATATTAAGGATGAGGCAACATGAAATTTAATAGTGTCAACTTTTCCTACTTAATCAGGGTGCCCATGGTAAAGGTGGCTGGAAAAAACTCCTATTTACTCGAAGTCACGAGTGATGGCTGGTGCAGCCTTTTTCTCGGGCAGCACAAGACATGTGGACTACTTTTAAACGGAAGTAGCAGAGGTTTCTGTTTCTTTCAGTTTGGGCTTAGAGAAGCAATTATTTTATAGCACAATTGACACTGCTTGTGCTGCTTTGTCATCTTCTATAGTCCCATAAGTGGGACAATATATGATTGGATATTCACCCGTTGTTGACTAACGTATGCAAGGTGTCTTTTATATGACCGCTCTAAAAGCCTAGACTCATAGTAGTGTGGAATGTGTATCAGTAATTTATTATTCAGATATTCATCTACTGTATTCCTAATGGGTGCAGTATCTTTTAAGTTGATTATGTTTTTAGCAACTGATTTCAGCACAAAGAACACAGTCTTTACTCAATTTCTGGCTCGGTCTCTGGGTCATAACTGACATGAGGGTAGCTTGTTATGGGAATGATCTCATAAAGCAAAATAACTTCTGAACAGTGTTGCATGAGTTATTGTTTAACTCAAGGTCAATTGGGACTGTGGTCCGATTAAGAGCAATGGCCGTGTATGCAAGTTAGCATCATGGTGTTAATAACCCATGTCTTTTCTACCATTTATGGTTTCTCTGTTTAAGTGTTTCACACACAGATTGGGTTACTGCATGAAACCACAGAGCTTTGAAGGCTTCACGTAGTCACTCACGTTACTTCGATATAAAATAGAAAGATTAAACAAAAACTTACTGTTTGAAGTTTGATCTTTACTTTATTAGAAGTTGAAGTGAGGGATTACGTGCCCGCCACTCCCAACCCTGATTCTCATAAAGATAATTCGGTCATTCTAGGGTCGTTAATCTTTTTAAAGTTTAAGTCCGTACAACTGGTCTGTGGTTTCATACAGTTGCTCTGAAGATTGACGCGCATGCGGGCTGGTGGGCTCTTCACGTAATCCCTCACTTCAACTTCTCATAAAATAAAGATCAAACTTCAAACTGTAAGTTTTCATTTAATCTTTGTATTAAAACACCATCCTCGCCTGTATCCACATATTACCTGCCACGCTTTATCCTGCCTCTCCTTTCTCCCAGCTTTCTCCCCCCCCCCACACAACCCACCCCCAACCCCCATACCCTCCCTCAATCAGTCCAAAGAATAGTCCCTACCCATAACGCCAACTTTCGATGATCTCAAGAGATGCTGCCTAACCCGCTGAGTTACTCCAGCACTATTAAGACTTGCTTTGTTTAGCACAGAGATATGTGACAGTACAATAGAGATAAAAGTATATCTGATAGATGAGAGATGTAAGTGTATAGTTTGAGACTGGCCATTTAGTGCTGTTAGGGTACATTCTCATTCTCAGCAGGCAGGTTTATGCAAATGAATCAATGGCTAAGAAAACTGATGGAAATGTACAGATTGCATTGCAATTCAAATGCAAGAAGCGACAGAGATTAATCTCTGTATTGGTCGGCCAGCAGCAGATCAATTAAATTCTGCTTTATTGCAAGCTGCATGCTTGCAACGAAGTGACTATTTCGCAGTCCATCAAATATATATGAAGTGTTTATTTTGCAGATATCTTTGCTTTTCTCTTCGAAGGAGAGCACTTTTGATTTCAGTTCATCGTACCTGATTGATTTTATTTTCTGAGTGTATTTCCATCCCATAATCTTTAATTTGCAGGTTCAAGCAACTGTTGGACGAGGTTGCCTAGCAACCGAGTGTATTATCTCCCGGAAGCCAAAGAGGACATGTTTAAAAAAAACCACCAATCTCTGGAAGCTTTAAATCATTCCGGAGAATTAAACCAAATGCACTACAACACTTCAGATGACAAAGATGACTCTATAAATTTTGTAGTAACAAGGAACTGCAGATGCTGGTTTACAACAAAAAGAGAGAAAGTGCTGGAATATCTCAGCAGGCTGGACAGCATCTGTGGAGAACATTGTTACGTGGCATTTCGGTTCGGGACCCTTCAGTCAGATTGTGGTGGGGGTGGGGGGGGGATGAAAACTGAAGGAGAGATGGAGCAGGACAAAGCGTAGCAAATAATTAGTGGGCAGAGGCAAGGAATTTTTCTTGATAATCTGAGTTGCTCCAGCACTTTGTATAAATTCTGTGCAAAATTTATATGGAACTGTAATTTATTTGAAAATTGTGTTTACATGTATTCTGTTGTTGAACACCGAGGTTTTGGTCTCTACCTAGACTATGAATAAAATCCAGTTCATAAAGTTTGGCCCAATCTTCTGGTTTGTATTTGTGGTTTCAGTCTGAATTAGGGACTCGACTCAAAAAGTCACCCATTCCTTCTCTCCAGAGAGGCTGCTTGACCCGCTCAGTTACTCCAGCATTTTGTGTCTTATCTTCTGGTTTGTGATAAATATTGACATCATTCGATATGCAAAGGTCATTTGGTGCAATAACAGTTGCCAGTGATTCATGTTCCTCTGCTTTAGAAAGACAGCTAGCTAATTAGAAAGTTATTCTGGTTAGCTGATTAGCACAAAACAAAAGCTTTTCATGGTACCTCTACACGTGACAACAACTTAAGCTGAACTGAACTGAATTCACTGCACCTTGTATTTTACACATATAATCTAGAGCAGTGCAGTTCAGGTACAAGCCTTTCAGCTCACAATGTCTGTGCTGATGTCAAGATGAACTATTCATATTTGCCTGCGCATGATCCATATCCTCTTAAACCTTATTATCCTACCTGCATCCACCACCACTCCTGGCAGTGCGTTTCAGGTATCAGTTAAAAAAAAACTTGCCCAGACATCTTATTTAAGTTTTGTGTAATTGCAGCTGTTATCACGCAATATAACAGTGGGTCAGCAGTGGAGTTGCTGCCTTACAGCGAATACAGCGCTGGAGACCCGGGTTCAATCCTGACTATGGGTGCAGTCTGTATGGAGTTTGTATGTACTCCCCGTGACATGCCTGGGTTTTCTCAGAGATCTTCGGTTTCCTCCCACACGCCAGGTTTATAGGTTAATTGGCTTGGTAAATGTAAAAATTGGCCCTATTGGGTGTAGGATAGTGTTAACATGTGGGGATTGCTGGTCAGCGCGGACCCGGTGGGTCAAAGGGCCTGTTTCCGCGCTGTTTCTCTAAAACTAAAACTAAAACTAAACCACCCTATCACTAATGGGAGAGTGTCCAGACCTCACATCTAACTCATTGGAGACCTTCAAACTATCTTTAATCAGAATCTACTGAACCTAATCTTGCACAAAATGCTATTCCGTATATCCTATATCTGCACGGTCTGAACGGCACGATTATAATCATGTATAGTCTTTTCGCAGACTGGATAACAAACAACATGAAAGCTTTTCACTGAGCCTCGGTATACGTGGCAATAATAACTTCACATTTGACGATAAAGTCTGCAGTCTGTCGCAAATCTTCGAAGGGATATTGTCAGTCTACCCTCTCCTCATTCTCATCCACTTCACCTCCCAGTACTTTTCCACCGGTCCCTCCTTCTCCTCACCTGCCTGCCTGCCACTCCCCTCTCATCAGCCCAACTCTCCTCACCTGTTGCACTCAGTTGCCTCTGATCACCAATTAACCCGGTATATAGACTCTCCTCACTGTTCACACGGTGCCAGATTGTTCTCAGCATTCATGCAAGACTCTCCAGTGACTTCCTGACTTCCTGACTTCCTGACTGACTTCCTGACTTCCTGCTTCGACTCTCCTTTTGTCTGTCCCTCGTTGGTTTGTTTGCATCGTGTGTTGGATCTCCTGGTTACCGGACTTTCCGCTACCCCGACTACGTCTCCTGCCTGCCCCTCTTCGGAACCCTCGCTCAATCCTGAGCCTCTGTGTGAGTACGGTGTACCCATTCCTGTGTTACTACTCTGTGTTACAGTTTTGTAATAAGGTTCATTACCAATTATACCTGCCTGATTCTGTGCTGCTTTTGGGTCCAAGCTATATCCGTTACAGATATAGAAGCCTTTGCTTGGGTATGTTACAAAACTTACCTTCAGCGGCTCTGCAATTCTGCCACTGGCTGTGTGCACAATTTTGGCGTGTTTGTGGGGGGGGGGGGGGGGGGTTAAAAAACGGAGTTTTTTTCCGACTTGGTCCCAAATTATATTTGTTGGAGTGCAAGATGTTGTTAAAGAATCTTTCCTACGGCCATTCTGTGTGTTTTTTTAAAAAACTTCACCCGACAAGTTAATCGCAGGAATGATTTTAAAATCAGCTTCTGCAGCCGTCAATGCCGACAACTGGGACGGATTTTATGGAGAACCAGGTAAAAGAAAGTAGTTTATTTTTATGTATAAAAGTGTTTCTTAAGATGTATTTAATTCACATTTTAAGTTGCGAAACGGTGATTTTTCCCCCCGAAGAACCAGCAGTGTATTTGCTGCCGGTATGGGGGACTAAATTCACCACATCCTGAATGTTCTAAATGATCCCGTTCCAGAAAATCTCGCTCGCAAGCTGATGTAAATGGCCATTAATTTACAGGTATTAAACATTAAATTCCTTCCATTTGGCCTATAAACCCATGACAATGAGATTTAAAAATTATGTTATATTCTGAATTCTTGTGTGAATGTTATTTGGACACTTAGGCTATTTAAAAATGTTAATCTATTCTTAAGAAATGGATAGATGTTTAGATCTAGTAATTGAATTTTGTAATTAGCTACAATTAGGTAACTAACTAATTGTATGCTTTAATTTCAAGTCATCTAAGTAAGATTGTTTCATATTTGTTTCAGAATGATTCAATCTATAATAAATGAACATTTATTTCAGTTCTCTTAAATTTTAAGAAAGTTATCGGCTTTTAAATGTTCTCGATCACAGCTTTTGTGTTAAGTCAATGAAAAACCAATGGGGAACAAGATGGCAATTTCTGAGTATGAAAATGGCCATACCTTTTTTAATACTATATAACCATATAACAATTACAGCACGGAAACAGGCCATCTCGACACTTCTAGTCCGTGCCGAACACATAATCTCCCCTAGTCCCATATACCTGCGCTCAGACCATAACCCTCCATTCCCTTCCCATCCATATAACTATCCAATTTATTTTTAAATGATAAAAACGAACCTGCCTCCACCACCTTCACTGGAAACTCATTCCACACAGCTACCACTCTCTGAGTAAAGAAGTTCCCCCTCATGTTACCCCTAAACTTCAGTCCCTTAATTCTCATGTCATGCCCCCTTGTTTGAATCTTCCCTACTCTCAGTGGGAAAAGCTTTTCCGCGTCAACTCTGTCTATCCCGCTCATCATTTTAAAAACCTCTATCAAGTCCCCCCTTAACCTTCTGCGCTCCAAAGAATAAAGCCCTAACTTGTTCAACCTTTCTCTGTAACTTAGTTGCTGAAACCCAGGCAACATTCTAGTAAATCTCCTCTGTACTCTCTCTATTTTGTTGCCATCCTTCCTATAATTAAGCAACCAAAATTGTACACCATACTCCAGAATTGCCCTCACCAATGCCTTGTACAATTTTAACATTACATCCCAACTTCTATACTCAATGCTCTGATTTATAAAGGTCAGCACACCAAAAGCTTTCTTTACCACCCTATCTACATGAGATTCCACTTTCAGGGAACTGTGCACAGTTATTCCCAGATCCCTCTGTTCACCTACATTCTTCAATTCCCTACCATTTACCATGTACATCCTATTTTGGTTTGTCCTGCCAAGATGTAGCACCTCACACTTATCAGCATTAAACTCCATCTGCCATCTTTCAGCCCACTCTTCCAACTGGCATAAATCTCTCTGTAGACTTTGAAACTCTACTTCATTACCCGCAACCCCACCTATCTTACTATCATCTGCATACTTACCAATCCAAGTTACCACACCATCATCCAGATCATTGATGTACATGACAAACAACAGTGGACCCAACACGGATCCCTGTGGCACCCCACACGTCACTGGCCTCCAACCTGACAAACAACCATCCACCATTACTCTCTGGCATCTCTCATTCAGCCACTGTTGAATCCATCTTGCTACTCCACCATTAATACCCAACCATTGAACCTTCTTAACCAACCTTCCACGAGGAACCTTGTCAAAGGCCTTACTGAAGTCCATATACACAACATCCACTGCGTTACCCTCATCAATTTCCCGAGTAACATCTTCAAAAAATTCAAGAAGATTAGTTAAACAAGACCTTCCAGGCACAAATCCATGTTGACTGTTCCTAATCAGACCCTGTTTATCCAGATGCTTATATATATTATCTCTAAGTATTCTTTCCATTAATTTGCCCACCACTGACGTCAAACTAACAGGTCTATAATTGTTAGGTTTACTCTTAGACCCCTTTTTAAACAATGGAACAACATGCGCAGTACGCCAATCCTCCGGCACTATTCCCGTTTCTAATGACATTTGAAATATTTCTGCCATAGCCCCTGCTATTTCTACACTAACTTCCCTCAATGTCCTAGGGAATATCCTGTCCGGACCTGGAGACTTATCCACTTTTATATTTCTCAAAAGTGTCAGTACTTCCTCTTCTTTGATCCTCATAGTTTCCATAGCTACTCTACTTGTTTCCCTTATCTCACATAATTCAATATCCTTCTCCTTGGTGAATACCAAAGAAAAGAAACTGTTCAATATCTCCCCCATCTCTTTTGGCTCTGCAGATAGTTGTCCACTCTGACTCTCTAATGGACCAATTTTATCCCTCGTTATCCTTTTGCTATTAATATAGCGGTAGAAACCCTTCGGATTTACTTTTACCTTACTTGCCAAAGCAACCTCATATCTTCTTTTAGCTTTTCTAATTTCTTTCTTAAGATTCTTTTTACATTCTTTATACTCCTCAAGCATCTCATTTACTCCATGCTGCCTATAATTATTGTAGATCTCCCTCTTTTTCCGAACCAAGTGTCCAATTTCCCTTGAAAACCATGGCTCTTTACAATTTTTACGATTTCCTTTCAACCGAACAGGGACATAAAGATTCTGTACTCTTAAAATTTCACCTTTAAATGTACTCCATTTCTCTTCCACATCTTTCCCATAAAACAAACTGTCCCAATTTACTCCTTTTAAATCCTTTCGCATCTCCTCAAAGTTAGCCTTTCTCCAATCAAAAATCTCAACCCTAGGTCCAGTTTTGTCCCTCTCCATAATTATATTGAAACTAATGGTATTGTGATCACTGGACCCGAACTGTTCCCCAACGCATACCTCTGCCACCTGACCCATCTCATTTTCTAACAGGAGGTCCAGTACCGCCCCTTCTCTAGTAGGTACTTCTATGTATTGTTGCAAAAAACTATCCTGCACACATTTTACAAGCTCCAACCCATCCAGCCCATTTACAGAATGCGTTTCCCAGTCTGTGTGGAAAATTGAAATCTCCCACAATCACTACCTTGTGCTTACTACTAATATCTGCAATCTCCTTACATATTTGCTCTTCCAATTCTCGCTCCCCATTTGGCGGTCTATAATACACCCCTATAAGTGTTGCTACCCCTTTCTGAAGATATGAAAGTAAACTAGCAGTGTGTTCCAGGCATCCACCACACTCTGTGTAAAAATATTTGCCCTGCAAACCTCCCCTAACATCCTCTTCTAACCTCCTCTAAGGTAGAGTTGCCACCTTGCATTGCTTGCAACACCAAAGACCCGGGTTCGATCTTGACTATGGGTGCTGTCTGTACGGAGTTTGTACTTTCATCCCGTGACGGCGTGGGTTTTCGCCAAGATTTTTGGTTTCCTTCCACACTCCAAAGACATACAGGTTTGTATTGTCCCCAGTATGTGTAGGATAGTATTAGTGCGCGGGGATTGCTGGTCGGAATGGAACTCGGTGGTCCGAAGGACCTGTTTCCGCACTGTATCTCTAAACTAAACCTTCCACCCCCTCACCTTAAATCTACGCTCTCCAGCATTTGTCATTTCCACTCTATCTTTGCTTCTTGTGACTTTAGAAACTTTTATCAGATCTCTCCTCAGCCTGCAATGCCTCGGAGAAAGTAATGCAACTGTCCAAGCATCCCTTATAGCTAATAACCTTTAATCCGGGCAGCATTGTGGTAAACATCGCCTGCTCTCTTTCCGAAGCATCAACACCTTCCCTCTAATGGGTGAATAATACTCCTAAGGCTACCTAACTAAATACTTTGCGCTGTATCTCTAAACTAAACTGTCCGTGCCGACTTTTAATTTCTTCCAGGCTCCATTGAGGGCCGTGAAAGACACTATCCTATTGAGCTTCCCAGAAGAAATGCTGCCATCTTCTTGAGAATCGAGAACATGGATTTTTTTTTTCAATTGTATAGGATGGCTGCTGGAAATGAACCGAATAGAAGAGGAGTTCTCTGTAAGGTATTTTACATTTGCACATTTTCAATTCATAAACCAAGGTAAACAATCATCAAAAAAATGTAGCATCAAAAGGGAATTTACGGAGCATCCAGCAGCAAGTATGTGTCTGTTTTGAAGGAGATTCTGTCACGCGTTGTGAATTACCATGCATTGCTGGCCAGTTTTAGTTTAGCCTCAGATAAAGAAGACCTCACCATTAATCTATCCACGATTGTCGGATTTGGACCGTAAATATGAATTTAAGTTGCAGCAGAACGTGCTGCTGCCGCTGCTGCTGCTGCTTCGCGGCATGAGGACTTTGTAAATAAATGGTGAGATTTATGGTCCCGACGAGATGATTGACCTTGGTTGCCTGGCAAGTAAAGAGATCGAGTTATCTGTGGCATTGCGTTACAAGAGGACAGCATAGCCATAACTTGCTGGCACAAACACAGCAAGGAAATTGGGGATTCTTGCATTATTTATTGGTACTGTAAATGGTGCGGCTACTATTGGGAGGGGGGCAGATGGTGCGGTAATGTGAATTTCGCTGTGCGGGACCCTCATTAGCTTTGAAAACGCACATCTCACAATTAGACTCCCCATATCGTAAGAATTTGCTGCATTTCTGTTTCATTAATTGTTCATTCATCTCACCACAGAATGATGTGATTTAGCTGTGCAAACTTAAATACCTAATTACCCAAGTGATAATGGTGTTTCTTTATAGAATCTCTAGGATCTGAGCGTTGCCGGAAAAGACAGAATTTATCGCCATCCCTAACTGCCCTTGTGAGTGTTGCCTGGAATTGCTGCAGTTCTTTTGGTGAACGTGCTTGCAGTTTTGCAGAGTGGGAAGTTCTGCAGTTTAGACCCAATGCCAATGGGGAAGCGATACATTTCCAAGTCAATGCAATAAGGCAGGGCACCCTCGAGTGTAGGTGCAACCATGCACCCTTAGCCTTTGTGGTGCAGCTCATGCAATTCAAGGGTACTTTATTGTTGCATGTACAGTGAAATGCTATTGTGCATACACGTCAAATATTACTATACATAGCCACATCTTAGATACAGTATAAGTATATGGAAATACACTGATACAAGAATGAGTAGGTTAACCTGCGATGAGTGTTTGATGGCACTGGGCCTATGCTCACTGGAGTTTAGAAGAATGTGGGGGGACCTGATTGAAACGTATAGAATAGTGAAAGGCTTGGAGAGATAGCGTAATAATTGGCTGACCTACACTTTCTGAAAAGCTGGAACACCAGCTTGGATGTGGAGAGAACGTTTCCCCTAGTGGGGGAGATCTAAGACAAGAGGTCATAGCCTCAGAATTAAAGGACATTCTTTTATGAAGGAGGCAAGGAGGAATTTCTTTAATCAGAGGGTGGCGAATCTGTGCAATTCTTTGCCACAGAAGGCTGTGGAGGCCAAGTCAGTGGATATTTTTGAGGCAGCGATAGATAGATTCTTGATTAGTACATGTGTCAGAGGTTACGGGGAGAAGGCAGGAGAATGCAGTTGGGAGGGAGAGATTGATCCACCATAATTGAATGGCAGAGTAGACTTAATGGTCAGAATGGCCTAATTCTACTTCTATCACTTATGAGCTTATGGCAGTGTACAAGTCGCCAGTGTGTCCGAAGGATCTGCAGATGCTGCTTGACACCGAAGATATTCACAGAATTCCCAGCATGTCAGGTAGCATTTCTAGAGAAAATGAATAGGTGACGTTTCGGGATAAAACCCTTCTTCAGACTGAGTCAGGGGAGAGGGAAACTAGAGATATGAAAAGGTTCAGAATAAATCAGAACTAGAAACGATGACCAAGTTCCTTTGTTCGCTTCATATAATCCCTTTGTTTTGGCCTCTTCCACAGCCAACAATGGACCATTGTGAGCTTCACCTTTCCTTGGTCATCAGTGAAGGCTCTGATTTGTTCTGAACCTTTTTGCATATAGTTCAGAAAAAGTCTTACGTGACCGAGGCATAATGCAGAAAGATGTCGGGATAATAGATTGTGCAATATTTGTGGAATAATATTTGTGGAATTCCCTGCCACAGATGGGTTTAAGAGAGAGTTAGATAGAGCTCTAGTGGAATCAAGGAATATGGGGAGAAGGCAGGCACGGGTTATTGATTGGGAACGATCAGCCATGATCACAATGAATGGCAGTGCTGACACGAAGGGCTAAATGGCCTCCTCCTGCACCTATTCTCTATGTTTATATTGCACTGAGACAGTACACTATGCCATGTCAGCACAATTTTGTATAATTGGAGTCATAGTCATGTAGTGATACGGTGTGGAAACAGGCCCTTCGGCGCAACTTGCCCACACTAGCCAACATGTCGCAGCTACACTAGTCCCACCTGCCTGCATTTGGTCCATATCCCTCCAAAGCTGTCCTATCCATGTACCTGTCTAACTGTATCTTAAATGTTTCCAAAGCCTCTGCAAATAAACTTCCATGCTGGAGAGCGTGTGGACTGAAACAAACCTGCATTTGTCGATGTACTTCCAAATATTTGCTGTTTCTCTTTTCTTCTGTGATAGTTACAGTCCTCATATCTTTGACTGTCACATTTTTTTCGCGCAGAGAGCTCTTAAGGTGAGAAGGGCAATGCTTATTGGAGATGCGTAGAGCAAGTTTTTATTTTCACATAGAAAGTGGTGGGGGCCTGGAATACACAGCCATGAGGTGGTGCTGGAGCCAAATATGATAAGAGCATTTAAGAGGCTTTGAGAGGTACATGGATATACAGGAAAAGAAAGGATATGGGTAATGAGCAGTCAGAGGAGATTAGTTCAACTTGGCATGATATTCGGCACTGAAATTGCGGACTGAAGGGGCTGCTCCTGTGCTCTATTTTTCTGAATAGATTCTGAAGAAGGGTCTTGACCCGAAACGTCACCCATACCTTCTCTCCAGAGATGCTGCCTGTCCTGCTGAGTTACTCCAGCATTTCGAGTCTATCTTCGATTTGTACCAGCATCTGCAGTTCCATCCTGCACTCTATTCTTCTGTTTTCTCCAGAGTAAGGATTATGCCAAGCATCTCTTGCTGATACCATCAGTGAGTTGCAGATGCACCTCTTGATCCTTGAGGTGGAAAGGATCAGGACGAGAATTAAAATAAACAGAACAATCCGCATGAATTTTTTCCTTTGGAGAAAACATTGAGCATCCGATAGCTCCACCAAGAGTCAGAACCTCTCCTAAATCTGTGTGGTGGCAGGAGAAATAGGATGTGAGGGTGGAGGGGGGGTGGTAAACTCTCCTGATGCTTAAAGTTCGATGCTATTAAAATGCTGCATTCACCGTATGAGCACTCTTATGTTCAAGGTGTTGTTGTAACTTCCTGAAGGACAAAGGGAGGAAGAGTAGCAATGCTGCAGCACAGCCGAACACTGTCACGATTATTTACTGCCGCTCCACGCTGAGTGGCAACACAGCTTTGCCCACATCAATCACACGCCCAAGACCTCTCGTGGCTCTGCCTACCTTCTTCCGAAGGCTGCCATTCATTAGTGTATTGCATGCTAAAGCCATTCATGGCTGCAGTTGTGTGTAAGAGCCTGCAGGACAAAATCTCTACTTTGCGTTTGTGAGCACCACTGACAAGCCACTATACTGAGGGAATTCTGCACTGACAGAGAGATGCTTGTTTGAGATGTTAAGTCAAGACGCCCATCTGCTCTCTGAGGAGGATGCAAGAGATCCTGTGACACTTATTGATACCTGTACAAAAGTGTCCAGCTACAGAAGTGTATTAATACAATAGAATTTTAATTTTACCACGTGGCTGTAACTGAAGGCTATAAATATTTTCAATGCATGGTGAGAGACTAGATTATATGAAAGGTGTGATCTGTATTGTTGTGTTATGCAAAGATATACAATGACGATCTCTCAGAATAAATACTTAAGACAGAACTGCAGATGCTGGAAAATCGAAGATAGACACAAATGCTGGTGGTACTCAGCGGGTGAGGCAGCATCTATGGAGGGAAGGAATAGGCAACGTTTCGGGTTGAGACCCTTCTTCAGAAGTGGAGGGGGGGGACGGTGGAAAAAAGAAAGGAAGAGGTGGAGACAGAAGGCTGTTGGAAAGCTGGGAAGGGGAGCGGAAGGAGGGAAAAAGCAAGGACTACCTAAAACTGTAGAAGTTAATTTTTCATACCGCTGGGATGTAAACTACCCAAGCGAAATATGAGCTGCTGTTCCTCCAATTTGCGGTGGGAATCACTCTGGCCATTGAGGAGGCCCAGGACAGAAAGGTCAGATTTGGAATGGGAGGGGCAGTTGAAGTGCTGAGCCACAGGCAGATCAGGTTGGTTAATGTGAACTGAGCGGAGGTGTTCAGCGAAGCGATCGCCAAGCCTGTGCTTGGTCTCACCAATGTAGAGCAGTTGGCACTTGGAACAGCGATGCAATAGATGAGGTTGGATGAGGTGCAGGTGAATCTCTGCGTTACCTGGAAAGACTGCTTGGGTCCTTGGATGGAATTGAGGGGGGGGGAGGTAAAGCGACATGTGTAGCATTTCCTGCAGTTGCAGGGGGAAGTACCAGGGATGGTTTGGGTGGGAAGGGACAAATTTACCAGGGAGTTACGGAGAGAACAGTCTCTGCGGAAAGCCAAAAGGGGAGGAGATGAAGAGATGTGGCCTTTGGTCGAATCCCGTTGGAGGTGGCGAAAATGTCGGAGGATTATCTGTTGCAGGTAGGGTGGAAGGTGAGGCAAGGGTTCCTTGTTATGAGTGGGGGAGTGAGAGCAGAGTTACAGGATATACAGGAGACCCTGTTGAGAGCCTCATCTATAGTCAAAAGGGGAAACCCCGTTCACTAAATCATTAGGACATCTCAGCTGGTTTGGAACACCTCATCCTGGGTGTGGATGCGGCATAGACGAATGAATTGGGGGTGGGGATACAGTCCTTATAGGAAGCAGGGTGGGAAGAGGTGTAGCCCAGATAGCCATGGGGGTCAGTGGGTTTATAGTAGATGTTGGTCAGTAGTCTCAGAATAAATAGGCACGCACGTATACATGCATTTCACCTTTGCGATATTTGCACACTCAAAAGTTCATGTTTAAAAAGCATTCCAAAGATTTGAGCAGCTTACCCATGCACATTCTATCTTAAAGTAAAGACATGATTTCAGGCTCCAAATACATATTCAGATGTAATTAGAAGACCCCAGCATTTTGCAAAGAAGAACACAATGCTCTAAATGTGGCCTCACCAACGCCTTATACAACTGCAACATGACATCCCAACTATATTCAATACTCTGATTGATGAAGATTATTGGACTAAGATACTTTTCCTGGTGTCCCACCAAACATCACAAATAGATGATCTGGCCATGTCGAGGGTCTATCCCACTTGGGCGACCTAATCCGCGAGTTCTGGCGAGTTTGCCCTCTACTCATACTCGCATCATGGTCGACACGAGGTCGTAGGAGGTCTTCGAAACTCTCCTTCATGCTCGAGAGTGGTCTCCGCGTACTCGAGGCCTCAGCTAGGTTGCGGAGGTTTTTTCAATATGTTAAAAAATGCCCGCGAGTAAAAGTAGGTTGCAATGGAAAAAATCGATACTTTTGTTAATAGTAGGTTTAGTCGTAGTAGGTCGTAGTAGGTTGACATGTTAGTCATAGGTAATCGAGGGTAGTCATAGGTAATCGAGGGTAGTCTTCATCATAGTCGAAGGGAGGTCGTCTTCACTCTCCACTATTCGGTGTCCAATTTTCCTGAAGTTAGTTGTAGCTAGTCTTCAACGAGGTCGAAGGAAGTCTTCTACATAGTCGAAGGAGGTCTTCAACATGTTATTTTTTTAAAACTCTTCTAAACTTGCCATTTAGGTTGCCCAAGTGGGACAGCCCCGTTACCATATGTTTTTTTTTTGTCTGGACAAAGGCTTTCACTCCTCTCTATCTGACACCAGCGGCAATATTTCAAAATGGCTATGAACATGTCAGTGGAGAAAGCTTGAGGTTCTTACTCAGTCTGCATTGCATGCCATTCTAATCTCTCACCAGTGGCCAAACACGCTATGGCATTGAAGCAAGGATGTGAAATTTAAGAATAACTCTGAATGCAGATCAAGCTTGTCGACTACAACTAGTCTGGCCAATCCTGCAAAGGCTGATGTTATCATGTTAAGAGAAAGGTACTTGGAGCACAGTAGTCAAGGGACCATTGTTGTTGGGACACAGGCTCAAATTCTACCTGGACAAGAAGGGAATCAAAATCCAAATAATTTCATAAATATGGATTAAAAAAAATGAATTAAGGTGGGACTGTGGTGCAGTGATAGAGTTGCTGCCTTACAGTGCCAGAGGCCTGGTTTGATCCTGACTACAGGTGCAGTCTGTACAGAGTTTGTATGTTCTCCCTATGACCACGTGCGTTTTCTCCGGATGCTCCGGTTTCCTCCCACACTCCAAGGACATACAGGTTTGTAGGATAATTGGCTTCAATAAAATTGTAAATTATCCCTAATGTGCCGGATAGTGCTGGAGTATGGGGTTATCACTAGTTGGCGCTGACTCGGTGGGCCGAAGGGCCTGAAGTCTAAAGTTCAGTGAATCTTGGTAATATTAACCAAAACATTACCAGACAGTAGTAACTATCAATCTGGCTCACCATGGACATTCAGCAACCTTTACCCAATCTTGGCAAATCTCGTATGTGTATGTGACAAATAAACTTGACTTGACTTGACTTGATCTGTGACTACATATCCAGCAGCGATGTTGACATTAAACAGATTGTAGATAGTGAAAATTGTTGTCCAAATTTGCAGCAGGATCTTGATTGGTTGGGCAGGTAGGTTGAGGGATGGTTGATTGAATTTAATACAGAGGAATTTGAGGCGTTGCATTTTGGGAGCACTGACATGAGCAGGGCCTACATAGTGAATAGTAGGGCTCTGGGGAGTGTTGTAGAGCAGAGGGATCTAGGAGTAACGGTAGTTCATTGAAGGTAGCATCACAGGTAGAGATGATGGTCAAAAAGGCTGTTGACACATTGGCCTTCATTAGTCAGAGTATTATGTATAAAAGCTGGGAGGTCATGTTGCAGTTGTGCAAGGCATTGGTGGGGCCGCATTTAGAATATTGTGTTCTGTTTTGGGCAGCATGTTCTAGGAAGGATGTTGTCAAGCTGGAATGGGTGCAGGGAAGATTTACGAGGATGTTGCTAGGACTTGAGGCCTTGAGCTATAGGGGGAGCTTGAGTAGCTAGGACTCTATTCCTTGGAGCGCAGTTTAGTTTCAGTTTAGAGATGCAGCACGGAAACGGGCCCTTCGGCCCACCGGGTCAGCACCGACCAGCGGTCCCCGCACATTAACATTATCCAACAGCCACTAGGGACTATTTTTACATTTACCAAGCCAATTAACCTACAAACCTGTACGTCTTTTGAGTGAGGGAGGAAACTGAAGATCTTCGAGAAAACCCATGCAGGTCACGGGGCAAATATACAAACTCCGTGCAGACAGCACCCATAGTCGGGATTGAACCCGGGTCTCCAGCGCTGAATTCGCTGTAAGGCAGCAACTCTACCGCTGCGCCAGTGGATGATGGGGGATCTTATAGGTGTATAACATTAGGGGAATACATTGGATAGATGCACAGTCTCTTGCCCAGAGTAGGCGAATCGAGAACCAGAGGGCAAAGGTTTAAGGCAAGGAGGAAAGATTTAGTAAGAACCTGAAGAGTAGCTGTTTCACACAAAGGTTAGTGGGTGTGTGGAACGAGCCACCAGAGAAGGTAGTTGAGCCAGGTGCTATTCCAACGTTTAGATAGGTACATGAATAGAACAAGTTTAGAGGGATATGGACTAAACACAGGCAGGTGGAACAGGTGTAGATGGAACATGTTAGCCAGTGTGGGAAAATTGGGCTGGAGGGCATGTTTCCATGCTGTAAGACTCCATAACATGTTGAGGCCAATTAGGAATGGACAATTAAAGTTGACATTGCTCACTATGCTCACACCCCATGAACAAACACAATTAGCTAGCTCCTCCACCACTATAGGAACAAGGAACTACAGAAACTGGTTTAATAATATAAAAGACACAATGCACTGAGGGGAACCTAATGAGTTGGGCAGCATCCCTGAAGAACGTGGATGTGACTTTTTGGGTTTCAATCTGAAGAAGAGTCGCAACTTGAAACAGTCACCCACCCATTTTCGCCACTCCTGGAACACTGTGTGCGGTTTGACACATGGCAGGAAGGGTGTGAATGTGCTGGAGAGGACACCAGGGTGTTCATTATCTTGCTTAACTGGCAGAGTTCTGCCAGCATTTTCAACATTAGTTTCAGATTCTAGGCATCTGCAGTTGTATTTGTGTTCCTTTACTGGGATATTGCCTGGATTAGGTTGTCATGGTTATGAGAAGAGGCTGAATTTGTTTTCCCAGGAGCGGAGGAGGCTGCGGGATGACCTGGCAGAGATGTATAAAATTACTAGACTAAGTGGGACCCAGCATCACATGGGAGGGCTGGTCACCCAACGCAATATTCCACATCTCCACCAATTCCAATATTGCTGGTCAGTAGGGGTGGGGGGAGGCTTTCTGTTGTGCTAGTATGGGATGGGTGTTGTGGGCTGAAGGGTCTGGTTTCAAGCGGGCTAGTATGGACATTATGGGCCAAATTGATTCTTGGGCTGGCAGCTCAGTCACTGAGGCCTGGCAGTACAGTCACTCAGACCTGGCAGGCTGGCAGCTGAGAAACGGCCAGAAACGGCAGGCTGGTAGTGCAGTCACCCACGGCTGGTGGGATGGCAGTTCAGTCACTTACAGCTGGTGGGCTGGCAGTTCATTTACTCAGGGCTGGTGGGCTGGCAGTGCAGTCACTCACGGCTGGTGGGATGGCAGTTCAATTGTTTACAGCTGGTGGGCTGGCAGTGCAATCACTCATGGCTGGTGGGCTGGAAGTTCAGTCACACAGCTGGTGGGCTGGCAGTTGACTTCCTCACGGCTGGTGCGCTGGCAGTGCAGTCACTCATGCCTGGTACACTGGGAGTTCATTCAGTCACCCCTCCTCCCTTCATCCCCCCCCTCTTCTCCTTTCCCTTGCCATTCCCCTCCACCCCCCCCCCCCATCATCTCACAACCAACCCCCCCCCATGCACTCTTAGCGGCTCTCCCACGGAGCAGCCATTCCTGCCTATTAGGTTCCCATTGTGATGAAGAACACGCAGGCATGAAAAGTGGAAAAAGGATTTATTAAAGTTTAAATTGTTAATTACTCTTAAAATATATGAACAAATTAAATGTTAAAGGAGAATTATTAAGTTATTTCTTGTTGTGTCTCTTGTTGTGTTCTGCTGCTCACTGCCTCTTGATGGCTGTTTGCTGTTGATAAAAGAAGAGACAATTTTAATGTAGAGAGATTGAACGGTTATAATTTGTTGTAATTCTCAATCCTCTGTACTCACTGAAGAATTTGTGCAAAACATTTTTTTGAGGTGGGGGCTGTCGGGGTGGGGTGGGGGTAGCTTCTTCTTTTGTGTGGTGTGCACAGCCTAAAGTTGTAGGACAACTTGTTCTATTTGATCTTCCGTTTGTGCACGTCGAGTTCATTGCATTAGTTAAAACAGGGCGGATCACGTGAAGGTTGCAATCTTCCACCCCAGGGGTGGCAAATGTCCTACAGCCGAGGGAGGGGGACGGCTTCAGTCGGGGGCTCTCATAGGATGATGAGGTTTGGGGTGTCCTGCAGTGGGAGATGGGGGCAGCTTCAGGAAGGGGAGCATCCTATAGCCAGGCAGAGAGCAATATCTTGAGGTGGAGATGCCAGTGGGGGAGGGCGGCAGTGAGCGACACACTCATTGCCTCTGGACTCGCGTGGAGAGGACTCACCGTCGAGTAACCGTGCGTTCAGTGTTATTCGCAGCTCAGAGAGCCGTGACCCTCTAGCTTCCTTCATCTGGCAGAGACTGAGTTAGCCACGACAAATCTCTCTCCCCTTCCGCCAGCGGGGGCAGCAGACAGAATGGCACAAACATTAATATATCTCTGATTTTTCATGTTTGGGAAAAATCCTTAAGTCCAGTCCAGCGGAGGGGGCTCTGAGCGAGGTGGCCAAAATTGACGGTCGTAAGTGGCGGCGTTCTCTTGGAAATCACAGCACAGTGAGTCAAAAGCGGTCAAGATCTTAATTTTAGTAATATAGATGATCGGTTTAGGTAAGGTGGATTGTAAAAATCCTTTTCCTTCGGTGGGGTATCTAAGACAAGGGCACACATAGCCTTAAGGTAACTGGAAGGAAGTTTAATGGGGATACAAGCAGAAATGTATTCACAAGGAAGGAGATTGGAGACTGCTGAAAAGGTGATCGAGGCAAATACTCCCATCAAGTATTTCTGAAGCATCGAGAATAGTGCTTGAATCAATAAAGCACAGAAAGCTATGGACAATGTGGGCGAATGGGAATTGTGTTGAAAGGTACAACGGAGGGCTTGGACCAACAGAGGGAAAGGACTATGATGTGCCGAAGGGCATTTTATGTGTGACTCGTTAACTCAATGGCAGAGTGGGTCCTATGGAAGCAGTTGAAATATGATCAATAAGTATCCTATTGTAAATTGGCAATACGATGAATGCTGACTGCCATTTGAAGGACTGCCAATGTCCATAAGTAGATAGCAGCACTAAGCAAGTTGGATGAGTTCAATTCAGTTCAGTTCAGTTTATAGTCATGTGTACCGAGGTACAGTGAAAAATTTCTGTTGCGTGCTAACAGTCAGCGGAAAGAGAATACATGATTACAATCGATCCATTCCCAGTGTACAGATACATGATCATAGAATAACATTTAGTGCAAGGTAAAGCCACCAAAGTCCAATCAAGGATAGTCCAAGGGTCACCAAAGAGGTAGATAGTAGGTCAGAACCGCTCTCTGGTTGTGGTAGGATGGTTCAGTTCCCTGATAACAGCTGGGAATAAACTGTCCCTGAAGCGTTTTCACACTTCTATACCTTTTGCCACACGGGGGAGGGGAGAAGTGCGAGTGGACAGGGGTTGACTCATCTTTGATTATGCGGCTGGCCATGCTGAGGCAGCGTGAATCACAAAATACTGCATCCTACCTTCTTGCAGTAGGAAGAAAGTAGTAAAAACTCACTTACCTTTACTCTTAATAATCCATTAGTAATCAAACAGCTTTTAGAAATGTTTGAATGGTGCACTGACTGGCTGACATTTTTAAATTTTGTTGTACATGGTTCATGTTACAATGACAATAAAGAAACTATTCTATTCTAATTCTAATTCTATTCTATTCTAGTTAAAATTTGACTAGTCAAGGTGGAGGTGGCACACCAATACAACCTTGTGGGAGTGTGACTTGGTTGCAGGTCTCATCTCCCTGCCATGGATGCCCTCCACTGCACACGGTGTCTGAGATGGGCCGGGAAAATCATTAAGGATCCCTCACACCCCAACCATGGACTATTTGCCCTCCTCCCATCAGGGAGGCGCTACAAGAGCCTTGGGTCTCGCACAAGCAGGCTGAGGAACAGCTTCTTCCAAAATACCATTACCCTGCTGAACTTACAGGCCCGCCGCTAGCTATCTTTTATACCCGTTTTATCTGTATATATTTATTTGCCTATTTACTAGTTGAATTCATCCACATTGTACATATTGTTTTAACCAGTATTTTTACTACTTTGCACTCTGATTAGATGCTAAACTGCATTTTGTTGTACCTGTACTCGTATTTGTGCAATGACAATAAAGTTGAATCTAATCTAATCTAAATCTACTAAACCAGAGCCAATTCTTAGGCATGTTTGAAATATTCTGTGGTTCTAATCATAGAAGAACTGCAGAATATCTGCATTGTCCTGTCTAATCTATATCTGTCAGCAAAAACATAAAAGACACAAAAAAATCTAAAACAAAATAATCAATAGGCTTTCATGTACAAGCCCTGGTACTAAGAGATGGGGATTAATTTCTCATCGTCCTTGCAACCTACCTTTACACTTCCTCCTCATCTGATAAACTGCCCATCTTCAGGGAACATGATGTGATTGTAATCTGATCAACCAAATGAAAACTAGAGAATGTCCATCAATTAAACGCAGTGGCGTAGCGGTGGCGTTGCCTCCTTACAGCGGCAGAGACCTGGGTTTGATCCTGACTACGGTGATTGGCTGTACGGAATTTGTATGTTCTCCCCGTAACCTGCTTGTGTTTCTTCAGAGATATTCGGTTTCCTCACACGCTCCTAAGATGTACAGGTTTGTAGGTTAACTTGCTTGGTATAAATGTAAAAAATCTCCCTAGTGTGTGTAGGATAGTGTTAGTGTGCGGGGATCGCTGGTCAGTGGGCTGAAGGCCCTGTTTCTGTGCTGTATCTAAAAACACTCTACTTAATCCTTTGTCCATCTCCTGTGTTCTCCAAGGTCTATCTTTAATTCACTCCAATTTTTCAACTCCAAGCTGTCTGCCAGCAAAAAAATCTTTAAAAAATGGTTTATCTCATCTCCACTTCTTTATCCCTCCCCATCGCTAAATTGTTAGTTTGTTTTGACATCAATGGAACCCAAAGAGCCTTCTCTGTAATACTTTTATTCTTCTGTCTTCACACGTTGAGATCACATATAGATTTCATAGGCAAAGGTGTTGGTCCACCCTTATCTCTTGTATCTCATGATTCCTAAAATATATCAATCTTGGTCATTAGTATTGTGTCACACTAGACTTCTCGGGTAGGGAACTACATATATTCACAGATAGACACAAAGTGCTGCAGTAACTCAGCGGAACAGGCAACTTAGAAGGATTGGATAGAAGGAATGGGTGACGTTTCTGGTCGAGACCCTTCTTCAGACTCAAAACATCACCCATTCCTTCTATCCGGAGATGCTGCTTGCTCTGCTGAATGATTCCAGCCTTTTGTGTCTATTTTGGTTTAAACCAGCATCTGCAGTTCTTTCCTATACAAATAATCACAGTGGTTTTAAGAAATAAATTCTTCCTGATCTCAGCCCTCGGGATGCCTCACCTTCTGTTCATATTCTTCCTCCTTATTCGAGAATCTAGGCCAAGGAAATCCACCCCATCAGTTCTCTTCAGACTGCTTTATACTTCAATGTAATCACTCCTCGTCTGTTTAAGTTTCAGAAAAGGTTGGAGCATGGAACTTTACAGGAGTTCTATTAGCCCGGGAATCAATTTAATGACTCTTGCTTGCATTATCTTCAGCAAATGCATTTTTGCTGAGGAAAGGAGGCTTAAAACATTAGGAGCGTTCCAGTTGTCGTCTCACACTTTTTCCTCATTGGAGGCCGACACACTATTGCTTCTGAAGAAGGGTTTCAGCCCGAAACGTTGCCTATTTCCTTCGCTCCATAGATGCTGCTGCGCCCGCTGAGTTTCTCCAGCATTTTTGAGTACCTTTGATTTTCCAGCATCTGCAGTTCCTTCTTAAACACTATTGCTTCTCCTAGTTTCTTTGCCTCACCTGCATTCAAACTTTCACGACTCATGTCTGAGTACACAAAACTCTTTCTGATTGCCAACTTTTTAACAGTTGCAAGGGCTAAGGATAATTGATTTAAATGGAAGTCATCACAAGAAAAAAGGATCGCTGATCCTGATCCCAAGGATACGATAGCAACAATTTAAAGCCATTTGGACAGGTACATGGATAGGAAAGGTTTAGAGGGTTATGGGGCAAAAAGGGGCCAGGTGGAACAAGTGTAGGTGGGCCATCTTGGTTAGCTTGGGCAAGATGGGTCAAAGAGCCTGTTTCTGTGTTGTATGGCTCTCAGATACTGGAACCAAACTCCAGAATTTTGCCATGTTAAAATTTGACCTGGAACATTGTGTAATCAGCAGTGTGATCACAAAAACTAAAGCTATAAAGCTACAATTTAGAAATAATAAAATATTATTTTGCTCACCAGGGCATTTCTCGATGATTTATAGGGAAGTTAAGTCTACCGTAATACCAATTTTATGCCCCGCAGAAACTCAGAGAACAGAATGCTGTTCTCAATGAGCTCAGATGTGCTCCGAGCAAAGTTACTCATAGTGATCGCTTTTTGGACTTTTATCAGAACGACCTGTTCAGTGCATGAAAATATCGGATGGAAATAGACCCACAGCTCAACAGCTTACATAGCCAGTGCCTCTTTGATAAGTACAAAGTCATTTTATTTTTATACTAATGCAAGCATTTTCCTAAAATGTTCTCCATCTTAAGATCATGCTCAGTTATTGGCCAATTTTAATGTTACTTTCTCTGTTTCATTATCATGAAAGCTACCATAATTACATGTCTTACAATACATTCATGTAGCATTACAGTATACAGATTTCCCTCGTCATACAATACGATAGGATATAACTTTATTTATCCCAGGGGTAAATTGAGAGAAATTAGTCTGCCTACAGTCAACACACAACATACATGAAACATGGAATGTGATGAGTTAGAGGTATGTGGGATGTGCAAAGATTAGGGAGACGGAGGGGAGTCAGTCTCAATCTACCCCATGACAGAAGGGGGAGGAGTTGTACAGTTTGATAGCCACAGGGAAGAAGGATCTTCTGTGGCGTTCTGGGCTACATCTTAGTGGAACCAGTCTGTTGATGAATGTGCTCCTCGGGTTGACAAGTGTGTCATTGAAATGTATACAAATACAATGCTGAAGTCTATATTGTATACAAAAACAGGGATGTAATGCTGAGGCTCTATAAGACACTGGTAAGGCTACATTTGGAATATTGTGAACAATTGTGGACACCATATCTGAGGAAGGATGTGTTGCCCTGGAATGGGACCAGAGGAGGTTTACAAGAATGATCCCAGGAATGAGTAACTAAACATTTGTCGGCACTGGGCCTGTACTCACTGGAGTTTAGGAGAATGAGGGGGGCCCTCATTGAAACATACAGATAAGTGAAAGGCCTGGATGGAGTGGATGTGGAGAGGATGTTTCCACTAGTGGGAGAGTCTAGGACTAGAGGTCATAGCCTCGGGATTAAAGGACGCTCTTTCAAAAAGGAAGGTAATGATAAATTTATTTTGAGGTTGGTGAATCTGTGGAGTTCTTCATCACAGAAGGCTGTGGAGGCATCAGTGGATATTTATAAGGCAGAGATAGATAGATTTTTGATTAGAATGGGTGTCAGAGGTTATGGAGAGAAGAAGCGTTTGGATTTGGAGAAGTTTGATACGGGCCAGGAATGAAAATTAATAGCTATGAATTAATTAACAGCGAGCTACCAGGTTAGATTGAAACACCCGTCAGAGGTCTAAGAAACAATCCTAAATTGGCAGCATATAGTTTTAAGTGAGCATTTTGCAGCGACCTCACCTTATATTCCGATTAAATATTCTTTCCACGGAAATCACCTTTTTCGCTTTGAAATTATATTCATTTATAACTGTTTGCAACATCAGCAACCACCTTAATGTTCATGCGTTTACTACTAGGTATGCTTGAAACAATTTATTGTGATGCACTGTATCTTTTAAAAAAAAAACTACATCAACCAGGTGTGAAAATTATAACAAATCGAACGATTATTGAAAATGCGTTGGAATCGACTAATCTCGATCCTGCTGCGAAGTTTTTAAGTCAAAAGTTGTATTTTATGTCAAAGTGGGAATTTGAAGATAGGGTCAGAGATGCTACATGGAGATTTTGATAGTAAGGAAACGTTACAGCAGCTGAGTAAAAGATTGGTCAAATGGTAGGTTCAATGAAGATTGGGTGAGGGGGATTGGCGGTGGGGGAAAAAGTATCAACAGCTTGGGACTTGCCTAAATGAGTACTGAGATGGATTATCATTCCATACCAAATGTATTAGACGTTTTATGCAATTATCACAACATTATGCTGGACATGGATCAACGGACTATTTATGGTACATGCTTCTAAATTAGTAAAACAGATGTTCTTCTTTAAGTACTGTTGTTTCTGAGATGGGGTAACTGATTACAAATAACGTACATTCTATATTCTGTTATAATGTGGCTGAAACAATAGCATATTTTGTGATATTTATTGAGATAGAAAAATACAACTGAGTTTGGGAAAAATATTACCTTGCAACATTCTGTATGTCTGATAGACATTAGACATATGTGAGGATTACATAAAACTTCAGAAATGAATATACTGAGGATTCTTATTCCACATAACATACAATAGTGATTCACCAGGTCCTACTACGGTAAAGGTAATGACGGTATAACTGTTAAAAAGTATTTTTTATCCCAAGTCCATCATGAACATGTTGTTCAACATAGTGATATAGGACCACGTTTTCCCAGGTAGCCTACTACGGTAAACCGCTGCACCACGAGCTTACCAACTGCATACGGTATAACTGCTCTGTCTCTACCGGAAGCATTAAAAAGGACCATACTGGTTTTCCCCTCCATCCCAAAGTAGCGCTGTCTGCGGAGGGCGTTCAGCATCGCCAAGGACTGCTCTCACCCCAACCATGGACTGTTTACCCTCCTACCGTCCGGTAGTCGCTACAGGTCTCTCGGTGACTGCCAATCAGCGCCGTTTTCCCGCAGACGTTCTACCTGCCCGTTAGCGCTAAGAGACGTCCCGAACTCTTATTATTTTTATTCGACGTTTGCTATGTCGCTCTTCAAGGGAGATGCTAACGCATTTCGTTGTCTCTGTACTGTACAATGACAATTAAAATTGAATCTGAATGTGAATCTGAGCTCCGACGTACCCGCTACGTTCATTCTACGTGCTTACCACGAGTTTGATTTATTTTTTTTAATTGGGAGAGCTCTTGGGTGAACTCGCACAGTGCGACAAGGCTTTAACTGAAAAACTACACAAATTTTGCTTGAAATTCTATAACAAGTTATTGCAAAAATTAATTTCCTTATCTAAGCAAAAACGCCCTTAATAAAGCAGGACAATTGACTAAATCACTTGGATCAAATAGTTTAATTTTTTTGAGGCTTGGATAACTTGTACAAAGTATTATTGGTACATAAACAATTGAGCAAAGAAAAATACCCTATGGCCGAACTTGTCCATGCTGGTCAATTGCTTACCTGAGCTAATCCCATGTGCCTGCATTTGGCCCATGTACTCTCAGACCTTTCTATCCATGTACTTAGAAACGTAGACAATGGGTGTAGGAGTAGGCCATTTGGCCCTTTGAGCCAGCACCTCCATTCAATATGATCATGGCTGATCATCCAAAATCAGTACCCCATTCCTGCGTTCTCCCCATATCCCTCGATTCTGTTAGCCCTAAGAGTTAAATCTAACTCTCTCTTAAAAACATCCAGTGACTTGGCCTTAACTGCCGTCTGTGGCAGAGAATTCCACAGATTCACAACTCTCTGGGAGAAAATCTCAGTCCTAAATTGCCTACCCCTTATTCTTACACTGGTTCTGGACTGCCCCAACATGGAGAACATTTTTCCTGCAAATATCTTGTCCACATATATTTTAAACAGAATAATTAGGCCCACTTCTACCACTTCCTAAGGCAGATCAGTCCATATACCCACCACCACTGTATGAAAAGTTGCCCCTCCATATCACAAAATGTTTTTATTACCATTCTCAAATAGTCCTCATTCAGTTTAAATTCACCAAAAAAAAAACACATTGAATCATTTCATACTTTCAATGAGGTTCATTAGTGAGACTTTTAATAAATTAAACATGTTTAATATAATATCACAATACCTGTTAAA
Source organism: Leucoraja erinaceus (assembly GCF_028641065.1). Lineage (NCBI taxonomy): Eukaryota > Metazoa > Chordata > Chondrichthyes > Rajiformes > Rajidae > Leucoraja > Leucoraja erinaceus. The sequence continues at coordinate 18,829,248 of NC_073379.1, read as the reverse complement.
CTAAGATATTAAACTCATTTTCAACAGTCTTCACAAATACCTGGAATCAATTACATTTTGTGATTTCAACCTGGGGCAGTTTGGGGGGGAAAGGCTGGATTCACATGTTGATTGTACACCGATGCAAAGAATCATTAATAATGCCCACATAGAATGATGTTTCTGGGCATTACTCACAAATACTCTGAATTCACCGATCTTTCATACTGGCTCGGCATATTTCACCAAAACTGTGTTGAAATCTAGTTGCAAAGCTAACAGAAGCAATTAGAATCCTCTCCCACTCTGCTTAATGTTTAGTGTTTTATTGCCAAGCAAACTTTTCATTTGCCACAACATGTATGACCAAGAAAAACGTACCCACAAATTCTAAGGTACACAAATGTTGGAGAAACTAATTCTATGCTGTCTTGGGTCCTTCTTGTTTAAACTGACTTCCATTTCATTTCTGCGGGTGTTCATTTGAATTTGTCTTTTTTGAGAATCTCAGGAAATTTTGCTGCATATTATGCTTCAAAAGAGTGGAGAAGGAACCAATGTGAATGTGTGTTAGAACAAGTCAATTAGAAAACATTGAGCACAAGCTCATAAAGACAACAAAGAAATGGACCTCAGAAAGCAAAGATAAATTTTACATTGAACAAATCATATTGTTTAATTTAGAGGTATGAAATTGCTCTTGAAAATATTTTTGAAATTACTAAATTCCTGCAAAAATATACAAGAGGATTTTGTTTAGTTTTAATTTCAAAGATACTGCACAGAAACAGGCCCTTCGGCCAACAGATTCCATGCCGACCAGCGCTAGCACTATCCTACACACACTGGGGAAAATTTACAATATTACCAAGCCAATTAATCTACAAACCTGTACGTCTTTGAAGTGATGCAAAGTTTTCTAATAGCATTTCTTGATACTGTACTTTAGTTTGATAAGAATTAGTTCCACTGGCTAGGATATTTTTCTTTGTTCTGCTAAAAGACCTGCAATGTGACCTTTAATTCCAGGAATTTAGTCATGACTTCCCTTGTGATTAGTTGCCCAGAGACAGCAGATAAGGTCATCAATCACAGCCCCTATTCTCGGAGAAAGAAAGGACCAGAGGTTTCCATTCTGAAGTTGACCTATTTCTTGATTGTATGATGATTTTTTTTTTAATGTGGTAACATCATTGGGTGTAGAAGTTAGGAACAGTTGAATTTTATGTTTTTAAATATTGTGCATAATTTTTCAGGCCACTGCTCACTAACAGAACAGCAGTCTCCATTGTCGACTGATGGGGCTTGAAAAAACTTGATAATATTGTCTTCTGCTGATTCTGTTATTTTATATATGGTGCCAGTACATTTATTTTAACTAGTTATGTTTTAATTAAGTTATTATGCAGGAAAATATCATATCATATATTAACAACCATTCTGTTGATATGTGGAACATTAATTATAAATTTGGAAGTATCTTCTCTAATTCACTAATACTTCAATAAAGTACTGCACGATGGTTTAGCTGGTGGAACTATGACCTCTCAACAAGACACTTCGGAACACAGGTATAACAATGTTAACCCCGCGTGCTCTCATTTGACATGGCATCTCGTCCTCCAAAATACTACCAGGCTCCCCTCCACTCCACTTGCAGGCTCACCTCCCCTCCCTCCCTCCCTCCCCTCACCTCCTTGCTGCCCCACCCCCCCCCTCCCCCTCCCCCTCTCTCCTCCCTCACCTTCCCTTTCTGCCCACTCCCCCCCCCCTCCTGCCCCCTCCCCATTCCTCCTCCCTTCCTCCCCCCCTCCTGCCCCCTCCCCCCACCCATCCTGCCCCCTCCCCTCCCCTCTATCCCTCTCTCCCCTCCCTCCCTCCCCCCCTCGTGCCCCTTCCCCTCCCTCCCGATCCCCTCCCCTCTCCTCTCCCTCCTCCCCTCTCCCCTCCCCCACCTACCCTCCTGCCCCGCCCCCCCCCCTCCCGATCCCAAAGCCACTCTCCATCTCACTACTTCTCCCCTCTCCTCCCCACCTACGCCGCCAGCTCTGATTGGCTGCCCACTCCCAACCTGCGCTACGATTGTCCCATCTGCATGCAGCCACCTGCTCAGCTGGCCAATGGGAGGCGGCGGCGCTGCAGCCCCGTGCTGATTGGATGGGAGAGACAGGCAGATACGATCATGAATTTGGATGCTGTCTGTGTGGAGTTTGCATACTTCTCCCTGTGACCACACGGGTTACTCCGGGCGATCCGGTTTCCTCCTGCTCCCCAAAGACTTGCGAGTTTGTAAGTTAATCTAAATTGCCACAAATGTGGAGGGAGTGAATGTGATATGAGATAGCATAGAATTAGTATATGGAGGTTGTACATAAGGTCAAAGGGCGGGTTGAACGGAGTAGCTCAATCCTTCTGGAGTACAAGTATGCCAAAGCTGATACTAGTCACACACAAAACACGTACATTCTTACCTGTTAAAAACCGCCAAAATGTGTTGTAAATAATTGTGGAAATATTGGAAACCGTGAGAGAAAACTGCCAAAATCACTGCTAATCACTGACTTGCAAAAGAGCAGCATGCCGGCTGATTGAGGGCAAGTCCCAGCCCATGACCTCCTGGGGCTGTAGGGTGACTGAGGGCTCTGAACCCGAGCACCAAGATGTAAGCGGCTGAAGAAGCGGATCCCTCGGGACAGCCTCCAATCTCACCCCGGGGTCAGCGCTGCCGGCCACAGCCGCCCTCCACCCCATCTCCCCCTGTGCAGCCGTACTGTCACAGGCTGTGGGTCAGCAGTGCCCACACATGGGGCTGGGTGGAGCGGGGCCATGGCTCCGGGCAGCGGACACACGGGGACATAAACCCAGGAACATCCCCGTCAGCTGCAGCAGAGTTGGGGACAGTCTTGTCCCTCCGCAAACCCAGAGTCACTGATCACGATGCACTGGCACTAGACAACAACCCCCACACCGGGGCGATTCACCCCCTCCCCCCCCCCAACCCAAACACGGGGGGATTCACTCCCTCCTCGACTCCCACCACCGCATGGGGTGATTCACCCCCCAACACCCCACCAGGTGATTCATCCCCACGATCCACACTCCAGGTGATTCACCCCCCCCCCCCCCCCCCCCCCCCCCCCCCTGACCCCCCCCACACGGGGTGACTTCCCCCCCCCCCCCCCCCCCCCCCCCCCCCCTGTGACCACCTCGACTCGACTGCCGTGCAATCTCCCTATAAACAGGTAATTGATAGTCAGCATTCAGTGTGGATACGGTGGGCCTAAGGGTCTGTTTCTGTGCTGTATCTTTCAATCAATCAATCATCAATTTGAAATAATCAAAAACCAGAATTGCAGCCTCAGTTTACATTATGATTCAATATTATGTTCCTACTTCATCTCACAAACCGATCAGTACATACTTACATTTATTTTCAAAATGTATAGACATTTGCCATCAGGCCACATTCTTACTCACGATTACAACAGGCCATGTGCCAACATGCATAGATTATTTCAGTGTCTTCAACTTGCCAAGTTATATATTCAAAATGCCAGTATTGTTGACAGAGCAACATTTTCGAATGCAAGCACCTTTGGGAGAAATACGCTGTTATAAACTAAACACAACATTTGCGGTGTGGTATCTGTGGCTTCTGAGTTTCACTGAAAGATGCAAATACCGCAAAAATCAATTTGTGACCAATTTACACAAATTAATTGAATCAAAAATGCTTCACTGATAGATTATATTATTTCAGTTAATTACTTTGGTGAATTGACTATGACTGTGAATATTTGCAACTGCTGAAATCACTGGTCTAAATGTTAACTTCTAAACGAGTGAGGTTTGGGGTTGTGTTTTGTGGTACATTCGCAAAAAGCTGTAACTAGAATCCAACCTCACACAAACCTGTTCCGTTCAGGGGCCAGCGTTGAGTGCTGGGGAACCAATTCCCTGATAAGAAGCAGGTTAGTCAATTAATTACTGCGATAAAGCTTGCCAGCCTTCATTATGTTTTATGTGTTTATTCATTTTATGGGATCTCAGTGTCACTGACAAGGTCAATGTTTATTACACATACCTAATTGTCCTTGAGAAGGCATAGGTGAACTTACTTTTTAAACTGTGGCAAGCATTGTGGTGACATGAATGCCACACTGCTTTTGGTGGAGAGTAACAGAGCTCAGCAGATAGACACAAAAGGCTGGAGTTGGTTCACTCGTGTGGCAGACAACGTTCTGCCATCGCTTTGCCACAGCCAGTGTCTCTGCGGAGATTGTCCGCAGTGCATGCCTCTCCTCCGCAAGTCAGTAGGTGGGCCATTGTCTGTACCTCTCCACAGTAGCACTTGTCGGAGTCCGAGAAGCTTCACTTATTCTAGCGGAGTAACTCAGCGGGACAGGCTGCAACTCTGGAGAGAAGGAATGGGTGACGTTTCAGGTCAAGACCATCTTGAATCTGAAGGAGCGTCTTAAACCAAAAAAACGTCACACGTTCCTTCACATTGAGAGCTCAGCATTCATGAAAGGATAGTGGTAAATGAGTAAAGATATTCTGTTCTAGATGGGCATTGGTAACATTCCCATGCCCCAAGTGATTGAGATATACGGGGTGTAGCGTTTGCAGCTTGTGTCAGAGTAGATTGGTACACATTTGGGCACAGTGTGAAGTGGTAGAGCGATCAATTATTTAGTGTGATAGTTAGGTTATGAATTAAACTGGCAACTTAGATGTTTTTATCTGCTGTGTAGAAATGACCCACCAAAGTGTGGCATAGCTGAAAGACCTGCAGCCATACAGTGCCAGAAGCTCAGGATTGATCCTGACCCTGGGGGCTGTCTGAGTGGAGCCTGCACATTTTCTCTGTGTGACTGCTTTGGTTTCCTCACACATCCCAAAGGCGTGCAAGTGTGTGGGGCTAACTAGTCTCTGCAAAATTGGCCCTGGTGTGCAGGGAGTGGATATGAAAGTGGGATAACATAGAACTAGTTTAAACAGGTGATCGAGGGTTGGTGTGAACTCGGTGGGCTGAAGGAGCTGTTTCCATGCTGTATATTTCCATCAATTCAATGCAAAAACCTATAGGGAAAATCTTCTGGAACCCATCAGCATTTGTTCCATTGTGCAAAAAGTTGGAAGGATTTGATTTCAGTACGTAATCCATATTTTCTTGATGTGTAGTCGGCATATGCAATCAATTGAAAAGCCATCTAAAGAAAGAAAATATATTTTGGAAATCTATTTTTCTATTGTCAGCATTTGGTGGTTTGTTTTTATTTATTATGTTCTGTATTATGTTCGATTAATGAGAAGTTGGCTTAACCTAAACTGTGCTGAAGATTTTTGGCAAATCTAAATCTTTAGTAAAGTTGGATGGAGGAGCACCTTGGAAATTAAATTGTCCTGCCTTTCATTTGGATCCTATAAATAGACACAAAATGCTGGAGAAACTCAGCGGGACAGGCAGCATCTGTGGATAGAAGGAATGGGTGACGTTTCAGATCGAGACTGAAGAGGTCTGAAGAAGGGTCTCGACCCAGAACGTCACCCATTTCTTCTATCCAAAGATGCTGCCTGAGTTACTCCAGCGTTTAGTGTAAATCTTTAGTCTAAACCAGCATCTGCAGTTCCTTCCTACACATGGTTGACCTGTACATAACCTTAACTCCCTGCCTAGAATTACCGGGAATTTAAAACTACAGAACCAATGAGTTTGTTCATCTTCCAACTGATACCTCTTCCTTCAATCTTCATCACAATCCATTAACATGTTAATAATCATAATCGTACTTTATCAGCCAAGTATGTTTTGTAACATACGAGGAATTTGATTTGCCATACAGTCGTACTAATAAAAAGCAACATGACACACAAAATACATTTTAACATAACCATCCACCACAGTGACACCTCCACATTCCTCACTGTGATGGAAGGCAAAAAAAAAGTTCAATCTCTTCTCTTTGTATTCCCGCAGTCGGGGGCCTCGAGCTTTCTGTTGATGTGGCGATCTTGGCTCCCGTAGCCTGCGGTCAGGCCCTCCACGTCGGGGCGATCATGCTCCTGCATCGGGGGGATGTCAGCTCCCTGCACCGGCGACCGACCCCGGGTCAGGGCAGGTCAAACATTCTGCGCCGTTAGCAGCTTCCCGACGACATCGGTCTCTACCCGAGGCTGCGAGCTCCTCGATGGTAAAGTCCGCAGGCCCCACGTTGGAGCGTCGATCCCAGGCAAGGGATTGGCTCCAATGGTAAGTCCACGTCCCCACAGTAGGGCTCAAAATTAGACCTGAGCAAGGTATCCAGCTCCATGATGTTAGGCCGCAGAGCGACCGGAGATACGATCTGGAAAACAATTGCATTTATCTCTACAACCTACATGGCCAAAAGCATCAGCCACATAGGAACATCAGATCCTCTTACTCCCCTTCCCTTCACAGAGCAGTCCGTCTTGGAGATATGTTGCTAGCCATTTATTATCAGTGCGTCTACATGTTGGAGCTTTCTACCCATCAGCACCATGAGAGAACCTTCATCAGGATGTGGCACACAATCACCTTCTCAAGGACAATAACTAATGAAGATATCAGCAAGGATCACATCCAGAGAGAAAAATAATGCTCTGTATCCTGTTATCTCCTTGCTTGTGCATCAGTATCAGTACTGATGAAACTGTCAGTCCTTGCGGCAGCGATTTATGTTTTTTCACAACTCCCTCATTTCCACTGCTTGATCATGTTCATTTCCACTTCATATAAATGGCTGTGCAAAGGTCCATCAATCCCTTTATAACATTGATCTGGCCTCACTCTAGGAAGTGCATTAGAAGGATGAGGGGGAAGGGGGGGGGGACTTAATTGAAGCTTACTAAATGGTGAAATGCCAGGAAAGAATGAATGTGGAGAGGATGTTTCCACTAGTGTCAGAGTCTCGGACCAGAGGCTACAGCCTGAGAATAAAAGGGCGTATTAGAAAGAAGATGAGGTGGAATTTCTTTAGACAGAGGGTGGTGGTGAATTAATTGCCACAGATGGCTGTGGAGGCCAAATCAGTGGATATTTTTAAGGCGTAGACTGACAGATTCTTAATTAGTACGGGTATCAGGGATTGTGGGGAGAAGGCAGGAGAATGGGGTTGAGAGGGAAAGATAGATCAGCCATGATTGAATGGCAGAGTAGAATGGGTCAAATGGCCTGATTCTGCTCCTATAACATATGCGCTTATGAAGTTCTGCATCCTTCTCCTGAGCTCTGTGTGAATGTAGTTTGTCCTTGGACTTGTGCCATATACCATGTCAGGACAGGGAGGTCAATGAACCTGCATGTGACCTCCAGCTCATCCCCAAATTCTACTGCTAATATTAAGTACGATCTAGTATATTATTTACTAGCTAGGTGAATGGTAACATCACTACCATTGCTGGGAATAGGCACAAAATGTTAGAGTAACTCAGCGGGTCAGACAGCATCTCTGGAGAAAAGGAATAGGTGACATTTCTGAACGAGACCCTTCTTCAGACTGGACTGAAGAAGGGTCTCGACCCAAAAGGCCACCTATTCCTTTTCTCCAGAGGTGCTGCCTCACCCGCTGAGTTACTCCAGCATGTTGTGTGTATATTTGGTTTAAACCAGCATCTGCAGTTCCTTCCTTCCTACACTACCATTACTGGCCATCCCAAATGTCGCTGAACCACAGATGCTGCAGAAATCATCCATATTGTTGCATGTGGAGTTTATACCAAATAAAGTAAGTAAACTAACTTTCATGAGGACATTGGTAAATCAGGCAGGCTCACCTGATAATTCAGTATTTCCTCGTCCTTTCTATCTATTTTCATCCTTGTCCTCTGTTTCTGCCTTTCTCTCTCCTTTCCTTCGACACCATGTTCCTTGCTCACTTTCTTTTGCTAATTTTCTTTGACTTGTTTTTTATTTTTATTTTTTGCCTTTTCTAAAAAAAAGTAATGTCATGCACTTCATAACAATTATTTCCAATGTATTTGTTACGCATCTGTGCTCGCTTCCATCAGTTACCCAAGAGAGTATAGCACATAATTAAGGGATTTAAGGTACTGTCTGCTGGTATCCAATGGTTAAATGAGACTGTGTGGGCTCGGTGTTTGTTTATCTGTTTGTTTATTTATTTATTCCGAACAAGTAAAGACATAAATAGGAATAAATAACAACAACAAAATCGAAGTAGTCAATCAATTGGACATTCCAGGCAATATTTGCAAAGCAATGAAAAGCATAAAGCAAAATTTAAATGTCCAACACTTTTTCTTTACAAGCTCGAAAAGGAGTGAGAAGAAGAATAACTTATTTAATCTCACCCCTTCTCCCTAAACTCTTCTTCCATATTTAATAATTAATTAATTAATAATAATAATACCTAGACAATTTTTAGAGATGCATACAGACATATATACATACAACTGATATACACATACAAGTAATATGTATGAAGTAACCAAAAAACATAAATAAATAATAAATAAAATAATAAATAAACATTAACCCCTGTTTGTCAACCTACCCCTTCATCCCTGTACCTTGTGAAAAAAAGTTTGTGATATCAAAGGGCATGACTGAGCTGTTCCTGAATCGGCATTGGTAATAGCTGTACATATAATGTATGTATTGACACTATATATTTAAGAGCTATACTACAGCATGACATTACGTTGGATAAATTGTAATATCAATCACTAGTGAAAGTGAAAGTTCCCTAGGTTATGGAGGAAATGGACTCCTAGGTTGCCAGGGAGACGGATGGTTCCAATTAAGTGTCGGAATGTTGGGCCAGAGCCACATACCTGCAATCACCGCATCGATTGGTTTGAATCATTCAAGCTGAGTCATTTCAAAGAACTGCAACATTGGGAGTGAATTGGATCTACTTAAACCGAAGGGTGACTCACTCTTGGTCTAGAAGGCCACTGTCGACTGAATCATAAGATGTCAAGAAGTCTGAAGCTTACAAATGTGGGCTAACTCTTGTGAGTCTAAAAAGGTGACCATGGGGAATGACAAATCGGTTCTTCTTCCTTGTTTACGGAAGTCAAATAATCGAGGGAACATGGTGAAGTCAAGTGGCTCCTTCCCTAGAAATATATAGGACTCCCGCCGCAGGTGGAGTTAAGAAGGATGAGGAGATACCTCATTGAAACTTACTGAATAGTGAAAGGCCTGGAAAGTGTGGATGCAGAGAGAATGGTTCCACTAGTGGGAGAGACTAGGACTCTCGTCTAGGAGATTCTCGGCTCATAAATTCATGTGATAGGAGGAGAATTAGGCCACTCGGCCCATCAAGTCTACTCAGTTCAGTTTAGTTTATTGTCATGTGCACCGAGGTACAGTGAAAAAAGCTTTTGTTGTGTGCTAACCAGTCAGCAGAAAGATAATACATGGTTACAATTTACAGTGTATTGATACATGATAAGGGAATAATGTTTAGTGCAAGGTAAAGGCAGCAGAGTCTAATAAAGATAGTCCAAGGGACATCAAAGAGGTAGATAGTAGTTCAGCATTGCTCTCTGGTTGTGGTAGGATTATCCATTTGCCTGACAACAGCTGGGAAGAAACTGTCCCTGAATTTGTGCATTTTCACACCTATCCCTTTTTTCTGATGGGAGAGGGGAGAAGAGGGAGTGGCCTGGGTACGACTCATCCTTGATTATGCTGCTCGCCTTGCCGAGGCAGCGTGAGGTATAAATGGAGTCAATAGGTTGGTTTGTGCGATAGTCTGAGCTGCGTCTACAATTTCTTGCAGTCTTGGATGGAGCTGTTCCCAAACCAAGCTGTGGTGCATCCCGACAAAATGCCACTCATGGCTGATCTATCTTCCCCTCTTAATCCCATTCTCCTGCCTTCTCCCCATAACCTCTAACGCCCATCAGAGCTGCAGGATCAAATGATGCACCTTTAGATAGGAGATGAGGAGGAATTTCTTTAGCCAGAGGGTGGTGAATCTTTGGAATTGCCATAATCAGCTTGAAGGCCAAGTCATTGGGTATTTCTAGGGCAGTGATTAACAAATTCTTGATTAGTATGGGTGTCAGGGTTTATGCGGCGAAGGCAGGAGACTGGGTTTGAGAACGAAAAAGAGATCAGCCAGGATTGAATTACGGAGTAGACTCGATGGACTGAGTGGCCTAATTCTGTTCCTGTGACATGAACCTGTCAGTACAGTGCATACAGAAACTTATACAGTATTCAGACCCCTTCAATTTTTCCACATTTTTGTTATGTTACAGCCTTATTCTAAAATGGATTTTATTTTATTTTTTTTAATCGTCAATCTACACACAATACCCCATAATAAAAAAGTGAAAACAGATGTTTAGAATTTTTTGCAAAGTAATAAAAAGGAAATGACTAAAATATCACCTTTAAATAAGTATTCAGACACTTTACTCAGTACTTTGTTGATGGACCTTTGGCAGAGCTTACAGCCTCAAGTCTTCTTGGGTATGATGCTACAAGCTTGGCACACCTGTATTTGGGTAATTTCTCCCATTCTTCTCTGCAGACCCTCTCAACTCTGTCAGGTTGGATGGGGAGTGTCAATGCACAGCTATTTTCAGGTCCCTCCAGAGATGTTCGATCCGGTTCAATTCCGGGCTGTAACTGGGCCACTCAAGGACATTCACAGACTTGCACGAAGCCACTCCTGCATTGTCTTGGCTGTGTGGTTTGGGTCATTGTCCTGTTGGAAGGTGAACCTCTGCCCCAGTCTGAGGTCCAGAATGCTCTAGAGAAAGTTTTCATCAAGGATCTCTCTGTGCTTTGCTCCGTTCATCCTTCCCTCAATCCCAACTAGTCTCCCAGTTCCTACCGCTGAAAAACATCCCCACAGCATGATGCTGCCACCACCATGCTTCACCGTAGGTATGGTATTGAGCGGTGATGAGCGGTGTGCCTGATTTCTTCCAGACATGACTCTTGGCATTCAGGCCAAAGAGTTCAATCTTGGTTTAATCAGAATCTTGTTTCTCATGCCTTTTAGGCAAACTCCATGCGGGCTGCCATATGACTTTTACCGAGGAATGGCTTCTATCTGGCCGCTCAACCACAAAGGCCTGATTGATGGACTGCTGCAGATATAGTTATCCTTCTGGAAGGTTCTCCCAACTCCACACATGAACTCTGGAGCTCTGTCAGAGTAACCATCAGGTTCATGGTCACCTCCCTGTCCAAGGCCCTTCTTCCCCGATTGCTCAGTTTGGCTGGGCAGCAAGCTCTGTGAAGAGTCCTGGTGATTCCAAAGTTTTTCTATTTAAGAATGACGGAGGTCACTGTGCTCTTTGGGACCTGCAGTGCTGCAGAAGTTGTTTTATACCCTTCCCCAGATCTGTGTCTCGACACAATCCTGTCTCATAGATACATAGATACATTGAAAATAGGTGCAGGAGTAGGCCATTCGGCCCTTGGAGCCTGCACCGCCATTCAATATGATCATGGCTGATCATCCAACTCGGAATCCCATACCTGCCTTCTCTTCATACCCCCGGATCTCTTTAGCCACAAGGGCCTCATCTAACTCCCTCTTAAATATAGCCAATGAACTGGCCTCAACTACCTTCTGTAGCAGAGAGTTCCAGAGATTCACCACTCTCTGTGTGAAAAATGTTTTTCTCATCGCAGTCTTAAAGGATTTCCCCTTTATTTTTAAACTGTGACCCCTTGTCCTGGACTTTCCCCAACATCGGGAACATATTCCTGCATCTAGCCTGTTTCACCCCTTAAGAATTTTGTAAGTTTCCCCCCCCCCCCCCCCCCCCCCCCCCTTCCCCCCCCCCCCCCCCCCCCCCCCCCCCCCCCCCCCCATCTCCTAAATTCTAGCGAGTACAAGCCAAGTCTATCCAGTCTTTCTTCATATGAAATTCCTGACATCCCAGGAATCAGTCTGGTGAACCTTCTCTGCACTCCCTCTCTGGCAATAATATCCTTCCTCAGATTTGGAGACCAAAACTGTACACAATACTCCAGGTGTGGTCTCACCAAGACCCTGTACATCTGAGGTCTCGGAGGTCTACGGATAATTCCTTGGTCTTCATGGCTTAGTTTTTGCTCTGACATGCACTGTCAACTGTGGGGCGTTATATCGACAAGTGTGTGCCTTTCCAAATGTTGTCCAATCAAATTAATCTACCACTGGTGGACTCCAATCAAGTTGTAGAAACATCTCAAGGATAATCAATGAAAACAGGATGAACCTAAGCTCAATTTTGAGTGCCATAGCAAAGGATCTGAATACTTATGTAAATGTGATATTTCAGTTATTTCTTTTTAATTACTTTGCAAAAAATTCTAAACACCTGTTTTCACTTCTTCATTCTGGGGTATTGTGTGTAGATTGATGATAAAAATATGATTTTAAACAATTTTTAAATAAGGCTGTAATGTAACAAACTGTGGAAAAAGTGAAGGGGTCTGAATACTTTCTGAATGTACTGTATAAAGATTGCAGGATGGACAGTGCATATGTGAATTCTGAGGAGGGGCCATCTGAAGATGAATGCATCAGGAGAGCAAAGTGAACAAAGCAACATTTTCTTGAAAGGAGGAGACTCAGGATTCAGTCAAAGACTCTAATGGCTGCTCGCATAAAAGATTACTAAAAGTTTCAATAGTATGGAGTGAGGAGCTGCAATGTAATGGCATTATAGTATGCAGAGAGGTGATATTACCAGACTGGAAGGTGAAGGCTGAGAACACCAAAGAGGGATTAACCTTCAGTGATAATGAGAAAAATTTACGTGCTTTTTGTCGAACAATAGGGTGGTCACTGTGGTGCAGCGGTAGAGTTGCTGCCTTACAGTGCTTGCGGTGTTGGAGACCCGGGTTCGAACCTGACTACGGGTGCTGTCTGTACCGAGTTTGTACATTCTCCCTGGGACCTGCGTGGGGTTTTTTCCGAGATCTTCGGTTTCCTCCCACACTCCAAAGACATACAGGTTTGCAGGTTAATTGGTTTGGTAAATGTAAAAATTGTCCCTAGTGTGCGTAGGATAGTGTTAATGTGTGGGGATCGCTTGGTTGGCGCAGACTCGGTGGGCCGAAGGTTCTGATTCCAGGCTTCATCTCTAAAATAAACGATTATTTGCAGTGTGGATGATTTGCAGTGTAACTGCACTCATGTGCAGTCGGTCACATGAGTGGAACCTGTCCATAATGAAAGCATTGTCTCTAGATCCAAAAGAGATGTCATAGAGCACAGTGCCAAGAGAGTCCCAGAGTCCTTGCTTTACAGATTGAGCCAGAGAAACAGTGGAGATAATGAGTAGGAAAGAATGGAGGATGCTGGTTCAAACCGAAGCCAGATACAGAAAGTTGCAGGACAGACCGCAATTCTGGAGAAAAGGAATGGGTGACATTTCAGGTCGGAGCCCCTCTTCAGAAGAAGGGTCTCGACTTGAAAGGTCACCTATTCCTTTTCTCCAGAGATGCAACCTGACCCGCTAAGTTACCCCAGCATTTTGTGTCTATCCTCGGTGGAGACAATGACTTTGGCAAACGGCAACCTTTGTGGTCAGCTGAGGACGATGATGTCAATGAAAAGTAACTAAAAAATGGAAACTTGTTACAGGAGGCTCTATTTTTGGGGGGGGGTGGGTAATCCAGAAGTAGCTCTCACCAGGGCTGTATCGCAGCATTAAACATCAGACATGAAAGATGATCCTTCCACTCAAATTGCCATCACTGGAAGAAAATTACTGCCCTCATATGGATTGTTGTTAAACTGCACTTTGCAGTATTTTTTCACCAACATTTAGAAGGCAGAATGTAAATCTAAAAGCAGAGCCCAATCCTATTGAATAAGCAACAATGGATTGAGAGTCACTCTCTCAAGGAAATACAGCTCCTCCATTTCAGAGCTTGCGTACCTGAAGAAGGGTCTCGACCCGGAATGTTACCCATTTCTCATCTCTCCAGAGATGTTGCCTGTCCACTGTGTTACTTCAGCATTTTGTGTCTATCTTCAGAGCTTGCGATTGGATCCACTATAAATGTAACACTACTGCTAGCTTGTATTGATTTACATAGAAACATGGATACATACGAAGTAGGTACAGGAGTAGGCCATTCGGCCATTCGAACCAGCACCACCATTCAATATGATCATGGCCGATCATCCAAAATCAGTTCCTGTTTTCTCCCCATTACCCTTGATTCCATTAGCCTAAGAGCTAAATCTAACTCTCACTAGAAAACATCCAGTGAATTGGCCTCCACTGCCTTCTGTGACAGAGAATTCCACAGGTTCACAACTCACTGGGTGAAAATGTTTCTTCATCTCAGTCCTAAATGGCCTTCCCCTTATTCATAATCTGTGACCCCTGGTTCTGGACTCCTCCAACATGGGGAACATTTTTGTTGCATCTAAACTGTCCAATCCCTTAAGAATGTTATATGTTTCTAAAGATACCCTCTCATCCTTCTAAATTCCAGTGAAATTCCATTATTCTAAAGCAATGGCGGGCTACAGACTAAATATGCATGTTCATCATTTGTTATTGAAGTCGTTTCTTTTTCTGCTGGACCATAATTATAATTAATCCAATAAAACAGAGGCAATTTTCCAATTCCCAAATCATCCTGAGGTTTTTAATTTTTTTAATTAGGAACCAGAATTCCCATCAGTTTGTGTTAATTTCATCATCTCATTATGTGAACTCAAAGGTAGATTAATTTAAATGTAAATTGAATTTCTAAACATAATTTGAAGGGCGGCACGGTGGCCCAGCGGCAGTGTTGCTGCCTTACAACACCAGAGGCCCAGGTTCGATCCTGACTACGAATGTTGCCTGAATGCAGTTTGTACATTCACCCTGTGACCGCGTGGGTTTTCTCTAGTGCTCCGGTTTCCTCCCTATCCAAAAGAAGTGCAGGTTTGTAGGTTAATTCGCCCTATGTAAAATTAGAAAGTGGCCCAAGTGTGTAGAATAGAGATAGTGCACGGGATGGGCCGAAGAGCCTGTTTCCGCATGGTATCTCCAAAGTTCTTCTATCTTCAAAGCTGATTTATAGGTAATTTTGACCAGTCTCCCTACTCGATCTACCACATCCAACAGATCAAAATAAGGAGCAGAAATTAATCCATTCGTAACTCCTTGAGGAACTCGTCAAATCAAACTTTTTTATTTGTCCCTAGGGACCACTGTGCACCCTTAAAGAAAAACCCATACTTATTCATTTACAGAGAAATTGATTAACGTACATTGATGAAAGTAATAAATGGTTGTGTTTTACAGATAAATAATTTTCAGCCATTATAATGAATGCATCTAGAAAGATTCCTGATTGCAAAGAAAATTGTTGATATTGTATTCCAATTGATTTAATTTGTGAAAGATTTTCCATTTCTGAAATGCAAATACGTGCAGCAGCAAAGTGAAGTATAACCTAGCCAATGCAATTTTCTCACCACATATTAAATGCATCTCCGTGTTTGTTCCCTAAAAGTCATGTTTGCAGGACATGGAGATATTAAATTTGCAAATGAAGTCATAGTTCTTGATTGGCTTTCGATATAAGACTGTCACAGTAAAGAATAGATGAATGTTAGCCGTAAAATAAGTCGCAGCTCAGATCCCTTATCAATTATATTTCACCTTAGTTGTCTCCATGGCATTGTTTGAATTATTAATCATTGAGATTTTTAGTCATTAATTATTTAGCATACAAAATGGATCAGCGAGCAGGAGACACTGAGGGTTTGATAAAGTAGACAAGGAGTCAATGCCTGCAGTTTGCAAAATGTTACATGAGACAGGTAATAAATGGAATGGAAGACCTTAGCGGAGAGTCTCATTGAATCTTGATAACTTCAGTCCATTCGCCAGCTAATTGAATGTAGAATAATATTAATTTATTTTAAATAAGTTCGTATAACACCTATCTTTGGCTGTATTTTGGCAGGTTGGAACAACTTTGCTTTAGGTCTGGTTCACTGTATCTTTGAGAAGTCTGCTGTGTGTTTGATATGGAGATAGATTGGAGGCAGTGCTTCTTAGTTTAGAGAGTGAATCTCGAAGGGGTTTTTTAACATGAAATGGTGCATGTTTACGAAGATGTCAAAAAAGGGAAAAATGACTTTACTTTAGAGGTACGTCATGGAAACAGGCTCTTTGCACCCGCATCCCACCCCCCCCCCCCCCCCCCCCCCCCCCCCCCCCACCACTCTGAATTCACTCTGACCAATGATCGCCACATGCAATAACACTGTTCTACACACTATGGAAAATTTACAATTTTACCGAATGCAATCAACCTATAAAACCTGTACGTCTTTGAAGTGTGGGAGGAAACCAGAGCACCGGGAGAAAACCAGAGCAGCACAGGGAGGACATACAAACTCTGTACAGACAGCACTCGTAGTCAGGATTGAACTTGGGTCTCTGGTGCTGTAGAGGGGCTGTCCTACTTGGGCGACCTAATTGGTGAGTTTGGAAGAGTTTAGGAGAGTTTGGAAAAAATGTCATGTTGAAGACCTTTTTCGACTATGTAGAAGACCTCCTTCGACCTCCTTCCACTATGTTGAAGACTAGCTTCGACTAGCTACGACTAACTTTGGAAAAATTGGACACTGAATAGTGGTAGTGAAGACGACCTCCTTTGATCGCCTACGACCTCCTTTCAACTATGATGAAGATTATCTATGACCACCTTTGACTACCTTCGACTACCCTCGATTACCTACGACTAACATGGTGACCTACTACGACCTACTATGACTAAACCTACGAGTAAAAAAACATTCAATTTTTTCCATGGCAACGTTTTTTACTCGAAGGCACTTTTCAACATGTTGAAAAAAAACACCGCGACCTAGCTGAGGCATCGAGTACACGGAAACCACTCTCGAGCATGAAGGAGAGTTACAAAGATCTCCTAGGACCTCATGTTGACCATGCTGCGAGTATGAGTCGAGGGCAAACTCGCCAGAACTCGCGGATTCGGTCGCCCAAGTGGGACCGCCCCTTAAGGCAGCAACTCTACCACTGCACCACCATGACGCCCATATTCTAACCCTTTGACTTTGCTGTTAACTCAACTGCATTCAGCTGCCTGATAGAGGATTGGAGTAGGGAGCTGGCTTGCAAAGTCACATTTGCTAATTACTTAGCTGTATAATATTTCAGCTGAGTTTGAGAGTAACGAGCTGAAATATTATTTCCCATGAAATGCTTGCAAGGTCACGTTGAAATCATAATTGAAAACGAAGAACTGAAATGAACTCATGAAAATAATCCAATAAATGTGGTGGCACGGTGGCGCAGTTGTAGAGTTGCTGCCTTACAGAGCATGCAGCACCAGAGACCCGAGTTCAATCCCGGCTACGGGTGCTGTCTGTACGGAGTTTGTACGTTCTCCCCGTAACTTGCGTGGGGCTTCTCCGAGATCTTCAGTTTCCTCCCACACTCCAAAGATGTACAGGTTTGTAGGTTAATTGGCTTGGTAAATGTAAAAATTATCCCTCGTGAGTATAGGATAGTGTTAATGTGCGGGGATCCCTGGTCGGGCTGAAAGGGTCTCTTTCTGTGCTGTATCACTAAACTAAACTAAACTAAACTAAATACACAGCGGTCCCAGGTAGTTCCTTATGGAACAAGAAACAAAGTGCTGGAGTCGCCTGTCTATTCCTTCCTCAGGTGCTGTCCAACGCGGGTTGGACAGCACCTGAGGAAGGAATAGACAGGCGACGCTTTGGGTCGGGACCCTTCATCGGAACAGAGACGGGATCGGTCCTGAAACATTGCCTGATGACTCAGTCTGAGGGAGACCTGACCCAAAATATTTAGGAAATAACTGCAGATGCTGGTTTAAACCAAAGAGACACAAAAAGGACCGAAGAAGGGTCTTGACACGAAATGTCACCCATTCCTTTTCTCCAGAGACTCTGTCTGACCCACTGAGTTACTCCAACCTTTTGTGTCTATCATCAACCCAAAATGTTGTCTATTGTTTCAACCTGCCAATATTTAAAATACAGCCAAAGATAGGTGGATCCTATCCTATTTTAAATATATTCATGTTACTCTACTTTCTATTAGCTAGTAAATGGACTAAACATCAAGATTCAATGAGACTTTCAGTTAAGATCTTCCATTCCATTCTCAAATGTGCCTGACCTGTTGATTTCTTCTGCACTTTGTTTTTCTGCTCAATCTTTCAGCATCTGTAGATGCTGGTGTCTCAGTTACTTACTGATTTGTGGACGGTTCTTTGGCTGACGATTTGTATGACCCTTTTAATCGTGCCCCTAATCACATGTATGCAGCTGGTGGATTGGCTGTCTTAGAGTGGTCCTTGCGCAGTCAATGTAACCAACCTCGGCTATTAGTGGGACATGGTGGCGCAGCTGTACAATTACTTCCTATCGGTGCCAGAGACCCGGGTTCGATCCTGACTGTGGGTGTTGGTTGTGCAGAGGTCGCATGTTCTCCCTGTAACCATGTGAGTTTTCGGCGGGTGCTCGGGTTTCCTCCCACACTCCAAAGATGTACAGGTATGTAGGTTAATTGGGTTGGTATATGTGTATAATTGTCCTCAGTGTGTGTTGGATGGTGTTAATGTGTGGGGATCGCTGGTCGTTGCGGACTCTGTGGGCCGAAGGCCTTGCTTCCACACTGTATCTCTAAACTAAATTAAAATAACCTAAAGGAGTTGGCATCTTCAGGGCTGTTGTAGATATGACCGGTTACAGGGATCCCTGCAAAATAAATAAAGACTGAACCAAGCAATGCAGAAAACCAGAGTATGTATTGAATGGAAAATGACTTCTCAGCAGAATTCATAAAAGGATTTTCTTCAGAGATGAAATATCAAATATTCTGCTGTGGTTTAAGATACACATTGTGATATTTTTAATGCATTTTTCTCTGAACAAATCCATTGCACCTTGAAAATGCACTTCCCATGTGAATGATATAAGCTTTTATGTTTTAAAACAGCATTAAAGCTGTGTGATCATCAGATGGGATAGATATTGGAAACACAAATAAATTCAAAATTGATAACACAGTTATTGAGTCTGTGAAAGAGTTTGCTCTCTTTTGCATGGCATGTGTGCTTTCTAGTTACCCTCATGAGATTGCTGGACAACATTCTTCCTTGCAGATAGTCAGAACTGCTTCATTTGCTGAGGAACTGCAAATGGTATTGAGGGGGGACCTCATTGAAACTTACTGAATAGTGAAAAGGCTTGGATAGAATGGAAGTTGAAATGATGTTTACACTAGTGGGAGAGTCTAGTATCAGAAGTCATAGCCTCAGAATTAATGGACGTTCCTTTAGGAAAGAGATGAGGAGGAATTTCTTTAGTGAGAGTGCGGTGAATCTGTGGAATTCATTGCGCAGAAGACTGTGGAGGCAAAGTCAATGGATATATTTTTGGCAGAGATAGATAGATTCTTGATTAGTATGGGTTATGGGGATAAAGCAGGAGAATGGGGTTAGTAGGGAGAGGTAGATCAGCCATGATTGAATGGTGGAGTAGACTTGATGGGCCGAATGGCCGAATTCAGCTTCTATCATTTATGATCAAATGACATTATGGCATGAGGGCTTTATAGTTACTTTTATGACATTGCTAGTTTATTTTTCCTTACAGATAGTCAGGCACTGAGGAGTTTCAAATGGTATTGAATATTGTATGGTCTTCATCTAATGATGAAAGGAAGACCATTTTAATGGAGCAACTAAAGGGTGTTTGGGTTCTGAACATTGTCCTGAGTAACTCCTGCTCTGATATCCTAGAGTTGGGATCGTTAACTGTTGATCTTAACCTCACCACCACGTGGGGTGACTTTATTGAAGTATAAGATATCATAAAATGCATAAATAAGATGGATGGTCACAGGATTTTTCCCATGGAAGAGGAGTCCAGAACTACAAGGCACTTTCTTCAGAGGGGGGCGTAAACAAAATTAGTTGCCTGAAGAAGAGGCAGAGGCAGGTGCAATGGTGGTGTTTACAAGCCTTTTACCAGATACATCGATAGGAAAGGTTTTCAGTGATAAGGGGCAAACGCAATCAAATACTACCTGGTCGGCATGGACAGGTTGGGCCGAAAGGCCTATTTTCAGTTTAGTTTATTGTCATGTGTGTAAGTTTTGTTGCGTGCCAACTAGTCAGCAGAAAGATAATACATGATTACAGTTGGTTCATTTACATTGTACAGATACATGATAAGGTAAAGGTTGTGCAAGGTAAAGCCAGCAAGTTCCAATCAAAGATAGTCCGAGGGTCACCAAAGAGGTAGACTGTAGTTCAGCACTGCTCTCTGGTTGTGGTAGGGTGGTTCAGTTGCCTGTTAACAGCTGGTAAGAAACTGTCCCTGAATCTGGAGGTGTGCGTTTTCACACTTCTATACCTTTTGCCTGATGATGTTAATATTGGCTTAATTAAAGGCACCATGAAATGGAGGATCCCAGCATTTGTCAGAATAGCTTAACTCTTGTCAGCTGAAGTTTACAGGCTTTGATTGGCACCAGCCAGTCTAGGCTCAGTCTGATATGCAGGATGGTAAGGGGTCCAGGTATTCTCCATGTTTCTCTTAAATTGATAACATGTATAGCGGTTTTGGAAACTAACTTTAAATGCATCATTTCTATTGGGCCGCTGCAAAAGCATTGTAACAGTATAAATAATGTTACAAGACAGTTACAAGACAAATAATGTTACAAGACAGTCATCCTGTTAATTTATGATTGGTTAAACTGTTGAACCTTGGGGAAATTGTTTGAATCTAAGGGCACATGTTTCAATGTTTGTTCTTGATTAGCTTTGAGAGCTAATGTATCTCTTATACAATGTATGAGCTGTGGTATTATAGGGTTAGGGAAATGTTGTTACGTATGGGGTTAATCGATTTCTGTAATTGGGTTATTGAGAGACCACCCCAGTGTGGTTCGGCCCCTCGTGGTCCCAGGACGTATAAAAGTCCGCTACCACGAGACTTTTGTGGGACTTGAGGGTTGATCTTCTGGGAGAGCGTTTGGGACTGCGTGAATTTCTGGAATGTCTTTGTCTGAGCGAGGCCTAGAGGGCTTGAACAGGCAGATACGAGGATTTAGCCCACGGTGGGATGAGTACAGTAGTTGAACTGTAACGCACTTTTGTTAAAATAAAATTTAGTTGTTTCAAGTGCTTGATTCAGTTCTTTTACTGAGGGGCAGCTTAGAAACAAGCAATTTACAATGGGAGAGCAGAGAAGAGGGAGTGGCCTTGATTATGCTGCTGGCCTTGCTGAGGCAGCATGAGGATAAATTGAGTCAATAGAAGGGAGGTTGGAGGTACACAAAATTGCTGGAGAAACTCAGCGGGTGCAGCAGCATCTATGGAGCGAAGGAAATGGCGACGTTTGGGGCCGAAACCCTTCTTCAGACTGGAGGTTGGTTTGTGTGATGGTCTAGGCTGCGTCCACAATTCACTGCAATTTATTGCTGTCTTGGATTTTCATAACTCTATGACTGTAAGACTTTATGACTCCAAGACTCTTCAGTGAAGGGCGCGTTTGTATGTCTTTGAGAATTCTTCCTCTAGGAATCTATGGAGGCTGAGTATAGATAAAGATGAGGGAGATTATGGAGATGGGACTAATGGGGACAGGGTGGGGAAGTGGATATGAAGAAATTGGATCCAAATTGATCTTAATGCACGGTGGAGCTGAATAACCTGCTCCTATTCGGATTTCTAACCATCTTATGGGCTTGAGTTTATACTTAGGTTTTTGTGCACACAGTTTCACATTTCTTCACTCCATTACTAAATTGTCTGCATTTAGTTTGAAGCCTGTTACATTGGAGTCAGCTGTTTGTTAGACACAAGCCAGCTCATTGAGTATATTAATTCAGAGCATGCAAAATAACATTTCATTGTTTGCCTTTCAGTTGCTATAGACTGTTACCTGAGTGTCACTGCAAAAAAGGCAGGTGCAAAAACATTATTTCTCTTCCCATATCATGCTTCAGACTACGTTCACTTATTTCTGGATGTGGATGTTAATTGCAAAGTCTATCAGCTTCCATTTTATTGTGGACCAGAGTAAAATCAACTTTCATTGGAAAATGCATTGGAATCCTAAATTGGTTAATTAACACAATACTTCATAAGCCATAAAGTAAATTAATAACTACACAGCATTCAACCGAGACACGTCTCCACAAGTACACAGCTGCACATTATGTGTACGTCAAAGGAGAGAGCAGGTTTATTTGACAAGAAGAACACTTAACTCATAAAGAAATTTGATCTTCAATTAAGTGCAGACTGATTGTTCTAATCAATATTATTGTTAGAATGGCAAAGAAAACCAAAGAATTGTAGGCACTGGAATCTTGAGCAAAACACAAAGTGCTGGAGTAACTCAATGAAGCAAGCAGTATCTCTGGTTTACATGGATAGGTGTACCGACCCAGAATCCCACCCATCCATAACCTACAGAGATTCAGCATGACCAACTGTTACTCCAGCACTTTGGCTCATTGCAAAAAGTTAAGTCCCTGTCCCACTGTACGAGGTAATTCAAGAGTTCTCCCGAGCAGTCCCCTTATTTGTACTTGGAGAATGTCCGTAGCGGGTCAGTAGTAGTTCAATGATGACTCGTAGCGGCTTGTATGAGTAAAAAGTAAAAATATTTTTCATCACGAGTATTTTTTTACTCGTGGACATTTTTTGCATGGATGAAAAAACGTCACAAGTTTACCGGATGTCCCAAGTACCTACCTTTAACATTATGAGCCACTACGAGGCATCCACAGACTCCTACGGACCCGCTATGAACATTCTCCAAGTTCATTCCTTTCCAACAGGGCTGCAATTCACATGAATACATGGGATACAATATCTCCATGCATATTGATACATCACACTTTTCTTTTCTTCATTTAGCCTCTTCTACACATTCATATAGTCATGCAGCATGGAAACAGACCCTTCGGCCCAACTTGTCCACACCGACATGTCCCTTCTACACCAATCCCACCTCCCTGCATTTGCTCCACATTCCTTTAAACCTACCCTATTCTACCTATCATTGTACCTGCCCAAGTGTTTCTTAAACATTGCAATAGTACCTGCCTCAACTACTTCCTCCGGCAGCTCACTCCATACACACGCGATCCTTTGTGTAGAAAAAAAATTACCCCTCAGATTCCTATTAAATCTTTTCCCCCTCAACTTAAACCTATGTTTTCAGGTTCTTGATTCTGCAGTGAGGTGCTAAGAACTTATTGCACTCTTTTCACATGATTATAACTGACCTTTTCTTAACTGAGCGACAACCATGGATTTTGAATTGTGAACAGTTTTTGGTGACATCCAGATTAGAGGTCAGCTGAGACATAATAGTTAAAATCTGACTTAAACTCACACAGATCTTGATTAATCAAATCCTTATTTGGGTCCATGAACCAGTTCTATCCACATCCAACCAAAAAAACATTAGCCACAAAAGCATAAACATGATTTCTTATGCCACATAAACATTGCTATTGGTCAAGAGCCAAGATGATGGAGCCTTGTACAGCGGAAGATTTGTATTTCTCTGCAGAATATACACCTGACCTGATCTGCACCAAATACATATCATTTGCTTCATTGCTGGAGTCCTGATTTAGGTGCAGATCAGATTTTTTAGCTGTTCTGCAGTTGAAGTCAATGATTTGATTTATTTTTCTGAGCTTGTTTGGATGTAATGTTTCATTTCCTAAAGTATGCACTGGGTCCAACTCGGATACTAATTCATGACGGTGTGTTCACCATTCATTAGTTCATCAGTCATAGAAACATAGAAACATAGAAAATAGGTGCAGGAGTAGACCATTCGGTTATTAAAGATGTTATAGCAGCGCATTTGGAAAGCAGTGATGGGATCGGTCAAAGTCAGCATGGATTTATGAAGGGGAAATCATGCTTGACTAATCTTCTGGAATTTGTTGAGGATGTAACAAGTAGAATGGATAAGGGAGAGCCAGTGAATGTGTATCTGGACTTTCAAAAAGCCATTGACAAAGTCCCACACAAGAGATTAGTATGCAAAATTAGAACACATGGTATTGGGGGTAGGGTATTGACATGGATAGAGAACTGCTTGACAGACAAGAATCAAATAGTAGGAATTAATGGGTCCTTTTCAGAATGGCAGGCAGTGACTAGTGGGGTGCCGCAAGGCTTGGCGCTGGGACCCCAGTTGCTTACAATACATATTAACGATTTAGACGAGGGAATTAAATGTAACATCTCTAAGTTTGCAGATGAAACAAAGCTGAGTGTCAGTGTGAGCTGTGAGGAGGATGCTAGGAGGCTGCAGGGTGACTTGGATAGGTTGGTTGAGCGGGCAGATGCATGGCAGATGCAGTATAATGTAGATAAATGTGAGGTAATCCACTTTGGTGGTAAGAGCAGGAAGGCAGATTATTATCTGAATGGTGTCAGATTGGGAAAAGGGGAGGTGTAATGAGACCTGGGTGTCCTTGTACATCAGTCACTGAAAGTAATCATGCAGGTAAAGCAGGCAGTGAAGAAAGCTAATTGCATGTTGACCTTCATTGCGAGAGGATTTAAGTTTAGGAACAAGGAGGTCGTACTAAAGTTGTACAGGGCCCTGGTGAGTATTGTGTGCAATTTTGGTCTCCTAATTTGAGGAAGGACATTCTTGCTATTGAAGGAGTGCAGCGTAGATTCACCAGGTTAAATCCCAGGATGGCGCCTGACATATGATGAAAGAATGGGTTGACTGGTGTTGTAGTTTGTTGGAGTTTAGGAGGATGAGAGGTGATCATTAAAAACATAGAAACATATAAAATTCTTATAGGATTGGTCTGGCTAGATGCAGGAAAAATGTTTTCGATGTTGGGGGGAGTCCAGAACCAAGGGTCACAGTTTAAGAATAAAGGGTAGGCCATTTAGGACTGAGATGAGGAAAAACTTTTTCACCAGAGAGTTGTGAATCTGTGGAAATCTCTGCCACAGAAAGCAGTGGATGTCAATTCATTGGTTGTTTTCAAGAGAGAGTTAGATTTAGCTCTTAGGGCTAAGGGAATCAAGGGATGTGGGGAAAAAGCCGGAACGGGATACTGATTTTGAATGATCAGCCATGATCATATTGAATGTCAGTGCTGGCTCGAAGGGCCGAATGGCCTACTCCTGTACTGTTTTCTGCGTTTCTATATTTCTATGAGCCAGCATGACCATAGAAGCAGAAATATGCTATTCAGATCATCGAGCCTACTCCACCATTCAATTATGGCTGATCTATCTTTCCCTCTCAACACCCTCCTGCCTTGTCACTGAAACCTTTAACACCTTTACTAATCAAGAACCTGTCAATCTCTGCTTTAAATATACACAATGACTTGCCCTCCACAGCTGTCTGTGGCAATGAATTCCACAGATTCATCACCCTCATCATCTTCAGAAAGGATCATCGGACTTTTGCGAACACTTTGGATTTCGTATTGGGCATGTGCGGGCTTGCTTTGTGCCTCGTTGATGTAATGTGATTTTATTGAATTTCCCTAAAGCACATCAATTGCTCCTTGTGGGTTTGCATGCTGTATCTCTAAACTTAACTTAACTTAACCAAAATTGTGGAGTAACTCAGTGGACAGGTAGCATTTCTGGAGAGAAGAATGGGTGACTTTTTGGACCAAGACCGTTCCATCGGAAGAAGGGTCTCAACCCGAAACGTCACCCATTCCTTCTGTCCAGAGATGCTCCTGTCCTGCTGAGTTACGCTAGCATGTTGTGTCTATCTCGGCGTAAACCAGCATTTTCAGTTCCTTCCTACCCATAAAGCAGAATTATCCCACAGGATAAGCAGGCTGGAAGGTAAAGCAATGAGCCATTTTACTGTCAGGGGACTTCTTGTAGCATTTCTAAGAGTATTTAACACACTTGAGTTCCAAGTGAATTGAAACAATATGTTCATTAAAAGCAATAAATTGCCATAATTAAAATTGTATACATTAAAAACACAACAAGATGCTATTGGTTTTAATTTATGTTGGAAGTTTCATGTTTAATTCATCATTTACAATCCCAATTCTGAACAACAACAGAAACATCTGTATAAACTCATTACTGGAGTTTTTTTTTTGAAATTTCAAGAGACGTTGCCTGTGATGAATCACAGGCTGTTGCAGCTTGAAACTCAATCGTTCATTACTTCATGATTACAAACAATTAAAAATTATTCCTCAATCACTTGTGCAAGGCTTGTACTTCACATTCATAACTTGGTTCCATTGTGAATGAGATGCACATTGTTTCAAGCAACTAAATAAATTCTGTCCCAAAATTTCCAGAGCTTATTTTTTCACAAATATATTTTAATCTTATTGAAAGCCCTGTCCCACAGTACGAGTTCATTCAAAGAGTTCTCCCGAGTTTGCCCCGATTCGAACTCAGAGATTTACGGTAATGGTCACTCGTCGGTACTCGGGGCTCTCGTGGACATTTTTTATCATGTTGAAAAATCTTCACGAGTCTTCCCGAGTACCTGCCGTTAGCGCTAAGAGACGCCCCCCCGAGCTCCGACGTACCCGCTACGTTCATTCTCCGTGCTTACCACAAGTTTGATTTTTTTTAAACTCGGGAGAGCTCTTGGAATGAACTCGTACCGTGGGACAGGGCTTTTACTTTTTTTTGCCAAAAAAACTCAAAAGGTGCCTATGTTTGCAAAGTTCATGAGATTTATAGTCATGGAGTTATACAGCATGGAAACAGGCCCTTCAGCCCAACTTTCTCATGCCCACAAAGATGCCCCATCCAGGCTGATTCCACCCAGCCCGCATTTGGCCCATATTCCTCTAAACCTTTCCTAACTGTTTCTATCATGTTACAGCAAAGCGAGCAGTTAAACAAGAAGAAAGAAATTACAAGGATGTCGCCAGCATTCGAGGGCCTGAGCTGCAAGGACAGATGGGGCAAACTCGGGCCTTGTTCTTTGAAGTACAGGAGGCTGTGGGGTGATCTTGTAGAGTGCATAAAATCATAAGGAAAATTGATGTTGAACGCATAGAATCTTTTACCCAGAGTAGAGGAATCTAGAACCAGAGGACATAGGTTTAAGGTGAGAGGGGGAATATTTAATAGGAACCTGAGAGGCAACCTTTTCACTCTGCTGGTGGTGGGTATATGAAATGAGCTACTAGTGGAGGTAGATTCATTCATTCATTCATTCATTCATCATCGTTGAAAACATTTGCGATGCAGTGGTGCTGGTGTCCAACGGGAACGGTGACAGACGCACTACACTCCTCTGTCCTCCAGTTCATGCGGACTTCCGCCACTGGAAGTATAGGATTTTGGTGTGTGTGCTTCATCATCATTCCTTACAATGCTATATACGACAGTGATTGCAACTTCTACTGAAGTGTGGATGGCCAATGGCTCACTCGAAACTCATCCACCCTTTGACAGGTCTTGTTTTTGGTCCTGCTGGGGGTCCACAGCCCCTTCCTCACCTGGCAAACCAGGTGGGGGAGATGGTTTAGTCGCCGACTATCCAACCATGGAGCAGGTAGCACGGGATTACATGGTACATGTGGCGGGGGGAACTCCCCTCCACCTAACAAAGAGATGGTAGATGAGGCAGGTATTATAACAGCACTGAAGTGACCCTTGGACAGGTACTGTACATAGATAGGAAAGGTTCAGAGGGATAGAGACCAAATTCGAGAAAGTCTAGATGAAACATCTTGGTCAGCATGGAGGGTTGGGCTGAACGGCCAATTTCCATGGTGTCTATAAATCTCTCTTTTCTTTTTGGGCATCATACTGATTGACTTTTTTATATCATACATATCTTGGAGGATAGGTGAGCAGATGACTCAGTCAGTGGTTAAGAAAATGAGTTGCCTTTGTCTGGCAATGAAACAAGTTAAAAGAAAAACCTGGAAGAAGTCTGCAAGTCAAGCGGTACATGTGGGAGGGGAAGAAGATCAAGGACCGATCATCAGAGCTAGAAAAATGAAAGAGAAGCTTGTGTTAAGATTCAGAGATGGAGGGTAGAGGTAACAGGAGGAAGGTTTGAGATTGGGTGCATGGAAGTAAATGCCCTCATAAGTCCACCTTCCACCCACCTCGACATTTCGAAGATCATCTCCCATTACTTTGACCATCTCCCATTACTTTGACCATCTCCCATTACTTTGACCACCTCCCATGGAATCCAACCGCCAGACTGGTCCTTGTTCATCAGTCGCTGAAAGTAAGCATGCAGGTAGAGCAGGCAGTGAAGAAAGTGAATGGCATGATGCCCTTCATAACAAGAGGAGTTGAGTATAGGAGCAAAGAGGTTCTTCTGCAGTTGTACAGGGCCCTGGTGATACCACACCTGGAGTATTGTGTGCAGTTTTGGTCTCCAAATTTGAGGAAGGACATTCTTGCTATTGAAGGACTGCAGCATAGGTTCACCACATTAATTCCGGGGATGACGAGACTGTCATATGTTGATGGAATGGAGTGGCAGGGCTTGTATACACTGGAATTTAGAAGGATGAGATCTTATTGAAACATATAAGATTTTTAGACGTGCTAGAGGCAGGAAACATGTTCCCGATGTTGGAGGAATCCAGAACCAGGGTCCACAATTTAAGAATAAGGGGTAAGCCATTTAGGATTGGCTTACCCCTTTAGATGAGGAAAAACTTTTTCATGCAGAGAGTTGTGAATCTGTGGAATTCTCTGCTTCAGAAGGCGGTGGAGGCTGGTTCTCTGGATGCTTTCAAGAGAGAGTTAGAGCTCTTAAAGATAGCGGAGTCAGGGGATATGGGGACAAAGCAGGAACGGGTTACTGATTGTGGATGATCAGCCATGATCACATTGAATAGCGGTGCTGGCTCGAAGGGCCGAATGGGCTTCTCCTGCACCTATTATTATTGTCTATTGTCTAATGTCTATCCCCTGCCACTCCTCTCACTACTCCTGAAACCATTCCCTCCAGCACTCCCTGGAACACTCTTCCATCTCCAAACACCATTTGACTTCAATGAAGCTCCTTCCCATACAAGCAAGAGCAGAACTCGCTATCAAAACATGGAGGGGACGGGGGACACAATTTTTTGGCGGCCACGCGCGCATGCGCACACTCACATACTTCAGAGGCTCAATCCAGCGCTAAAAGTGGAGATTTTAAAATTGGGATCACAAAAACTTGGGGGAGATGTCCCCCACCTCTCAAAACATGGGGGGTACGTGTCCCCTCTGCCCCCCCCGGGTTTTCCGCCCCTGCATGCAACCATCTTCTCTCCCCATCAGCCAGGCATCGTTAGTCCTTCCAGATCAAGCAACAATTCACGCACTTCCTCCACTGCATTTTGTGTCTATCTTCAGCTTAAAACCAGCATTTGCAGTTCCTTCCATTCACAAAAGGGTGGTTTGCTGTTTGATTTTGTGAGGTCAAGCTTGAGGAAAACAGAGACACAAGGAACTGCTGATGCTGGGACCTTGAGTAAAACATAGAGTATTGGAATAACCCAGCGGGTCAGGCAGCATCTCTGGAGGGAATGGACACGCAGTGTTTAGGGTTGATGCCCTGCTTCAGACTGATTGTAGCCGGGGGAGCGAGCTGGACAAGATGGCCACTTGCAAATATCCACTTACACAACCTTAGCATTGACAAGTCTCCACAAGTACTGGCAATGTCTGGTATGTGAATATGAGCTCATCAACCAATATCGCTGTTTATGCACCGAGAATTGCACTTTTGATTCAGGAATACGCTCCATGAAATTTCCACTCAACTGGCAGAATTGCGTTATGCTTAAGATGTATTTAGTTCATACATCATCATAATATGAACTGTTAAAAGACAAATGTCCACAATCCATTCTTACAATAATTGCTCTGGTTCTCAGTCTCATTTTCTGCCTCTCAGTTTTCATTCTGTCTGCATGCACTTGGACTCTTGGTTGCAAAGTGAACAGTGACTGAAGTGTAATTCAGCTACAAGGAATGGCAGCAATGGGAGCAAGCCTACAATATGAACTAATCCATCAAAGATAGACACAAAGAGCTGGAGTAACTCAACGGGTCAGGCACCATCTCTGGAGAAAAGAAAAAGGTGACGTTTCGGGTCGAGACCCCTCTTCAGACTGAGAGTCAGGGGAAAGCAAAGGTGATGTAGAGAGATATAGCGTAG
Source organism: Leucoraja erinaceus (assembly GCF_028641065.1). Classification (NCBI taxonomy): domain Eukaryota; kingdom Metazoa; phylum Chordata; class Chondrichthyes; order Rajiformes; family Rajidae; genus Leucoraja; species Leucoraja erinaceus. The sequence continues at coordinate 18,799,114 of NC_073379.1, read as the reverse complement.
AGCCGGAGGGCAGGAGGAATCACAGAGGGGGAGCAGCTGGAGAGGATGTTGCAGCACTCTCGTCGGAGAGAGGAGGAGAACTTCTTTAAAGTAGACATACATTGAGGAGATCTTGCAGTGGAGCGGACAAAATGCACAGGAAGGAACTACAGATGCTGGTTTAAACCAAAGATAGACACAAAAAGCTGGAGTAGCTCAATGGGTCAGACAGCATCTCTGGAGAAAAATAATAGGTGACGTTTTGTGTCGAGACCTTCTTCAGACTGAGAGTCAGGGGAAAGCGAAACAAGAGACATAGAGAGTGATGAACAGAGATATAGCGTAGAATCGCTCTCCGAGTTTTAGTTCTGTCAGTGCCTTTCTGCTGACTATTATATAGCAAAATGACGATCACAATTAATTCAACATGTAACTTGTCAGTCATAATTTAGGTGTGTACAATATCGAACATAGAACGGTACAGCACAGAAACAGGCCCACAATGTCCTTGCCGAACATAATGAGGAGTTAAACTAATCTCCTCTGCCTGTGCAAGATCCAATCCGTGTATATCTATGTGTCTATCCAAAAGCCTCTTAAATGCAAAATTCAAGATTCAAGAGAGTTTATTGTCATGTGTCCCTGATAGGACAATGACATTCTTGCTTTGCTTCAGCACAACAGAACATAGTAGGCATGACTACAGAACAGATCAGTGTGTCCATATACCATTATATACATATATATATATACATACACACATGAATAAATAAACTGATCAAGTGCAAATAACAGATAATAGAAAGATTAAATGAAAACTTAACATTTGAAGTTTAATCTTTATTGTATGAGGTTGAAATGAGGGATTACGTGTAGAGCCTGCCATCCCGCATGCACCACAGACCACTTGCACAAACTTAAACTATAGAAAGATTAATAACCATTGAGTTACCGAATGATGTCTCACTTCAACTTCTCATAAAATAAAGATCAAACTTCAAACGGTAAGTTTTCGTTTAATCTTTCTATTTTATTTCGGTTAAGTGAGTGACTACGTGAAGCCTTCAAAGCTCTGTGATTTCATGCAGTAACCCAATCTGTGTGTGAAACACCTAAACAGATTAAACCATAAATGGTCGAAAGACATGGGTTATTAACAACATGATGCTAACTTGCATACAGGGCCATTGCCCTGAATCAGACCACAGTCCCAATTAGCTTTGAGTTAGCCAATATCTCATGCAACATTGTTCAGAATTCTATCTGCTAACATCCAGGCATATTCAACCAAATTTTATAACTTCTGAAAGTGCACTATGGAAGCCTCCTGCTGTTGCAAGAAGATGATCAAATGGGAATATCCATTCTATTGGCTGCTAATAAGCCATCAGCAATCTCTTGAGAAAACTATTAAATAACAATGAAGAACCTATCCTTAATCTCATAGGTACTAGCAAGCTCAGTGAACCTGTATACAGAATAACATCCCCAATCTCCGGTGGGTATGCTGTCAACTCCAAATTGTACGCAACTATGCCCGTTTTGCTTTATGAGATCATTCCCATGACAAGCTACCCTCATGTCAGCTATGACCCAGAGACCGAGCCAGAGACTGTTCTTTGTGCTGAAATCAGTTGTTAAAAGCATAATTAACTTAAAAGATACTGCTCCTATTAGGAATACAGTAGATGAATATCTGCATAATAATATACTATTATACATTCCATAGTACTATGAGTCTAGGCTTTTAGAGCGGTCATATAAAAGACACCTTGCATAACATTAGTCAACAGCGGGTGAATAATCAATCATTTATTGTCCCACTTATGGTACTATAGAGAATGACAAAGCAGCACAAGCAGTGTCAATTGTGCTATAACATAATCACTTCTCTAAGCCCAAGCTGAAAGAAACACAAACCTCTGCTACTTCCGTTTAAAAGTAGCTCACATGTCTTGTTCACAAACTTCCCATACAATCGTGCAGAGCTAGCTGCCCGAGAAAAAGGCTGAACTAGCCATCACTCGTGACTTCGAGTAAATAGGAGCTTCTTTCAGCCGCCTTTACCATGGACACCCTGAATAAGTAGGCAAAGTTGGCACTATTAAATTTCATGTTGCCTCATCCTTAATATCGTAAAAGGCATCTACTGATAAAACCCTTGAGTTTTATCAGCTACATATTTTGCATGTCATCTATAAACTCCATGACACAATGCCCTTTTGATCTGAGTAGGGCAGAATTAGCTTTAGAATCTTTGTAAATAGCCTAGGCCTGAAGACAACCCCCAGGTAGAGCCTAAACTTTCCACCACTGGCTTTGTTATCAAAACACCAGATATATCTGTGCCTCTTGTGTTTAGATATGGCAAAGTATGCATCTTCAAGATCGATTGAGGCCTTAATCCTCTGAATCAGCTAAATTGCTGAAAGACAATCATCCAACTTAATCCTAACCTGATTTGGCATGCTCCACATTTCTGCAATCTTGAGAAATATCAGAAATATACCTCTCTTGTTTTGTGCAGACTACTCATCCTTTGTGAGACGTCTCTGATTCCACTTGGAGAACCATCGCTTCCTCTATAGACCATATGGATGGAACATTTTTGGCTTCTCTTGCCGCGGAAGATGCATTTATCTATATATTTATTTATTTATTTCGCTCATAACATATAATCAGATCCTTATGAATCGAGCTGAAACAAAACATCCACTAGATGTGGGAATACGAGTTCCCTGTTAACTCTTGACTGTCAGAGTCACCACAAATCCTCAGCCTTCTTCCTCAGAGTGGAAAAATAGCATAATGTAACCCTGAACCAGGAGTTCCTCCGCAGTGCTCTGACTGAAACCACCTGTCTCAGTCGCCAGTGTGCGCAACACACTCTACAACCAGCCACTCAATCAGCAATATTGGTATTGAGAACCTACAGATTATTATATACACATGCCAGACCGTGTTTCTGCTGGTAGCTACTTATCCCAGAGAGGATGGCAAAGATGTTTCCAATGAACTGGCAACTCTACTAACTGAGCTGAAAGAATTAAGCATGCTTTGAGGAAAACCTCAACTACCTCACTCTACTGAGCAGCCTGATAACCTCAATCACAGATGTTGAAGCAGTACTTTCCTGGTCAATACGTTCCATATGGGCAGCCAGTTCCGAGATGGTCTACCCTGAACCAAGGTAGCCAAGCTGTTCCTACTTGGAACTTACAGAGGTTGCTATGCAAGGCACCCTGCCAATGTCTCTGCATCAACCTGATCTACTCCAGAGACAGTGAAAGGTACTAGACAGCCCATGCTGCCAGTAAATCCAAACCCGGGTGACAGATTGCTCCATTTCGAAGTTTTATGGAGGTTAATAAAGAGACCTTACCTGCCAGCGTCTCTAAGCCCAGGTCGACCTGCTTGTTGGAGCTTCAGCGAATTCCATTGCAGACCCTGTCTGACCACAACTTCAGCCCCATGCTTGTCAAACAGCTCGTTTCCAGAGCTCAAAAGCGACATTGCTGTGCAAGGCACGCCTACCAGCATTTCTGAGCCCAATGGGACAGACTACTTCTTCGGCCTACAGCCTCTCTAGAGCCTTGCTGGAGCTTTACTGTGCAGGTCACGCTACCAGTTATTCCCAGCCTGGTTTGACAGTCCGCTCCTTCGACCCCTTCTGCTCCTTCGGAGCCTTATCAGAGCTCATTGAACAGGCCACACCTGCCATAACTCCAAGCCTGCTTCGACAGGCTACTCCTGCGGCCTTCTGCCTTTTTTAAAGCCTTTGCTGGAGCTGACTGTGTAGATTGCGTTGCCAGTTTCTCCCAGCCTGTAATCGACAGGCTGCTCCTTTGGACATCTGCTCTTTCAGAGCCTCAGCGGGACTCACTGGACAGGTCACGCCTGCCATTACTGCAAGTTTGGTTCAACAGGGAGGAGGTCCAGCACTTAGCAGCATGGTGCGCTGACAACAACCTGGCCCTTAACTCCAAGAAGACCAAGGAGCTCATTGTAGACTTCAGGAAGTCCAGAAGCGGCACGCACACCCCCATCCACATTAACGGGACGGAGGTGGAACGTGTTTCTAGCTTCAGGTTCCTGGGAGTCAACATCTCCGATGACCTCTCTTGGACCCACAATACCTCTACTCTGATCAAGAAGGCTTATCAGCGTCTCTTCTTCCTGAGGAGACTGAAGAAGGTCCATCTGTCTCCTCAGATCCTGGTGAACTTCTACCGCTGCACCATCGAGAGCATCCTTACCAACTGCATCACAGTATGGTATGGCAACTGCTCTGTCTCCGACCGGAAGGCACTGCAGAGGGTGGTGAAAATTGCCCAACGCATCACCGGTTCCACGCTCCCCTCCATTGAGTCTGTCCAAAGCAAGTGCTGTCTGCGGAGGGCGCTCAGCATCGCCAAGGACTGCTCTCACCCCAACCCTGGACTGTTTACCCTCCTACCATCCGGGAGGCGCTACAGGTCTCTCCGTTGCCGAACCAGCAGGTCGAGGAACAGCTTCCGGCGGCTGTCACTCTACTCAACAACGTACCTCGGTGACTGCCAATCACCCCCCCCCCCGGACACTTATTACTTGCTTATTTTTTTATTCAAATCGTTTGCTATGTCGCTCTTCAAGGGAGATGCTAAATGCATTTCGTTGTCTCTGTACTGTACACTGACAATGACAATTAAATTGAATCTGAATCTGAATCTGAATCTGAATCTGAACACGCTGTTGTTGAGAGGCCAGCTAGTGACTACCAACTGTTCCTTTCCAGAGCTTCAACGGCGCTTCCTGCTCCTTGAATACAGGGTGAAAACCCACCGGAATACTGGAGCTTTACCCACATAGAAAGGTACTCCACCCCCGCAGCTGCCTTAAATTCCCCCTGCAAGTCTTCAACTTGCTACATAAGTCCTCTCTGAAGAGAAACTATGCAGGCTGCACATTACTCGCCCTGTAAAAATGAGCCATTTTGGGATTTATCTCATGCCTTATAGCATTTGCGAAGGCAATAGCCCCAACTGTGTATTACAGAGAAGAGATAATGCAATTTCTGCACTTCCAGGAGTTTAGACCCATCTACTGACTTGCAAAAGGCCGTAATGACTCCAGAGTGTTTTTTGGACTTGCTGACATAATTCTTTACCTACATATCATCACTGGGATCCGAACTGATGAAATTGATGTATAAAAGCACCCAAAAGTCTGGCAGTTATCTGGACTGGCATATTTCCCAGATACTTTTAGCCAGATCTTCCTCCAGTGAATCCCCTATCCCCAAAGGGATGGCAAATATGTGACAAGAGCCGGTAGCTCCTTCATATGATTAAAAATGAAGCATATCCCCCATAGATTCAGGGATTCGATTTCCTTATCGATATCCACATAGTTGGAGTCACCTATGTAAGAATCTCCAACACTCCCCTCTTCTCAGCGGGAAATATTCTAACGCAACCCTGAGTCAGGTATTGCTTCCCTTCTTCTGAGCGGGAGATATTATAATGCAACCCTAACCAGGTATTTCTCCCACAGGCATCTGACTGGCACAGCCTGTAATGTCTCCTGAGCTAGGAGCACATTTTATTTATTTATTCATCCATTTATTTTTCTTTATATATTTGTTTGTTTGTTTATTTATTTATTTATTTTACCTATTAGACAGGTTGCGCCTGCTAGTGACTACGAGTCCTTGCTCCCTTCTGGAGCCTCAACGGAGTTTCTTAGGGGAGGAAATAGAACGCAACCCTGAACCAGGTGTTACCTCCTCAGGCCTCTGACTGACTCCCTTTCGGAGCTCCAATCTGTACAATCTTTTCCTCTCCAGGGCGCTCAAGTTGCCGAACCAAGCCATGATGCAACCAGTCAGCATGCTCTCTACTGTGCAGCTGTAGAAGTTAGAGAGAGTCCTCCTTGACAGACAGACTCTCCGAAATCTTCTCAGGAAGCAGAGTACTTTCTTAACAATTGCTGCAGTGTACACTAATGCCACTGTCTTATCTGCATCCACCACCACCCAATAGAAACATAGAAACATAGAAAATTGGTGCAGGAGTAGGCCATCCGGCCCTTCGAGCCAGCACCACCATTCAATATGATCATGGCTGATCATCCAGAAACAGTTCCCCCATCCAGCTTTTTCCCCATATCCCTTGATTTCGTTAGCCCTAAGAGCTAAATCTAACTCGCTCTTGAAAACATTCAGTGAATTGGCCTCCACTGCCTTCTGTGGCAGAGATTTCCAGATTCACAACGCTCTGGGTGAAAAAGTTGTTCCTCATCATAGTCCAAAATGGCCTACCCCTTATTCTTAAACTGTGTTCCCTGGTTCTGGACCCCAACATGGGGAACATTTTCCCTGCATTTAGCCTGTCCAATCCCTTAAGAATTTTATATGTTTCTATAAGATCCTTCTCATCCTTCTAAATTCCAGTGAATACAAGCGCAGTCGACCCATTCTTTCATAATATATCAATCCCGTCATCCTGGGAATTAAGCTGATGAACCTACACTGCAATCCCTCAATAGCAAGAATGTCCTTCCTCAAATTCAGAGACCAAAACTGCACACAATACTCCAGGTGTGGTCTCACTAGGGCCCTGTACAATTGCAATAGGACCTCTTCCTCCTATACTCAAATCCTCTTGCTATGATGGCCAACATGCCATTTGCTTTCTTCACTGCCTGCTGTACCTGGATGTTTATTTTCGGTGACTGGTGTATAAGCACACCCAGTTCTCATTGCACTTTCCCTTTTTCCAAATCTGACTCCATTCAGATAATAATCTGCCTTCTTGTTCTTGCCACCAAAGTGGATAACCTCACATTTATCCACATTATATTGCATCTGCCATGCATCTGCACACTCACCCAACCTATCCAAGTTACCCTACAGCCGCATAGCATCCTCTTCGCAGCTCACACTTCAACCTAGCTTTGTGTCATCCGAAAACTTGGAGGTGTAATATTTACTTCCCTTGTCTAAATTGATAATATATATTGTAAATAACTAAGGTCCCAGCACCGAGCCTTGCGGCACGCCACTAGTCACTGCCTGCCATTCTGTAAAGGACCACAAAGTTCAATAGTGCTTTATATGTCGTTTATGCAACTGTACAGTGAAATTCTTTTTGCCTTTATTGCACATGCAGGTGCTGCCATTATTGGCGCCATTATTCAAAGTCCAAAGTCCAGTCGGCCCGCGCGCTCAATATACTGGAGCAGTTTCTGTGAACCGACGTCTCACTCCTCTCCACGCTCAGACATCTTTGTTTCCTGGGGTCACCTCCTGCAGCCTACCTGAAGGCGCTTGAGGCTATACCCTGGCTCACCCTCTAGCCAGCCCTCACTCCTCACAACTGATGTCTCCAGCTTCCTTCCGGTTACACTATCTATCGAGCCTTCAGGTGGGTTCACAGCCTCGCCAACCGACAAGCCTTCAGGAGTGCTTCAACAAGCCTTCAGGAGGACTCCAACAGGCCTTCAGGTGGGCCCCAATGAACCTTCAGGAGTGCTTCAACAAGCCTTCAGATGGGCCCCAACGAGCCTTCAGGAGTGCTTCAACAAGCCTTCAGGTGGGCCCCAATGAGCCTTCAGGCGGGCTCCAACAAGCCTTCAGGAGGGCTCCAACAGGCCTTCAGGAGGGCTCCAACAGGCCTTCAGGAGGGCCCCAACGAGCCTTTAGGAGTGCTCCAACAGGCCTTCAGGTGGGCCCCAATGAACAGGCAGGTTCTCGGCAGGCCACATGTTCCAAAACCCTACCATGTGTTGCGTGAGTAACTTACACCTTCAGGCCTTCAGCTATACCCTCACCCCCAATCAGCTTCCTCCCGGTGGTTACTATCGACCGAGCCTTCATGTGGCCACGCCTCGCCAACCCTCGTCACAAGCCTTCAGGAGGGCCCACAAGCCTTCAGGAGTGCTTCAACAAGCCTTCAGATGGGCCCCAACGAGCCTTCAGGAGTGCTTCAACAAGCCTTCAGATGGGCCCCAACGAGCCTTCAGGAGTGCTTCAACAAGCCTTCAGGAGGACTCCAACAGGCCTTCAGGTGGGCCCCAATGAACCTTCAGGCAGGTTCTCGGCTGGCAACATGTTCCAAAACCCTACCATGTGTTGCGTGAGTAACTTACACCTCACATCTACTATAGGTTTTGACCCCCCCACCTAATCATATGCTGTCTAGTCTACATTTCCACCCTGGGAAAAATTCTTCTGATTAGGTACCCTATCTACGTCACTGTCTATACTTTATTTCCACTGTCTCCCCTCTTTGTTTAAAAACCTTGCCCCTCTATATCTTTTTTAAAGTCTTGCCCCTCTCAGATTAAAGCTAGGCCCTCTATGCATTTGGATGCTTTTTTTGTCTTTTTTTCAAAAAACTTTAAATACATTTGCGTAAACCTCATGTATGGATTTTATTTGCTATTTGTCATGAGATTTCCCATGAATTATTTACAATTCAACAGGAAAATCTTATTGCTATTGGGCTGTTGATCATTCGTCTTGCTTGTAGGTGATGGTGACTCAGTAATTTAAGCACCAGTTCTATACACAAAAAAACATCCTGCGGCACAGTTGCATAGTGATAGAGTTGCCGCAATTACAGCGCTTGTAGTGCCCGAGATCTGGGTTCGATCATACGCCGTCTGTATGGTGTTTGTATATTCTCCCGGTGACTGCATAGGTTTTCTCGAACATATTCGGTTTCCTCCCACACTCCAATAACGTACAGGTTTATAGGTTAATTAGCTTGGTATAAGTGTAACTTGTCCCTAGTGTGTGCAGGATAGTGTTAATGTGCAGGTATCGCTGGTCTTTGTGGACTCAGTGACCGAAGGTCCTGTTTCCATGCTATATCTCTAAACTAAACTAATAATTGTTTCCATGGTGTCGTATACTTTCAAACTGGTTGTCATCGAAAGTGACAAATAAGCTTGCTAGATTTCCTGGAAAATAGTATTGCTATTTATGTCTCTGCAAAGCACTAATAAAATGAAGGAGGTTTGATCTGTCAACAGCCCCATTAAATAAATATAGGCATGAATTATGGTTTCATATTTGGAATTTATTTTTTTAATGCCTGGATAGGGGAAATCATTGTGACATATCCAAAGGGCCTGTTTCCGCGCTCTATCTCCAAACTAAACAAAACTAAACCTTTCGCTTCGACTATAAACTGCGTCAGTTTAAATTTTCATATGAATGATTGACTTGGTCTTGCTTCCGGGCAAGCGGTCGAATGGGCAAAGTGTTCATAAAGGTGTGAAATAAATTGAATAAATAAGCAGTGAAGTTGCCGGATGGGGAACGATAGAAGTGTCCCACAAAGCCATGTGGCTCACTCTAACTTTGCATAACAATGATGAACTGTGCCGTCATTGATGGGAAGCCTCTGGCTTTGGGACTTTATTGACACACAGTAATTATTAACTTGCAAACTAACTGAAGAAAATTGCTGGGTCCATATACAGTAGCTGATTGATTTTTATTTGCTGTGGGTGGAACAGTGTAAACGGGGGACTTAAATGAGAGTCATGGGTTCAACTCTATTATGTGAGTCTGCTATTGCTTTCCATGTGGCAAGTCTCTGCGGAGAAAAAAATATCTGAGCAATGGAAAGAAAAAATTGAGCCGCTGCAATATTGAACTGCTTCTGGAAATGCTTTTGAAGAGGAGGTTGTGATATTTGGTGCATAATTATGCCCACATGTGTTTAGGTTATTTTGATCAAATGCAAGAGATGAAAGATGGTCATTGATTTCTCCGCTACTGCATCCTTGGAGAATGTGAAAATAATATCAATAACTCAAAGAGCTGCATTTTGTTTGATAATGCTTGTATAAAACGTTTTGGGGGCATTTTGCTGCATTCAAGCAGTTACATAAATATGTCTTGTTACTTTAATTATTAATTGGTCTGGCTCTTTGTTTCCAGTTTCCTAGGTTATTTGGGCGTGTAATTCTTCTTCTAAGCCCCTTCACCCCTTTTCTTTCTCCTCCTTTTGGATGCTCCTTAAAACCATCATCTCAATCAAGCTTCCAGTATGTGATTGAATGCCACATTTTACTTCGGAGTCACGTGAGTGACTACGTGAAGAACCCCGTCAGGACGCATGCGTGCCATATCGCTACACGCATTGCAACGAGTCACAGCAGGGGGAACGACGTTCCCCTTAGCGGCAAAATTGAAAGCCGGGAAGGTAAGGAGGTAAGGAGACTCTGCATTCCAGAATTGAAAGTCGGGAACAGCAGGTAAGGAGACTCTGCGTTCCTTCCACTTACCTTACAGGTGGAGACATGGACCAGATCCACGAAGGCTGCGGGAGAGCTGGCGGGGGAAAACCGCGGAGTTGCGGGCAGCCAGCAGCAGCAGCCAAAGGCACGCTAATCTCCCGTAATGGGAACAGCTGTGCCCGACTTCGCTCCCGCACCGGCCACGGCCGGGCGGTAGAGCGAAGCAAAAAACTAACAGAGTCGTTGACTCCGATGAGTCCGACTCTGAATAGCCGCGAGCGGCCAATGCCCGTGAGCATTGGGGCCGGTTGGAGCGGCTTTAGGAGAAGCCGTGAGCCGCCAGTGCGCATTGGAGCCGGTTGGAGCGGCTGGGAGCGGGGAACAAGAGCAGCCGCGATGGCCAGTGCCCGTGAGCATTGGAGCCGGTTGGAGCGGCTGCAGGAACTGGAGCAGCTTCAAGCAGCCGCGACGGCCAGTGCCCGTGAGCATTGGAGCTGGTTAGAGCAGCTGCAGGATCAGGAGCAGCCGCGAGTGGCCTATGCCCGAGAGCATAAGAGCCAGTTGGAGCGGCTGCTGGAGGAAATACCCCAAAGTGGCAGGCTCCGGGAGATGGAGGCTAGCCACAGTGGGCAGTTAGTAAGCCCCACAGCAGTACCTCTTGTGGGGCTGCACAGTGTTCTCCCTCATCAGAGGGGAGCACGGAGGGTCCATCCTGGGCTGACTGCAGGAGCTGGAGCAGGAGCGGCTTCAGGAGCAGGAGCAGCCGCGACGGCCAGTGCCCGTGAGCATTGGAGCCGGTTGGAGCGGCTGCAGGAACTGGAGCAGGAGCGGCTTCAGGAGTAGCGGCTTCAGGCCAGTGACCATGAGGTGGCCAGTGCCCGAGAGCATCGGAGCCAGCTGGAGCGTCTGTTGGAGCAGGTTAGTGGCTGGCTCCAGGAGATGGAGACTAGTCACAGGGGGCAGCTAGTAAGTCCTACAGCAGTACCTCTTGTAGGGCTGCACAGTGTTTCTCCCTCATCAGAGGGGAGTATAGGGGGTCAATTCTGGGCTGAACCTGAAGAGGGGTGCAGAACATACCCCTAGTGCACATGGGGTGCAGAAAACCTATTGGAAGATACTTACCATCAGGGAACTGCAAAACACTGAATGTTCCCAGTAATAACCAGTGTATTTGAAAACATGGCAGGGCCAGGGACTTGAAACTACAGAAAGTTCTGAAAGTCCTAACAGCGGGATTTACGGGTTTCGCCCGCACAATAAACAAAAAAGACATGACACAAGATCACCAGGATGCACTGGCTTTATTTTGCAACTACTAATACGAGTAAACAGCATTAGGAAGAAGTGCCATCCAACCGGCTTTAGACCCTAATTTGCAGGCCTCTGCAAACCTGGAACCTCCAAACCACCAATATTACTATTTGGAGGCAACTTATCAAAACAGGTAAAATAAATTGACAAAGAGGGTAAGACCCTGGGGCTCATTAAAGCAACGTCTAAAAACTACTTCCTGGGGAATGCGCTAACCCTCAACACCGACCCAACTACAGATCCAGACACCGGCACCTCAACGTCCACGGAGGATGCCGAAAAAGTAACAAACCTACTAATAGTAACCATGGAGGAAGGTGGGTCTGTTTCCTTACGAGGTTGGTGGGAGATTACAATTCTATCTGGATGCATGGAATAAATTAACTACCGACACTTATATTTTCAGAAGTATAGGGTTATACCATAGAATTTATACAAAACATAATCCTCCAGTTCAGCATGTACCGAACAGAATGTTCGTGCTTACAGGCAAATAAAAAAATCAAAAGCGCATACTGAACTACAGTGGCCATATAAAAAAGGAGTAATGGAGGATATCCAACACGAATCACAGGAATTCGTGTCCAAAATCTTTATCATAAAATAGATGGTGGTTGCCACATCATCATAGATTTGACTAATTTGAATACTTTCGTACTTTATATTCATTACTAGATGGGAACCTTTGTTACTGCTAAACAATTGATTCCTAGGTTACTACATGGCAAGCATCGTAATAAAAAAAATGCTTACTATGCAGTACTCATTAGAGGTGACCACAGATGTTATTTAACACAATAGATCATCTGCGGTTCACCCTTAACACAGTTCACATGTCAGTGACTTTGCCGAAAGAAAAGGTCACAGCCTTAATGGAGGCTTGCAGCAAAACAAAACCATCCATCAGACTGGTAGCAAGAATAATTGGCATTATAGTAGGTATGTTACAAAACCTACCTGAATCGCCATTGGGAATCTGCCCTCAGCCATGTCGGCGATTTTGGCGCTGTTTGGAGGGGGCGGGTTTAAAACGCGATTTTTACTAGGCTGTACTAATCGCACATGTTCAGCCTAGTAAATCATTAACGAAAAATCGCTGCAAGACCCGGTCGCAAAAGGTATTATTAGTTTTATAGGCCTCGATAATATAGTTATAATAGTTATAAAATTACTGTTTAATTCCGCAATCTCTCGCAGCCCCAGGGTTTTATATAGCAAACAATTAAAGGTATGTACCTTATTTTTACATTAAATGGGGCATATATATAACCCTATATATCAAATTATCTATAACGAATAGTTCATTTTGGGCTTTTTATATCCCGCAGTATTTTTCTCGGCATTTGAGGGCACTAATCCAGCGCGCTGTCAACATTCTAAACCAGCGCGCGTTCACATGAACCCACTAGAAAAGCCGATTTAAATGGGCATTTATTTACAGCAATTGAACACTAAATTCCTTCCATTTGGCCTATAAATTAATGTAAATTAGATATAAAAATCATGTTATATTGTGAATTATTTGTGAATAATCTTTGGACACTTAGGCTATTTAAAATGTTAATCTTTCCTTAAGAAATGGGCGTTTGATTATCCAAGATCACAGCTTTTTTGTAATATCCATTGAAAATCAATAGGGAACAAGATGCTAATTTCCGAGTATGAAAATGGTCATAACTTTTTTAATACTTGAGATATGAAAGTGAATTTGGTGTCAAATTAAACTTATTGTTATGCTTTATCTGATGGGATAAATTGCAGACTTGATTTTTTTAATCTCAAAATGTTGTAACATTGCTAATTATAGTGGCTGCGTTTCCAGCCACACAAATCGGACCTTTACATTATAAAAAATTACAGAGGGCAAACATTCGTGCACTCAAAAATTATGGGGGTCATTCTGACAGACCAATGAAGCTACCAACAGAGGCCACAATGGAACTAAAATGGTGGAAACATAACATTAGGCGTTGTTCCGATCCAAACATTATCAGCTACCCGTCTATGGAACTACACACTGATGCCAGTGCACTTGGATGGGATGCTACCAATTCCATCTCCAGCTGTGGCGGAGATGGAATGCACAGGAGGTATCATTATTACAAACACTGGGCATAAACTACCTGGGAGTGTTGAGTGCATTCCATGGCTTTAAGTCATATTGTTCTGGGTTATATCACCAGCATGTTAGACTACAAATTGACAACACCACCGTGGTAGCATATATCAACCATATGGGTGGAAACAAATCGACATCATGTGACAATCTGGCCAACACAATTTGGCAATAGTGTATCCAGAGAGATATTTGGATATCAGCTACCTACTTACCAGGTAAACTGAATTTAGTGGCAGACAACAGGTCACGCTAATTCTATGAAAAACACTGAATGGATGTTGGATAAAAAATGTATTGCTGAAATTACAGCATGGTATGGAACACCAGATATCGACCTATTCGCATCCATGCTCTCACCAGTTATCGAATTATGTTCATGGGAACCAGAACCTGGGGCAGTGGCTACAGATGCATTGTCGCTGCATTGGGGGATTGTTTATTTATGCATTCCCTCCTTCTGCCTCATCAGTCGTGTATTTAGGATTATACAGTAGACTCCGCGTCTGATATTTTGATAGTACCCGATTGGCCTACTCAACCATGGGTCCCGGTGATACACTACATGGTTTTAGAACCATGCATCACCATCCATCATAGACCTAATTTACTGGTTTATCCTGCAACAAGGGGTAGTTACCCATGTCATAATTATATAAACCTATTAATTTATAGAGTTGAAAGCACCTCTACTACACCTGGGACTGACGGACCAAACAGTGGATATTATTTCAGCGGCCCACAGACAGTCCACCAAAAGACAGAACTTGGTGTCTTCAAGAAATGGGAAGTACTGTCACAACAATAAACATCACCCACAGATCTATGAACATCCCGTCTGTTCTGGAATTCCTGGCAAGCCTCCATTACGATGAGAGGCTCAGTCATAGTGCCATCAACTGCGCCAGAAGTGCTCTGTCAACATACCTGTGGCAAGGAACAGAGCGGCATTCTGTTGGGACACACCCTGGTAACCAAACTCATGAGGGGCATTTTAATGTTAATCCCCAAGAACCAGGTATCCCAAATATGGGATGTGAGCATTGTACTGACCATGTTAAGAAACTGGTCTCCAGCTACAGCTCTGTCCCTACAGAAACTGACTATGAAAACAGTCATGCTGATGGCCTTGGTCACGGCACAAAGGGTCCAGTCACTACAGAAACTAAGGCTGGACAACATGATTATTTCATCTGGAAATTTAACTTTTCACATCAATGAAATAGTCAAACAGAACAGACAGGGGTCAGCAGGCCTAAAAACAGAATTCAGGGCCTACCCGACAGATGGTCGTCTCTGTATTGTAACACACTTACTATTATATATGGAGTATACTAAGATCACCAGAGGGAAAAAAATGTCACTTTAATCAGCTACAAACAGCCACTCAAACCAGTGACAGTCCAAACCATCTCTACATGGCTAAAACAGGTCCTAATAAAGGCTGAAGTGGCCACTAGCATTTTAAAATCTCACTCCACCAGGGCTGCAGCTACATCGGCAGCTGTGAAGTTGGACGTCCCTATGGACCAAATCCTCAAGACAGCAGGATGGTCAACGGAGGAAACTTTCCAACGACTTTACAACAAACCAGTCATTGAACCTGGAACATTTGCAGAAACAAATTTAAGTTCTGTAATATAATTTAACCCATAAATAGGGGCAACAATTGGTGTTAATATATTTATCGTTGGGTTTCAATATCGTATTGATGTCTAATGATGTTAACTCTATTCTCCCCATAATCAAGGCAGATGTAATGCATGAACTCGTTTCCACGGCATGAAATCACAGAGCTTTAAAATCTTCACGTAGTCACTCACGTGACTCCGAAGTAAAATAGTAAGATTAAACGAGAACTTACCAGTTTGAAGTTTGATTGTTATTTTATGAGGAGTAACGTTGAGGGAATACATGCCCTCCGCTCCCACCCTTGATCATATACTCAACTGGTATCTCTTCTCTAATCTTACTATGTTTAGTCATTACAGTTATCTGTGATTTCACATTGCTGCTTTGAAGAATGATACGCATGCGTCCTGGCGGGGTTTTTCACGTTTTCCCTCAACGTTACTCCTCATAAATTAACGATCAAACTTCAAACTGGTAAGTTCTCGTTTAATTTTACTATTTTCATTGACTCATAGATAGAATCGTGGGCTGGTGCCGCACAGTGCCAGAGACACAGATTCGTTTATGACCTTGGGTGCTGTCTGTATGGAGTTTGCACTTTCTCCCTGTGGCCATGCGGATTGCCACTGTGTGCTTCCGTTTCCTCCCGTACCCAAAGACGTGTGGATTTGTAGGTTAATTGGCCTCTGTAAATTATCCCTGGTGTGCAGGGAGTAGGTGTGGAAATGGGATAACGTAGAACTAGTGTGAACGATGCTAGGCATGTAATCGGTGGACCGAAGGGCATGTTGCCATGCTGGATCAATCCATCCATCGATTGTTCAACATGGAGGACAATCAACCATATAATGTCCACCTTCACCATTATCCATGAGAGCGCCTTTCAGGCACTTACCACCCACTGTGTAAAAAAAACAAGCCCCACATACCTCCTTTACTCTTTGCCCCTCTCACCTTAAATATGTGCCTTCTAGTATTTGATAGTTCCATCTTGGAAATGGGTTCTGACTGTCCCTCTAATCTTTGCCATCTAATCTTAAATACTTCTATGCATGCTCCTTGTAACCTCCAGCGTTCCAGGGAAAAAATTGTTCAACCTCTCCCTGTAGCTATTACCCTCAAATCTAGACACCATTCTAGTAAAGATAGACACAAAATGCTGGGGTAACTCAATAGGACAGGCAGCATCTCTGTAAAGAGACATTTTGGGTTGAGACCCTTCTTCAGACTGACGCCAGGGGGGAAGGAGAAAGATAGATAAGGAAGTGTGAAGGTGTGAAAACAAGGCAAAGGGAATGGCGATCATTCTAGTAAGCCTCCTCTGCACCTTTTCCAAAGCCTTCACATTCTTCCTGTAATGGGATAACCAGAACAACACACAATATTCCAAATGCGACCTAACCAAAATCCTATAAAACTGTGTAAGAAAAAACTGCAGATGCTGGTATAAATCGAAGGTAGACACAAAATACTGGAGTAACTCAGCGGGTGAGGCAGCATCTCTAGAGAGAAGGAATGGGCAATGTTTCAGGATGAGACCTTTCTTCAGACTAATGTCAGGGGAGTGGGCCTGTAAATTTGTTACCATGACATCCTGAGTCTTATACTCAATTCCCTGACTTACGTGGGTGGCACAGTGGTGCAGTAGTAGAGTTGCTGTCATAAAGCGCCAGAGACCCGGGTTCGATCCTGACTATGGATGTTGTTTGTACAGATGTCTGCCCTTCGGGAGATTCAATTTCCTCCCACACTCCAAAGAAGTACAGGTTTATAGGTTAATTGGCTTTGGTAAATTTAAATTTGTCCCTAGAGTCTTGGATAGTGTTATTGTATGAATTGATCACTGGTCAGAGCAGAATCTATAGGCCGTAGGGCCTGTTTCCGTGCTGCATCTCTAAAGTCTAAATCTGTAAAGTCTAATGTGAAAGCAAACATACCACATGGCTTCTTTACCATTCTATATACTTGTGTTGCTATTTCTTTGGGAGTAATGGACTTGGAACCCGAGATCCCTCTGTAAATTGCATTAAACGCTGCAATGCTCTAAGTGCAATGGTCTAAGCAGGCAATCGCGAGGCAAGTTTTGTTGGAATATTAACCAATTTATTACATGTATCAATCTCATTTACCAGATGAGCACCCATCCCCTCTTGAAAACCAATAATAATTTCCTCCCTGTTTATTACACTTCAAAGGTTTGTGCCAATCCTATATTCCAAAATTGCGATCCATACCCCCCCCAAGTCCAACCCATTAAAGTATAACAAAACAATCCTAGTCCTCGTAACTGCCACTGGGGAAAACAACACTATAATTTGGGCCATTTGAACAGAGCCATTCATCAATACTCTTTCTCTTCAGTCCGCCTGTCAATGTTATATCCATGCTGCTCCTGCTATCTTTATCCCATGGGTTTTAATGGAACTTACGAGCAATATGTAATACTTTCTCAAAAGCCTTTTGAAAATCCACATAAATATCATTAACTACACTGCTTTCAATCTCCATTATATTACTCCCTGATAAAGTCGACCAATTTAGAGTAAAAGCTAGGAGTCTTCAACAAATCTGTTCTAACTCCTTTTTATTCATCCATATTTTGTCAATTTTTTGGTAACATATCAGCTATTTTTCACCTGCCAGTTTTAATTGATTGCAGTAGAGTTGTCGTATTTATCCTTCGGGCCTGTTTGAGCAAGAAACTCCAGTTTATACAGGTTAGTATTTCTGCAGAACTACAGTCATAGAGTCATGCAGCGTGGAAACAGGCCCTTCGGCCCACCTTGCCCATGTCGACCAACATACACTGGTCCCACCTGCCTGCGTTTGGCCCATTTCACTCTAAACTACCATATTCATGTACCTGTCCAAATGTTTCTTAAACGTTGCTCAACTGCCTCCTCTGGCAGCTCTTTCCATACAACCACCACCCTTTGTGTAAAAAAAAGTTATGGCTCAGGTTTCCCTTAATTCTTTCCCCCCTCCCTCACCTTAATCCTATGTTCTCTGGTTCTTGAGTCTCACTATTGCTCATGAGTGCTGCAAAGAACAGTACACAGGTTACAAACTCTCCTGCCTCCGAATGCCAGGATTCAATCCTGCCTTTGGGTGCCAGCCATACACACACACAAAAAATCAAACAATAATAGTGCAGTCATGTCAATAATCACAATCAAATACGATCAAATAGAACAAGTTGTCCTACAACATTAGTCCATGTAGTTCAGAGCTTATTTGGGTTTGTAGGGTTGCCAGGCAAGAAGCTGTTCCTGAACCTAGACATCACAGTTTTCAGGCTCCTGTACCTTCTTCTCGATGGCTCGGGTGAAATGAGTGTACGGTCAGGGTGATGTGGGCCTCTGATGTTGCTGGCTTCCTTTTTGAGGCAGCGACTCCGGCAAATCTCTTCGAAGGTGGGGAGGTCAGAGCCAGTGATGGACTGGGCATAGAGTGTGGAAACATTTCCTTCAACCCAACTTGCTCACACCAGCCAACATGTCCCAGCTACACTAGTCCCATCTGCCTGTGCTTGGTCCATATCCCTCCAAACCTGTCCTCTCCATGTTCCTGTCTAACTGTTTCTTAAACTGTTTCCTTAACTGTTTCTTAAATTGTTTCTTAAAATGTTTCTTGACCTTTGAGAAACTTTGGAGGTTTCTGCATAGACAGCTTTGGTGATATTTCTCCAGCACTTTTAGATGCTACCAGAGGAAGTCTAAGTCTCAGGGGGATCTATACCATTTAGCAGGCCTCCCCACCACACATCTACGGACTTTTTACAGGGGGACTGTCGAGAGCACACTGACATACGGCATCACTTCCTGGTTCGGGAGCTGCAAGGCGTACAAACGGCACCAACTGGACAGGATAGTGAAGACCGCAAGCAGGATTATTGGTGCTCCACTCCCCTTCCTGCTGGACATATACAAGAAGAGATGCATCAACAGAGCCATCTCCATCATCAAAGACCCTTACCACCCATCGCATGACTTTTTCACCATCCTCCCATCTGGGAAGAGGTACAGGAGCATCAGCTGCAAAACCAGCAGGATGCTCCTCAGCTTCTTCCCACAGGCTATAAGACTGTTAAATGAACTTTCCCCCCTGCCAAGTATCGCGCACAAACCCCCCACACTGCAGCAGAGCCACTGTTGTGCCGCTGCCGGTCGGAACGGCTGTTGAATGTTATTGAATGTTATTAGAGGGTTAAATTGTTCATGACATGTATTTTAATTTTAATTGCTATTTATTTTGTAACGAAAACTGAATGGACACTGGTTGAGAAACGTTTTTTTGTTTCCTCTGAGTATGCGAATACTCAGGAAATTACAATAAAGATTTACAATTACAATTACAATTAGGAAAACAACAAGTTTTGAACCTAATCTGGGGTCTTGTTTTTCAAATACCCTTTTCTCAACCAACCAAAGGTAGTACTGCCACATTGAAGGTGGTGATAAATTAATTTTTTTATGTCTGTCTTTGCCGAATGATGACTCCTGAACTCTGGAAATTATCCACTATGTCCAGAGAATGATGAAAACTAGAAAGATTAAATGAGAAAATTAACGTTTGAAGATTGTATTTTATTTTATAAGAAGTTGAAGTGAGGGAATACGTAAGGAGCCCGCCAGTCGCATGTGCGTCAATCTTCAGAGCAGCTGTATGAAACCACAGACTAGTTGCTGAACTTAAGCTATAGAAAGATTAACGACCTTAGAACTACCGAATGATCTTTATGAGAGGTAGGGTTGGGAGTGGAGGGCACGTATTCCCTCACTTCAACTTCTCATAAAATAAAGATCAAGCTTCAAACGGTAAGTTCTCGTTTAATCTTTCTATTTTATTTCGAAGTCACGTGAGTGACTACATGAAGACTTCAAAGCTCAGTGGTTTCATGCAGTAACCCAATCTGTGTGTGAAACACTTAAACAGATAAACCATTAATGGTAGAAAAACACGGGTTATTAATACCATGATGCTAACTTGCATACATGGCCATTGTTCTTAACCGGACCATAGTCCCAATTGACTTTGAGATAGACAATAACTCATGCAACACTGTGCAGAATTCTATCTGCAAATATCCAGACATATTCAACCAAATTTTATAATTTATTAACACACACTATGTAAGCCACGTGCTGTATGACATCAGCAATACGGATATTAAATAACAATAAAGAAAGTCTTTTATCTCATAGGCTCTAGCAAGCTCAGTGCACTAGTATACCTAATGACACCCCCAATCTCTGCTCTGGTGAGTATGCTGTCTACTTCAAATGTACGCAATCATGGGCATTTTGCTTATGAGATCATTCCCATAACAAGCTACCATAATATCAGTAATGACCCAGAGATCGAGCCAGAGATTGAGTAAAGACTGTTTTCTTTGTGCTGAGATAAGTTACTGAAAGCATAATCATCTTAAAAATACTGGTCCCATTAGGAATACAGTAGAAGAATATTTGCATAATAATTTACTGATATACATCGCACGATGAGTGTAGGCTTTTAGAGTGGTCATATAAACGACACCCTGCATAATGTTAGTGAACAGTGGGTGAATAACCAAGCATTTATTGTCCCACATATGGTACTATAGAGAATGACAAAGCAGCACAAGCAGTGTCAATTGTGCTATCACATAAACGCTTCTCTAGGCTCAAGCTGAAAGCCACACAAACCTCTGTTACTTCCGTTTAAAAGTAACTCACATATTTTGTTCACAAACTTCCCATGGAATCATGCAGAGCTAGTTGCCCGAGAAGACAGGCTGCCCCAGCCATGACTCGTGACCGAGTAAACAGGAGTTGCTTCAGCCGCCTTACCATGGCCTGAATGAATAGGCAAAATTGGCACTATTAAATTTCATGTTGCCTCATTCTTAATATCGCAAGAGGTATCTACTGATAATCCCTAAGTTTTATCAGCTGCAAATTTTGCATATTTTTTAAAACTCAATGACACAATGCCCTTTGATCTGAGTAGAGCCGCATTAGCTTCCACCACTGGCTTTGTTATCAAAACACCAGATAATCGGTGCCTCATGTGTATAGATATGGCAAAGTATGCATCTTGAAGATCGATTCTCTGAATCAGTTAAATTGCTGAAAGCCAATCATCCATCTTAAACTGGGTAACTAAACACATGATCAGATTAGCCAAATCCTAACCTGATTCGGCATGCTTCATGTTTCTGTAATCTTGAGAAGTATCAGAAATATACCCCTCTTGTTCTTGGGCAGACAACTCATCCTCCGTGAGATGTCACTGATTCCACTTGGAACCACCGTTCCTCTATTGACCATATGGATGGAAAATTAGTATCTTCTCTTGCCGCGGAAGATTCATTATCTAGTTATTCATACATTTCGCTGATAACATATAATCAGAACCTTATGACTAGAGCTGAAAACACAGTCTCCCCTTGATGTGGGAATACGAGTTCCCTGTCAACTCTTGACTATAAAAGTCATCACGAATTCTCAGCATTGTTCCTCAGGGTGCAATTTAGCATAATGCAAGCCTAAATCAGGAATGGCTTCGCAGTCATCTGACTGAAACCACTTGTCTGAGTCTGCAGGGTGTGCAACACAATCTTTTTGACACACCACTCAATCAGGAATACTGCTATTGAGAGCTTACGGATCATTATAAATACATTTTTAATTCACAACATGAACCTGCAGGTCAGATAAAAATAATGTATGCCAGACCAGCTTCCTGCTGGTAGCTACCTATCCCAAAGAGGATGGCAATGATGTTTCCAATGAACTGGCAACTCCAGTAACTGAGCAGAAATTTAAACATGTGTTGAGGGAGACTTCAACTACTTCATTCTACTGAGCAGTCTCATAACCTCAATCACAGATGTTGAGGCAGAGGTGCCCTGGTCAATATGCTCCATATGACCAGCCAGTTCCATGATGGTGTACCCTGAACAAGGGTAACGAAGCTGTTCCTACTTGGAACTTACAGAGGTTACTATGCAAGGCACCCTGCCAATGTCTCTGCATCAACCTGATATTTCCCAGAGACAGTGAAAATATACTAGACACCTCATGCTGCCAGTAAACCCAAACCTGGGCCGACCGACTGCTCCATTTCAGAGTTTTACGGATGTTAATAAAGAGACCTTACCTGCCAGCATATCTGAACCCGGGTCAATCTTCTTGTTGGAGCTTCAGCGAAGTTCCATTTGCAGACCCTGTCTGACCACATCTTCTTCAGCTGGTGTGATGTTAAGTAGCTGATGTCGCTGGCCAACTCCTCTTGTAGTGGCTTGCCCGTCCCTGAGGGAACAGCAAATTTAGAGGCAAGAGCAGGCAGCTCTTCCTTATGCGATTCTCATACATCATGCATTAAAGCATGGGACTCAGGCACATACTCATGTTCGGAGTCAGCTCCATACTGATGTCTGACTCTCCCCTCGACAGAGTGGGGGAAATACTGCAACCCTGAACCAGGTGTATGATTCGAACTGCCTGTGTATGCCTCCGAACACGGAGCATATTTTGTGCCACCATCTCCGACACGCTCTTCATCCGAGTGGGGAGGAATATTGCAACTCTGAACCAGGTGTTGCTACAGGTGTATGACTCAAACTGCCTGTGCATTCCTCTATAACAAGGAGCATATTTTTTGGAACCATCTCCAACACTCCCTTCATCGGAGTGGGGGGAATATTGCAACCCTGAAGCAGGTGCATATTTTGTGCCACCATCTGATCCATCAGATGTTTCAGTTGAAACAAACGGCCAATCACATCTGCCATAGATGTGGGGACAGAATTCTCTTGTCCCGAATCGTCCAACAGGATTTGTCTCACAGACTTGGCTTTAGCTTTGCCCCGACTCGGGGTTGCCAAGCTGCTCCCTCTAGGAGCCAAATCGGAACTAGCTGTGCAGATCGGCGCTGCCAGAGACTCTGAAGTGGTTGTCGGTTTTCCGTACTGCCGCGGTCCTCTGCTGTCGGCATAAATCATCATTATTTATTGTACTTACTAGACAAGTTGCACTTGTTAGTGACTCCGAGTCCTGGCTCCCTTCTGGAGCCTCAACGGAGTATATCAGGGGAGGAAATAGAGTGCAACACAAGGTGTTGCTACCTCAGGCCTCTGGCCCCCATATGACTTGGATGAGCCGGCATCATAATCGCAGTCATCTATTTTCGATACTCCCCATAACAGTGGGAGAAATACTGCAACCCTGCCAGGTGTTAGCACGGGCATATAGCTGGAGCCGCCTGTTAATATTTCCAGTACACGGAGCATAGTTAGTTCATATTATTAAAAGAAGCATATCCGCATTTGATCAGAGATTCGACTGCTCTATCGATATCTACATAGTTGCAGTGTCTTATAAAAGAATCTCCAACAGTCCCCTCTACTGAGCGGAAATTACATGACGCCACCCTGAACCAGGTGTAGCTCCCACAGGTGTCTGATAGACACAGCTCAATAAAGACTTCCTAAGCCAGGAGCTCTGGACTGCAATGGCAAGTCAAATTTCACTACACCATTTGGTGTCTGTGAGAATAAATGTCCTTTGTAATTAATTTAATTCAAATTCAATTTAAAACTTTATTGGCATGCTAAGATACATCATTATATTGCCAAAGAATTAAACATGACTTTTGTATGCTATCTGCTATGATAGTCAGAAACATGACCAAGCGGCAACCGCTATTACAAACCCGCCAACTCTATTAATAGCTGCCCTAAAAATAAAGCATACACTATATGCTGCTGCAGCGTAAGCTGAGCTGACCTGAGCCGGCAGCATCTATGTTTAAAATTTCTCGGTGCTACAGCAGCTGAGCTTACCTGGCGGTTGCTCCTCGCCGGCCTATTTTTAACTCACCGGCTGCTGCTAATCTCTTGCAGCGATCGCTGACCTGGCTGTGCCGGCAGCCGCAATATCAAAACCTAGCTCCATATGGATCCCCATGGCGGTCTCGAAATCTGGCCGCCTGCTCCCGTTCGGAGTTCCAATGCCAGCAGCCACAATATCGCATCCCAACTCCTTATGGAGCCTCCACGGCAGCCTCCAAATTCGGCCGCCTGCTCCCGTTCAGAGCTCCAACGGCAGCAGCCACAATATTGTACCTAGCTCCTTATGGAGCCTCCATGGTGGCCCAAATCCGGCCGCCTCCGTCAAATACTCCAGGTCCGCTGTACCGCAGCGGCCCGCTGAAAACAAAATTAACTTACCTGCCAGAGCAGTTTCGAACTGTTCCGACTCGCGCGCCATGCGTCGACTTATTGGCATGCATGCGGCTGGTGGGCTCTTCACGTAGTCACTCATGTGACGTCAAAATAAAATAGTAAGATTAAACGAGAACTTACCAGTTTGAAGTTTGATCTGTATTTTATGAGGCGTTACGATGAGGGATTACGTGAAGAACCCGCTCAGCACGCATGCACGGCATACTTCAAAGCAGCGGTGTGGAATCACAGATAGACACAGTTATTGAAGTAAACATAGTAAAGATAAGGAGACATCAGTTTATGAATTTGACCCATATTATTGAGGGTGGGAGCGGAGGGCACGTAATCCCTCATCTTAACTCCTCATAAAATACAGATCAAACTTCAAACTGGTAAGTTCTCGATTAATCTTACTATTTTACTTCGGAGTCACGTGAGTGATTCCGTGAAGATTTCAAAGCTCTGTGATTTCAAACCGTGTAACAGCTATTACTACATCACTGCCAAAGTCTTCGAGGGAGGAAGTGTGTTATCGTAATCAACCAATGAATCTGTTTGTAGAAAAACACAATGGTATTTTTTAATAATAACAATAAAGAAATTAAATTGTTCCCCTGGGCTTAAATTAAATATGTTTGCAGTCTGTAAAATCTTTCCTGCAAATATAACAGGTTTTGCCAACGGTTTATTATAAAATTTCTGAACGGTCTTACCCCCCACCATCCTGCTGTAGCCAGGATGTGGTTTATAGGCACGTCCATTATTTTAGCCATCGACGTGGATGCTGCCCTGGTGGAATGAACATTGTACATGTTCGTTTTTATCCCAGCAGCTTTTAGCACCTGCTTGAGCCATCTCGAAATGGTTCGTCACCCGACCATAAGGTTTTTTATGACTGACCCACAAGGCTTTTCATCTCCCTCGAATATTTTCATTGTGTCTATGTAGGATAATAGGGTCATGGCACATAACCGAGTTGCTGGCGGGTAAGCCCGGAATTCCACGGCTGGATTAGGTGTTCCTGGTCTGCTCTGTTTGATCATTCCCTGGACAATGACAGAGATCTTGTCTTGAGCTGTGAGCATGGTGTCCAGTCGCAATAGGTGTAGTGACTGGACCCTCTGTGCAGCTACAAGTGCCATCAACATGAGTGTTTTGAGCATAGATGGGTTCAGGTTGAGGGATCTTGCTGGTGGGCATCCCCTGAGGTATGTCAGGACCACACTGACATCCCATATATGGATTAGAGTTGTAAATACCCTTCATCAGTTTGACCACCAGCTGGTGGCACCCCATGGCCTGTTGTCCTGGAGCTGGTTTTAAATAGACAGGCAGGGCAATTCTAGCTGTGTTGATGGCTCTGTAGCTGAAGTCCTTCATCGTGGTGAAGGTTCGCCAGGAATTCCAGTACGTTGGTAACTGTAGCGGTTGAGCAGGTGGTCCCTGTATCCAAGCAGTACTTCTCCCATTTTTTGATGCTGGACAAGTTCTGTTTTTTAGTGGATGTTCGGAGGGATGCTGACATTGTGTCAACGGTTTGTTATGATAATCCCAGTCCCAGAAGTGATTTGTGCAGAATCTGCAACCCAGGAGTTTGATTTTTTCATGGCACGGGTGGCTTGTGCCCAACACTGGGTGTTAATAACTCTGGGTCACTGGGGAATACCATCGGAGTTTCAACAACCATGCCATGGAGTATTGGGAACCATGGCTGTGTAGGCCAGTCGGGCACTATCAAATAACCTGAAGCAGAGTCCATTTGTACTGTGCGTAGCCCCCGACTGATGAGGCAGAAGGGAGAAAATGAATAGAAGAAAATTTTCCCCAATCCTGTGCGAACGCATCTACCGCTGCTGCCTCAGGGTCTGGTTCCCAAGCGACATACATAGGCACCTGGTGATTTAGTCTAGATGCAAATAATTCAATATCTAGCGTGCCATATTGCTTGATAACTTTTGTGAAAAAAAAATATTTTTGGGGTTTTAACATCCATTCGATGTTGTCATTAAATTTACGTGATCTGGTGTCTGCCACTGTATTTAGCTTACCTGGTAGGTAAGTTACTGATAGCCAAATATGTCTTTGGACACACCATTGCCAAATTGTATTGACCAACTTGTCGCATGATACCAATTTTATTCCGCCCATGTGGTTAATGTAGGCCACCACCGCAGTATTATCTATTTATAACCGTACATGCAAGTGATGCATATTTATGCATATGCTTTTAAACCATAAAAAAATCACCCAAACATCTCTAGATAATTAATGCCCAGTGTAAGTGGTAACGATGATTCTGGGTTAGTCCATCTACTACTTGTGCTGGATATGGAGTTAGGTGCTCCCCAGTCTTGAGCACTGGCATCTGTTTGGATAACTGATGTAGGGTTAGTGATGATAATAGGCTGAAACTATGTCAAACGTTTTTTGCCCACAACTGTAGTTCTGATATTACTTCAGTGGGTAACTTCATGAAACGATCATAATTACCTGTATGTCGTTTTTGGTACAAAGGTCCGAATTATGTAGCTGGAAATGCTGCTACCATTATCCCAATTACTCTGTTACTTGTCGAGTAGTTGGTAGTTTGTTGACCATTAAATTGTTGTACGATTGTGCCAATTCAACTATGTTGTCTCTTGGTAACGCTTTAAACTGCTATAGCTGCCCCATCCAGGTAAATTTCAGGTATCTGCGATGGCCCTAGTGAATGGTACTAAATGGTAAACATCTTTAAGATGAATGCTTGCCATGAAGTATCCTTTGGAATGTAGTTGTTTGGCAGTAACAACCGGTTCCATTTTGAAATGTATATACTTAACAAACATATTTAGTGAAGTTAAGCTAATAATGATGGGACATCCGCCATCTTTTTAGGGTTTAGTGAATATATTTGATACGAATTGCAAGGGTTCAGGTTTCCCCATGACACCCTATGTAATTAGTCTCACCAGTTCAGCTCGTCCCTCTTGTTTCTTTAACGGAGAGAGGAAAAATACCCTCTGGGGTGAATGTTGACCTGGTGGCAATTTTTCTAGTATGAATTGTATTCACTAATGCCATTGAGTATATACTGATCACTCGTGATAGACTCCCATGTGTTGGTATGCTCTATATACTGGTAGGAACCAGACCCACCTACCTCCATGGTTATGGGTATTCTTCTGTTTCCTGCCGGTCCAACGAGTGTTGCACGTCGTCTGATGTGGCGGTGATGTTGGGGGGTGGCACATTTTCCATGGGGTCCACTATGGGCCCTGGTCTAAATAAGACTTTTGGTAATAGATGCGGACCCCGAGCTTTCATCAGTCCGATATGATGGACATTGACTGAAGGATGCGATGGGGTGCTGCTGCGTAGGAATTACTGTTTTTGGTTACTCGTCCCGGCCCTGCCCTCATGAGCTGAAAGTTTTGTAAAACCTCTTGCATGTCCTTCATATGCTTTGTGAGGTTTTTGCCAGAGCAGCGGGTCTGGCTCAGTGGCTGGGGTCTTATGACTTGTTTACGAAGGTTGTGGTCATCTCCGTATTTGTCCATGGAACGAGGAAAAAAACGATGTGATGGCTGTCGTCAGGCTTTTAACGGCCTCCTGCACATGGGATTGCCACATAGCTGTCCACCACACCTAGCAGCTCTTCCTGTTCCTGCACCCCTTGCATACTCCCGAGATCTTCAGCCATTGCCCCTGTTCTTGACCAGCCCAGTCCTGGTCACCAAAGCTACCCTCTGGAAAGGAGGAAGCAATGGACATTGCACAAAGCACTGTGGAGGGAGAGCCTGACCCCCTCTGCGAGAGCGCTCCTCCTGGGGTGCACCTCGCTGGAGCTCCTGCTCCAAGAGCCGCTCCATGCGGCTCAGGCGGCTGTCTCTCCCCCACCTGGGTGGAGAGACGTCCCCGTCCGATAAGTCAGAGCCACCGGCCGGACGCCTCCGTGGCGTTACTTCCAGCCCGCTGCTTAGGCGCTAGCGGGGCTGGGCTCGGCGCGGTGTCGGGATAGCGGAGCGCCGGGTAAGCGGTCCTACCGCCTTGTTGCTGCCCCCTCCAATGGAAACGCTCCTCCGTGGAGTCGAGCGGGGACAGGTCTGTTCCGTCGCTGCCCCCCCGATGGACGCGCCTCCGGGGAGTCGAGCGGGGGACAGGTCTGTTCCGTTGCTGCCCCCCCCCAGATGGACGCTCCTCCGTGGAGTCGAGCCAGGTCTGTTCTGTTGCTGCCCCCGCGATGGACGCTCCTCCGTGGAGTCGAGCGGGGGACAGGTTTGTTGCAGAGCCTTTCTTCTCTGCCGGACAGCAGAAGGCTCCCTGTGAAGGAAACCGACGTCAGCTTACCTGACGGTCCGTTCTTTCACCTCCATAGCGGGAGAGCCCGACTCCCGCTGCCGCTGTTGCTCTGCTGGACGTAATGCTGCGCATGCGTGCTGAACGGGTTCTTCACGGAATCACTCACGTGACTCCGAAGTAAAATATTCCCTAGTGTGTGTATGGTAGCGTTAATATGCAAGGATCGCAGACTCGGTGAGCTGAAGGGCCTGTTTCTGCGTTGAATCACTAAACTAAACTAAACGTGACAATAAACTAATCAAAACTAAAGTATTGGAGGATGTTGAAGAAACCTTGGCTATAATCGTCCAAACACCTATACATTCAGGACTGGCGCTGAGGACTGAACAATTGTTAATTTTACATCTTTAGTTTGAGTAACTATACAGGGATACATTTAATAAATACCAAACAGTAAGCTTAACCTTGGTGGTATGTACAGTTCTGGAAATAATAATCACTGACAGAATTAACAGTTAGTTAGACATTATTGGCCAATTGGATATGTCAAACAATCTCCAACTAACTTGATATTAATTTACTAACTAGGCTAAACTAACTTTACTAACTAGGGTTATTTAATGTCATAGCAGAAAACTAAGGGTGGAAATGATGCTAATAAGACAAATAAAAGATCCAACAGGTGTTTAATAAGATGTCACATAAAATGCCAGCCAGCCAATGAAGGCTAGAGAATTTAAATGGCTCTAGTTGAATGGATTGAAAAATTGGCTAAGTATTAGGCAAAGTAGTAAAATTGTCATAGAGTCATAGAGTGATACAGTGTGGAAACAGGCCCTTCGGCCCAACTTGCCCACACCGGCCAACACGTCCCAGCCACACTAGTCCCACCTGGCTGCGTTTGGTCCAAACCTGTCCTATCCATGTACCTGTCTAACTGTTTCTTAAACATTGGGATAGTCCCAGCCTCAACTACCTCCTCTGGCAGCTTGTTCCATAGATCCACCAACCTTTGTGTGAAAAAGTTACCCCTCAGAATCCTATTAGATCTTTCCCCCTTCAACTTGCACCAGTGTCCTCTGATATGAAAGATTATCTATCACAAAACAGGGAGGTTTACAGTGTCGGGAGGAACTGCATATGCTGGTTTGCACCGAAGATAGACACAAAATGCTGGAGTAACTCAGCGGGACAGGCGGCAACTCTGGGGGAATGGGTGACGGTTCGGGTCGAAACCCTTCATCAAAATGAGAGTCATGGTAGAGGGAGATATAGGGATATGGAAGGGTACAGTGTGAAAATGAGAGATCAAAGGGGAAAAGTTCCAGGAAAATGTAAGATGGTTTATTGTTAGCTGAGGGGAAGGTGACAACAAGGCATACAGTCAGTAAAATGTAATCATAAGGACAATGAAATTAGTCGGAGAACTATGATGGGGGAAGGATGGAGACAGAGGGATAGCAAGGGTTACTTGAAGTTAGAGATGTCAATATTCATACCGCTGGGGTGTAAGCTGCCCAAGTGAAATATGAGGTGCTGTTGACCCGATTTGTGCTGGGTCTCACTCGGACAGTGGAGGAGGACCAGGACAGAAAGATCAGTGTGGGAATTGGAGGGGGAGTTAAAGTGTTGAGCAACCGTGAGATCCCGTAAGCCTTGGTGGACTGAGCGGAGGTGTTTAGAGAAACGATTGCCAAGCCGCGCTTGGTATCACCGGATACAGTGGATTTCCCCGGAAGCCGGATGTGAAGAACAGTGGCTTTGCTTCATATACATACATTATTTGTACATGTGTACAAAGCACAGTTTCCAGTTTTATCTCTGAGAGAAGTCCAGGCAGCAGCATCACTATTTGGTGGATGGTGACCATCCAAAAGCCTTTCACTCTGTTCATTCCTGATCTCGGGTGCTGTCTGTGTGGAGCTTGCATGTTCTCCTTGTGATGACGTGGGTTTCCACCAGGTGCTCTAGTTTCATCCCACATCCCCAAAGATGCACAGGTTTGTAGGTTAATTATCCTCTGTAAATTGCCCCTGTAAAATTGTGTAGGCAGTGGAAGCAAAAGTGGGATACCATAGAATTAGTGTGAATGGGTCATCGTGGACTCGGTGACTGGAGGGCCTGTTTCCATGCTGGATCTTTCTTCAATCATTCCTCCTTAAATTTGGCTGTCCTGACTTACCATTACAGCATAATTACAGGCAAGGCACAACTATAACCAATACTTTAGTTTAGTTTACATTAGTTTAGTTTAATTTAGTTTAGTTTAGTTTATTTTTAGATGAACTGCAGAGCTTTCACCAATGAATTGTCTCAAAATCCTACAGCAAAATTATTTTCCCCTGACCCCGCAAATTCATAATGTGTAACCTACCAGGTGGGGTCAAGGAGAGAGCGTTCACGTCGTGGCCCTGTTTCCATCAACCTTTCCACCACCAG
Organism: Leucoraja erinaceus; assembly: GCF_028641065.1. Taxonomy (NCBI): domain Eukaryota; kingdom Metazoa; phylum Chordata; class Chondrichthyes; order Rajiformes; family Rajidae; genus Leucoraja; species Leucoraja erinaceus. The sequence continues at coordinate 18,767,915 of NC_073379.1, read as the reverse complement.
GCACAAGAAGCGCAAGAGAGACACCATTGTATGCAGATATCAAGAAGTGTGTTCAGCTCTGACTGAACAACTTCTAATCTTGTGTGTGGACTCAACAAGAAGAAGAGGACCTATCAGGTGACATTGTTACCCTTAGGCTGCGGAACCTTCTATCACTCTCCCTGTTTCTAAAGCTCCACCAAATACCTCCTACCCCTTGAACTGACCGCAACCACTGTGAAGTCGTCAAGGTAGATTCAAGGGAATATTTAAGCAGAAATATTTTAGAACTCATTAAAGGGAAGCACAGTGGTGCATCAGTAGAGTTGATGCTTTACAGCGCCTGCGATCCGGATTCGATCTTGACTACGGGTGCTGTCCGTATGGAGTTTGTACATTCTCCCCGTGTCCTCTTGGGTTTTCTCCGAGATCTTTGGTTTCCTCCCACACTCCCAAGACGTACAGGTTTGTAGGTGATTTGGCTGGGTATAAATGTAAATTGTCCGTGGTATGTGCTAATGTGCGGGGATCACTGGAGTCGGTGGGCCGAAGGGCCTGTTTCCGTGCTGTATCCCTAAACTTAACTAATAAACAAATTCATTAAAAGCACTAGAGAGAGTTATAAGCATTAACATTTCCTTTCAAATTTCCCTTGTTGTACTGTTGCAATGAAGAGCAGATGGTGAAATGGATGGGTAAAAGTTAACCTGCCTCCATGGATTCCATCCGCTCTTTGTCAAAATACCAACCATACAGCGCATATAGACTGAGGTGATCTCTCCAGGATTATCTGCTTGATAGTTCCTGAAAAATCTGTGCGTTCCACCTGAGGTGATGCTTGCACCATGCCAGCTGTTGGTTTTCATTTTCTAAACAACAATCCAGTCTCCACCAGTTGGTGAAAAATTCACAAATCTGATGTATATTCATGGAAGCATGTCTGCCTACTCAGTCTGAAGAAGGGTCTCGACCCGAAACGTGACCCATTCCGTCTCTCCAGAGATGCTGCCTGCCCCGCTGAGTTACTCCAGCATTTTGTGTCTGCCTACTGTCTGGGAGTCCATAACAGTATCAAACCAACTCATTCATGTAGGCATTGCATTTCAAGCTGTGTCCTGTAATTTTAGGTAACTTCTACCAATCCTCCTCTCTTCCTCCATTAAAAGTTGGTTAACCAGTTCCACAGTTCACAACAATGAAGTTTAGATTAGTTTAGTTTAGTTTAATTTATTGTCACATGAACCGAGGTACAGTGAAAAGCTTTTAGTTTATTAGTTTCTAGAGATACAGCGCAGTAACAAGCCCTTCGGCCCACCGAGCCCGCACCGACCAGCCATCCCCACACATTAACACCATCCTACACACACTAGGGACAATTTACACTTACACCAAGCCAATTAACCTACATACCTGTACGTCTTTGGAATGTGGGAGGAAACCGAAGATCTCGGGGAAAACCCATGCGGTCATGGGAGAACATACAAACTCCGTACAGACAGCACCCATAATCGGGATCGAACCTGGGGTCTCCGACGCTGCAAGCGCTGTAAGGCAGCAACTCTACCACTGCGCCACCGTGCCGCCCCTCATTTGTCTCCTCTTTTTTTTGTCGACCGTATTTTGTCTCGCTCTTGGGATCACACCGTCCCCAGCCAACAGTCGGACTACCAGAACCACCCTGTCTAATGTAATTTGTTGGTAGTTGCAAAAAGCTGCATTAACTCAGCAGGACAGGCAGCATCTCTGGCGAGAAGGAATGGGCGACATTTTGTGTCAAGACCCTTCTTCAGACCGATGTCAGGGGAGGGGGTAGGACAAAGGTAGAATGTAGTCAGAGACAGTAAGACTGGTGGGAGAAGGGGATAGAGAAGGAAACCAAGGGCTATCTGAAGTTAGAGAAGTCAACATTCATACCGCTGCGGTATAAACTATCCAAGCGTAATTTTAGGTGTTGTTCCTCCAATTTGCACCGGGCCTCACTCTGACAATGGAGGAGGTCCAGAACAGAAAGGTCAGACTGGAATGGGATGAGCCACCGGGAGTTCAAGTAGGTTAAGGTGTTCAGTGAAACGATCGCCGAGCCTGCGCTTGGTCTCGCCGATGTAGAGAAGTTGACACCTGGAACAGCGGATACAGTAGATGAGTTTGGAGGAGGTGCAAGTGAACCTCTGCCTCACCTGGAAAGACTGTTTGGCTCCTTGGATGGAGTCGAGGGGGAGGCAAAGGGACAGGTGTTGCATCTCAGCAGGTCTGGCAGCATCTTTGGAGAAAAATGATGGGTGATGCTATGTGTCAGAAACCTTCTTCAAACTGAAAGTAGAGCGGGCGGGACTGGAGATAGGAAAAACCCGGAAGACAATAGGACAACCGATGGCCAAGGAAGGGTGGCCTCTGTTGACAACATACTGTTCTGTATTGGAAAGAGGGAGGTTGGGGGGAGATGATGAAAACATGACAAGAGTGTGTGTTGGGTTCGGAGGGGGGAATGGGAGTGGACTGAGGTTTAGGCGAGTTACAGTGGGTGGGATGATGTGAGTTCAGAGAGGAGGGGGGAGTGAGGAGCAGTGTATGGGTGAAATTGTTGTTGGTGCTGAATTGTCCCTGTCTTTTCTTGCTTCCAGTTCCTCCCCATTATAATTAGTCTGAACTATTTATTTTCTCCAGAGGTGCTGCCTGACTCGCTGAGTTACTCCAGCATTTTGTACCTGTCTGTGATATAAATCTGCATTTGCAGTTCATTTCCATCACATCCTGTGGACCAGGTTAAACAGAGTGAGCGCGGAGCCAGCTTGGATACTGTAGGAAGGAACTGCAGCGAAGACAAACACAAAATGCTGGAGTAACTCAGCAGTTCAGGCAGCATCTCTGGAGAGAAGGGATGGGAAAGAAGCTTGGATTGTCTCAGGTCCCGAAGAGCCATGTGATTATTCAGCCTCCAAACAAATGGTCGGCTAACAGTACAGTGCCCTCCTCTTCAAATTCTGCACTTACTTGAAACCAATTGGTGTTTACATCTGTTCAAAAATTAAAAAGAAAACAACTATTCACCTAAATGTCAGTTTTAATGTTTCTTCTTACACCTTTTTTAGTGTTCCGTTTATTCATTTCACTGTAGTTTTTCCATTTTGCCAGAGCATTCATAAGATAATTTATGAATTAATTATCTGCGTTGTGTTTGCTTTCTCTAATGGCGATCCATAATATATCAAAGGAGGTCAGAAGAATGTGAAACTAGTCTGTGTTTTCTTTCTTGCTTTGCTACTGCACATCTCAGTGGAAGAAAAGGATTGCTGTGGGGACTGTATAAATAGTCTGACAAATAGCAAGTTGTCAAAGGACTGTTATTATTAATATTTATTATTATTGTGCAGATTTTTCTGGGCTCAGAATGGCATCACGTCACTGGTGATGGAAGTTAGCAGTTCCATGAGGTAAAGGCATTTCCAAAGCCAAAAGGAATGGATAAATAATTTTTCTTAAACTTATTTTAACAATTCCTCACGGTTGAGCCAAAGGGAGAAAATATTTATTAGGAATCTGAAGGGTATCTTTTTCACACAAAAGGGTGGTGGGTGTATGGAACAAGCTACCAGAGGAGCTTAGTTGAGGCAGGGGCTATCGCAACATTTCGGAAACATTTGGACAGGTACATGGATAGGATAGGATTGGAGGGATATGGGCCAAATGCAGGCAGGTGGGACTAGTGTAAATGGGACATGATGGTCGGTGTGGGGAAGTTGTTTGGAGAGCTTGATTCCACGCTCCATGTCTCTATGTCTCAAGCCAAGAAACTGGAAGTAGTTGGAAGCAAGTTTATTGGATACGGAAATACAAAAAATGCAGTTATGTAATAAACTGCAACAACTCAGTTCCTTGCAGGCCCTACACAGTTCTGTGAGATTCTCCCTCAATGTCTCCAATTATTTTTAAACCGTAGGAACTGCAGATGCTGGAATCTTGAATAAAAAAAACACAAACACAAAGAAATAACTTAGCGGGTCATGCAGCAACTTTCGAGAACAAGGACAGGCAATGTTTCGCGTCGGGGCCATTGTTCAAACTGCAATCCATACAGCAAGGTCAACATTCGTAGCAGGTGGACACGAAAAGAAGGACGGAAGTAGAACTAGTGGGAGAACTAGGATGGGGGAGGAACGGATAGAGAAGGGATGAAAGGATTATTTGGAGTTTGAGAAATCAAATTCATGCCTCTGGGTTGTAAGCTGCCCAAGCAAAATATGAGTTGTGTGTTTTCTGTTCACATTGCACCAAACCTCGTCACCTCAGACACTTCACAGATGTAGTATATATCAAGCCTTGGTTATTGTGTAAGAAGGAACTGGAGGAACTGGTTTAAACCAAAGATAGATACAAAAAGTTGGAATAACTCAGAAGGACAGGCAGCATCTCTGGAAATAATCAAAGTTATAGTATGCATGACATTTTGGGTTGAGACCTTAGATGCTGCTAAAGTTCTAAAGTTCATTGCCTAAAGTTTAGAAGAATCAAAGTTATAGTCTCTTATGGGGGAGGAATGTTTTGCATCCTAACACAGTTGTGAGGCACCCAGTGGGATACTCTTTCATCAGAGTTAATCATAATGCATCTTGTCAACCTGAACCAGATTTCTGCATCTAATCACACCCCTGCCTGTGCCTAAGGTTGCTGTTGGATTTGCACATAAATCACAGAAATGACCACAAAAAAAAATCATGCAGACTTTGACAGTAAACCTCTCTCTCATCCAATAAAATATATCTTGCATTCTTTGGAACTACTTTCATCATTTGATTTCATTTACTGCACCATTTTTTTTGGAGACTCTCAGATCCCTTGTCTTTATTCACCTGGAAGTGCTGCTGATTTAAAAGAAGTGCAGGTATGCAGGTAAATTGGCTTGGTAAATGTAATATTTGTCCCTAGTGGTGTAGAATTGTGTAAATCTGCTGGGATTGCTGGTCGGTACGCACTTGGTGGGCCGAAGTGCCTGTTTCCACACTTTATCTCTAAACTAAAGTAAACTATAAAAACTAAAGTGTCCCTGATCACTCTCGCCATCCTGAGATGGAGAAGCCATTGCCTTCCATCGATGGAGCTGGAGGCCTCCTCGGACTATCGTGAGCCCCACCGCGGGACGTGGACTTAACATCGGAGCTGATCCCTTGCGTGGGATTGCTCCAACAGCGGCCTACAGACTTACTGTCAAGAGCTCGTAGTCTTGGGTCAGGCCGAGTCGGGAAGCTCCAACGACACAGAAGGTTCGACCAGCCCCGACACGAGGTTCGATCGTCGGCATGGGGGAGATGACATCCCCCCGATGCGGAGGGCCAGGAATGCTGCCGGCTGCAGGAGTCAAGATCGTCCTGTCAACGGAGGGCTCGAGGCCCCCGACCACGGGAGAACAAAGATAAGGGACTTGAACTTTATTTCGCCGTCCATCACAGTGAGGGAAGTGGAGGAGTCTCTGGGGTGGATGTTTATGTTAAAATGTGATTTGGGTGTTCTGGTGCTTTTTATTTGTATGACTGACTTGGCAATTGAAATTCCTCATGTGTTGCAAAACATGGCTAATAAAGTACTATTCTGATTCTGATTCTGATTGGGGCGCACAGTGCAATGATCCAGTACATGATCAATACTGAATGTCTTGAAGCATCAAGAATAAGCTGCTGTAAATGACAATGGAAAAAGAAAATCAGTTCGGAACACTTTTGAGATTGTTTTAACCTTGTTGGCTGCTTCAGTTAATAGACACAAAATGCTGGAGTAACTCAGTGGGTGAGGCAGCATCTCTGGAGAGAAGGAATGGGCGACGTTTCCGGTCGAGACCCTTCTTCAGTCAGGTTGTCACCAGGATGACGTAGGTCGACACCGGTTTTTCTGCTACCTGCTACGACTATGACAGTCGCCGGCAGTTGCCTAAAAAATTGCCAAGTGGGACAGGCCCATTAGTCACAGGGTATCATGTGGGGAAGGAGTGAACAGGCAACATTGCGGGTCGAAGCCTTGTTCAAACTACGCTACTACTCGCTGATTAAGTCACCACAGCACAGTATTAGGCATTAGCGCAGATTGGGAGCAGCAGTTAGTTGGTGAATTGGGAGTCACTGAAGGCCAGATGATTAGAATTCAGGACCAACATGCTCCCGTGAGGAAAAAACACAAGGATGACAAGATTCAGAAACCTTTGATGACAAGAATAGTAACTTCATATAAAATATGTGGAGATGCGCTTCTATGAGAAGTTATTCCCTCAACAGCAATGTCCCCTGCATGGCCAGAGGCAAGGGTATACTGATTGTAGGCTATACCAAAGGGTGTTGTCTTAATTAACTAGATGTTACAATGTTTGATAAAGTATCATTGCACAAGTATCAATGAAAAGATTGGCTTGTCAGTGTCCACAGCAAATCCCTTATACTTATTCCCATTGTGAGCCGGCAGCTTGTGATCATTGTTCTTGGTGAACTAGTTCGTTTGTATATGTTTTGAGCGTGCATTATAAAAAATTCTATAAGAATTATTTTTTATCCTGTGCCTCAATTTGGGGACACCCGCTACTCCTGTCATTCCCATCACCCAGCCCCAAAATGGCTGAAATCGAGGAAGAGCTTCCTTCACATAGTCCTCTGTCACGGTCTCCTCAAGCAACCAGACTAGCCCTGGAGGAAAAGAAACGCAGTGAATACCACCACCACGTAAAGATGCCAATCCCAACCAAGGAACAGTTACCACCTGGTCACAGGTGTGTCTGGAAGACCTGGAAGTCCCTCAATAGGTTTTGTACAGGGATGGGCCAATGCAAGACCAATATGAGCAAATGGGGCTATGCAGATATGGCAGACACAGAATGTGAATGTGGAACATCTAGACAATCCATGCCACACCTTCTAACATGCCAACTTCTTGGTGAACAATGCTGTCTGCAACATCTAGCGGTGGTAAACGAGAAAACTGTCCACTGTGCAAGAGCCTGGCCCAACATTTGAAACATAGATGATGGACATGAAGGAAGATTTTTTTGCTAGTGATTTATGTATAAAGTCAGGACAAATTTATTTCACCTAAGTTACAGTAATGTGGGAGTACACTGTATTGGGATACACTGCAGTGTACAGGCACTCCCAGACTTCTGTAAGGGTTACGTTCTGTGAACCCTTACTTAAGTCAGGTTTTACGTAAGTCGGAAGCACTATCCCCATCCACTGCCCGAAGTAACTCACTGAGAATATTAACTGTCTGAGCAATATCTGGCTGGGTTCCGGACGCTTTCTGTGGTGCGCGGCCTTTTGGGTAAGCACAGCCGCCATTGTTAGCTTGAGTGATTGTACAGTTTTGTGGAAATTACAAACGACCTTGATTGCTCTAGGGCCTGAGTCCAGAATTATTTACGTAAGTGAGAACTCACGTAAGTTGCCTATTGCGTAAATTAGGTAGGGTACGTATAAATAATTGAATGTAATATCATAACTACATATTTACTGTAATCTTACACACTTTTGTGCTGTTTCACTGTCGGCAATGTAAATTACCGGAAATTAAATTAAAAAAACGGACAGCCAGAGATAATCAACAGGTATGGCATCATACAGTACGTGGAGTAAGAAGTTAGGGCCACACGATGCCACAGCAGTAGAGTTGCTGCCTTACAGCGCCAGAGACCCGGATTACGGGTGCTGCCTGTACAGAGACCGTGACCACGTGGGTTTACTCCGGGGGCTCCGGTTTCTTCCCACATTCCAAAGATATACAGGCTTGTTGGTTAATTGGCTTCAGTGAATTATAAACTGTCCCTAGTTTGTAGACTAGTGATAGTGTACGGGGCGATCGCTGGTCAGCACGGACTCGGTGGGCCGAAGGGCATGTTTCTATGCTGCATCTCTAAAATCTAAAATCTCTAGCTACATTTTCTAGTTAATTACCTGCCATCATCATTTAATTGTGTCCTTGGGTTCTGTATCTGGCGTTTTCATGTTCTTCTTGTGACCGCGTGTTTTTCCCCTGAGAGCTCTATGTTACTTCCACACTCCCAGGACATGCAGGTTGGGAAGGTAGTTGGTTACTGTCAATTGCCCCTTGTGTTTGGCCAGGCAGTAGATGCTGGGGGGAGCTAATAAAAATGGGGGAATAGAAAATGGGATTAGTGTAGGATTAATCTAAATGGATGGTTGTTGGTCTGCATGGACACAGTGGGCTAAATGGCCTGGTTCCATGCTGTTTCTCTGCATGAATCTAACTCTAGCATTTACAGTTTAATTTTCATTTCAATTACTGTATATTACCTTGCTTGCTTGCTTGATTTTTTTCTCTTTCATTGTTCTCTGCTGAGGTGCTGTTAACATATTTCAACATGTTATGCTCTTTGCTTTCAGCCACAAATTACTGCTTCATCCTTCGCCGTAAGCTGTTGTCAGCCATCTCTGCATATATTTCCCAAGAACAGCCCAGCTTTTTAGCTTTGTCTGAATATTATTGAACAGCATCAATTGTTCCCTTTCACCTCGAGCATCTAATTGTAAAGGTGAAGAAAAAGATATGACATATCTAGCTCCTTTATCAATCTAAATTATGCCTAAACACCCCCGTACTAATTATCAATTAAATTGCAGACAACACCGTTTTCTTTCCAATTTAGTTTGATAGATGTAAAGCTGTGGGAAGTCTGTTGGAATGAGAATATGAATTGAATATAATTAGGTCAGAAGAGCATAAAGAGAGAGAAAGAAAATCAAATGAATGCTAAAGGTTTCATGACTAAATTGGATAGCACTGGAGAGTGTGTGTATGCTCACAAAGTGTGATTAACATCCATCTGCACTAAATTTGTTCTTCAGCCTCATCAGGAACCAGACGGCATTAACTGCGTTGTCACTAGTTGTAACAAATATCCATCTGAGCCTAATTGGGGCGTCACAGAGGCGCAGCGGTAGAGTTGCGGCCTTACAGCGCCAGAGACCCGGGTTTGATCCTGACCACAAATGATGTCTGTATGGAATTTGCACGTTCTCCCCGTTGACCTGTGTGGGTTTCCTCCGGGTGCTCCCACATCCCAAAGACATACAGGTTTGTAGGTTAATTGGCTTCGGTAAAATTGTAAATTGTCCCAAGTGTATGTAGGAAAGTATAAGTGTGCGGTGATCACTGGCTTAGTTTAGTTTAGTTTAGTTTAGCGATACAGCACGGAAACAGGCCCTTCGGCCCCCCGAGTCCACACCGACCAGCGATCCGCGTGCACTAACACTATCCTACACACACTAGGGAAAATGTACATTTATACCAAACCATTTAATCTACAAACCTGTACGTCTTTGGAGTATAGGAGGAAACTGAAGATCTCGGAGAAAACCCACGTGGTCATGGGTTTTCAACAGTGTATCTCTAAACTAACCTAAGCTTTAGCATCTGAGCTAGTCCTGCACCCTTTTATCTAGTCTTTCTAAACAAGTACCTGGAATATCACCCTCTGATCATCATGTGAATATATTTCTGGAATAACCATTAGGTGTTTCAAAGTGTGCTATTGCTTCTGTAAATTGCCCCTGGGATAAAGATGTGAAGGATAGTGTAAATGTACAAACACCGTATAATCAGCACCCATAGTCAGGATTGAACCTGGGTCTCTGGCGCTCTAAGCACTGTAAGGCAGCAGCTCAAACGCTGCGCCACCGCACCACCCAAGCGAGGGTTCAGTGGGCCGAAGGGCCTGTTTCCGCATTGTATCTCTAAACAAAACTAATTTCAGAAGAGATGAGGAGGAATAGGGGAAAAATGAAGAGAAAGAAGGGGAAAGAGAGAGAGGGATAGGAATCCTTCCAGAGGCAAGATCACAAATGTGCTCCTCATCGTAAATAAGCAGAGACCAGTAAGCAAAAAAGATGGGCTGGCTTTTTACATCCAAAGTCAGCAGTTAGTCTTATGTGGTGATTGCAATGTGTGGTGCATTGTAGTCAGCCAGTAATTAATGAGCTGCCTGGAAACATGGCTTAGACCAAGCACAGCAAAATGGCTTGCCTGGTGGAAACAGTTCATTGCTTGGCTGCAGAAAAGTTGAAGGTGTCAAGCAATACGGACTTTGTGGCTGAAGTGGAAACCCATTCTAATGAAAAGTGCCTGAGGCACCGGTTGAAGTAGACTATAATTTTGAAGCGCGCTGGGAAGCTTACAATCCTTGCAAACCCATTTGTCTGCGTTAACCAACGGCGTCTGCTGAAGGGGAAGGAAAAGCAGCTCTTTTGTTTTCTCAAATAGAAAGCAGAAGCGGGTCCCTCATGCGGTGTTGCAAGGGAACAGCTTCAAGGATGTACAAAAAAGCTGGAGAAACTCAGCGGGTGCAGCAGCATCTATGGAGCGAAGGAAATAGGCAACGTTTCGGGCCGAAACCCTTCTTCCAACGGAAGAAGGGTTTCGGCCCGAAACGTTGCCTATTTCCTTCGCTCCATAGATGCTGCTGCACCCGCTGAGTTTCTCCAGCTTTTTTGTGTAACCTTCGATTCTCCAGCATCTGCAGTTCCCTCTTAAACAGCTTCAAGGATGTGACTGAGAGATTAGGGCAGCCACGGTGGCACAGCGGTAGAGAGGTTGCCTTACAGCGCTTGCAGCGCCGGAGACCCGGGTTCGATCCCGACTACGTGTGCTGTCTGTGTGGAGTTTGTATGTTCTCCCCGTGACCTGTGTGGGTTTTCTCCAAGATCTCTGGTTTCCTCCCACACTCCAAAGATGTATAGGTTTGTAGCTTAATTGGCTTAATAAATGTACAGTAAATTGTCCCGAGTGCGTGTAGGATAATTTTAATGTGCGGGGATCGCTGGTTGGTGTGGAATTGGTGGGCCGAAGGGTCTGTTTCCACACAGTATCTCTAAACTAAACTAAACCAAACAGAAAAAGGCACACACATCAGTTACAGAATAAATCAAATTTATTATTACAGTATGGGGACCCACCGTCCCGTTTATATCAACAGGTCGATGGTGGAAGGGGTCAAGAGCTTCAAATTTCTGGGCATGCATATCTCTGAAGATCTTTCCTGGTCTGGAAACACTGATGCAATTACAAAAAAAGCACATCAGCGCCTCTACTTCCTGAGAAGATTATGGAGAGTCGGTATGTCAAGGAGGACTCTCTCTAACTTCTCCAAGTGCACAGTAGAGAGCATGCTGACCGGTTGCATCGTGGCTTGGTTCGGCAACTTGTGCGCCCTGGAGCGGAAAAGACTACAAAAAAGTAGTAAACACTGCCCAGTCCATCATCGGCTCTGACCTCCCTTCCATCGAGGGGATCATTGTTAGCTCGGGGAAGTTGACAACAAGGCATACAAAGATAAAATTTAATCAAGAGACAGTCAAACAAGTCAGAGAACTAGGATAGGGGAGGGATGGAGAGTGAGGGGAAGCAAGGGTTACTTGAAGTTCGAGAAGTCAATATTCATACGAAAGATAGGCACACAAAGCTGGTGTAACTCATGGGGTCAGACAGCATCTCTGAAAAAAAAAGGAACAGGTGATGTCTCAGATCGAGCCCCTTCTTCTACTTTGATTTAAACCAGCATCTGCAGTTCCGTCCTACTCAATATTCATACCGCTGGGCTGATGCATTGTTCAAGTTCAACTGTTTGAACTGACATGCCTCACTTGTCTATCATAAGTGCAATGAGTGTTAAGGAATAGTTACATTGGATGTCTGCATTCCCAATAAAATATAGTTGAATATTCTGAGGGGTTCTTGTCAGTTCAGATGTTCTCCCATTGTAAATAGATGCAATAATTCAACAGTAAAAGTGATGAAGGGAAATGTATAATTGTAACTGTTGAAACTGTATTTAATAAAGATTCAATGTTCTTTGAATCATGAGACCCTCCCACCCTCCCACCAGGTCGCCTCCTGGATGTCCGCTTGTGCTAATTAATGTGCTGTTACATCTCCTGTTGCCATGAGGTTAATTCAAAGTCACAACTTCCGGCCTCCTCCCACCCACCCACACACACACATCCCTCCCCAATCCCCAGCCCCCAATTCTCAGGCCCCTTCTTTCTGTATCAGTTGTGGTCAGGATGTGGCAGGCAGGGCCTCCTGCAAACTCAGTACCTCCGGATAAAGGTCCTAGAACTAGGGCGGCAAGGTGGCGCAGCGGTACAGTTGCTGCCTTGCAGCGCTTGCAGCACTGTAGTCACAGGTTCGATCCCGACTACGGGTGCTGTCTGTACATAGTTTGTACGTTCTCCCCGTGACCTCGTGGCTTTTCTCCAAGATCTTCGGTTGTGTAGGGCAGTGTTAATGTGTGGGGATCGTTGGTCGGTGCAGACTCGGTGGGCCGAAGGGCCTGTTTCTGCGCTGTATGTCTAAATTAAACTAAATTTAGATCTGGGGAGTGCTACTCCTTGTCCAGGCAAACTTTGCTCACGGTCATGAATTCACCATTGATTGAGTGATTATCAGCAGTTATGCATCTTCGAGGTCCCTTTTAAGATTTGGAGCCCCAACATTCAAAGCCCCAGGATGAGGTTCATACCGTTTGTTCATTGATGAGCAATTTCTATACAGTAGAGTCAATTCAGTAATGCAGTAAATTCCTATACAGTCTGAAGAAGGGTCTCGACCCAAAACTTCACCCATTCCTTCTCTCCAGAGATGCTGCCCGTCCCGCTGAGTTACTCCAGTATTTAGTGTCTGTCATTGGTGTAAACCAGCATCTGCAGTTCCTCCCTGCATAAAAGTCAAACTAAAACACTACCAACTTACAATGACCTCAGCATCTACAGTCATGATTAAAAACTAGATGTCAGTAGCTTTAAAATAAATAGGCTTGTTTTACAGCTTGGTGTAGCTTTAAGGGTTTTTGCAGTTCCAGATCAACTTTTATTTTATACTAATTATTCTCCAAAGCTAATATCCGCAATGATAGTGCTGATATTTGCTGTAAATTGTCCAATTTGAAAGGTGATCACTCTCATTTGCATTGATGTTGATGCTAATTAAAGCCCTTGGATTTGTGGATTTCTGGATTTCTGCCAGTAAGTTCACTTTGCTAACCATCAGTTTCAATAAAAACAATGTAAATTGATGTTAGTCTCATAGAGCAGAACAATGTAAGCACTTTTCTCATTTTTTTTGTAATTTAACAAAACAAACTTCAGCCTAGAAGCAGACAGATGTTGAAGATGCCAATGTATTTTTACATTTTTTTCACACTATAATTATCATTGAAAGCATTTTATAAGCTTAAGAGAAGGCGTCAATGTGCATTTGCATATCAAAGTTAAAATCTGGAGAGCCTGAAAAGATTTAGAGGATAATTTATGTTGTCTAAATGGAGGGCAGCACGGCGGCACAGCGGTAGAGCTGTTGCCTAACAGCGCTCACAGCGCCAGAGACCCGGTTTCGATCCCGACTGCAGGTGCTTGTCTGTACGGAGTTTGTACGTTCTCCCTGTGACCTGCGTGGGTTTTCTCCGAGAACTTTGACTTTTCTCCCACACTCCAAATTCGTATAGGTTTGTAGGTTAATTTGCTTCATTAAAATTGTAAACTGTAGGATAGTGTTAATGCGCGGGGATTGCTGGTCGGTACGGACTCGGTGGGCCGAAGGGCCTGTTTCCACGCCATATCTCTAAAAACTAAAATAATGAACCCATTGATCTCTCTCCAAGAAAATGAGCATCTGTACTCTGTCATTTCCAGAGGGCACTCTTTAAGACGGATCCTAGATCTGATACAACAGCGTGCGTGCATGTTGCATGTGCTGTTGACGCCATGCACGAGTGATTCACCTGTTATCAAATCACAGGCCCCCTTATGTGCATCAGTTGTATGATATATTTTGCCAATTCCTGACAAAACAAAAAGTTTAAGTAACGTCTGGTGTTGTTTAGTCGGTTTGGGATGTGTAAATATGGATGAACCTGTAAAAAAAAAAAGACTGTGCAGCTAGAACAAGCAATGGGAAGCGAAAACGATGTGGGTTTAGCCCGTCAGCAGTGACTCGACAAAGGCCTTCTGTACTTTATGCTGTCGGGAATTTGTCCCTTATTTTGACCTTTTTACTAAAACTGGCATCTTGTCTGTGATTCTGTCTGCGTGTGTGCATGCATGTCTGTGATTCTGTCTGCATGCATGCATGCGTGTCTGTATGCCCATGTACTCCCGGAACTACACAAAAATGGTTCAAGATAGCGCTACAATTTTTGGACCACCTTACTCACAATTGTCGTGTGGTGTGTTTTATCAAAGTTTTGTTCAGATTGATGTTATATTTTACAAGTTATTTAAATTTTAATCTTTAAAAATTTAACTTCTCACTGCAAAAAAAATCCGAATCCTACTTGCTGTCCCTGCCCGTTACTATGTCACAAAGACAGGATACTGAGACTGGTCATTTTAAACATTGTAATGGGCAGGACCAGGGCAAGGGAATTGGAATTTTTTTTTAAGTTTAAAAAGAGGGCGCATGAAGAGGAGGGGGTGCGAGTGCTGGGGGATGAGGGGAAATGAGCCATGTCTGCACAGTTGGGGGCTATGGGTGAGTGGTTGAATATTGCGTTGGGGGAACGGGTTGCGTTGGGGGAACGGGTGAGTGGTGGAATATTTAGTCGGGAACAGCGCCAGAAACCCGGGTTCAATCCTGACTACGGTTGCTATCTCTTTGGGGTTTACACGTTCTCCCTGAAAACGGCGTGGATTTCCTCCCGGTGCTCCGGTTTCCTCCCACACTTCAGAGACGTGCAGGCTTGTAGGATAATTGGATCCGGTACAAATTTGTAAAGCGTCCCTAGTATGTGTAGGGTAGTGCTAGTTCACGGGATGATCACTGCGCGGCGCGGACTCGATGGGATGAGGGGCTAATTTCGTACTGCATCTCTAAAGTCTAAAGTTTAATGTGGTTGGATACAACATTTCTTGCTGCTGAAATCTGTGCGTTGTGTGGTTGGGAGGGTCGGGGGGATTTGACCCAGTAATGATGAAAGGATGGTTGAACTTGTAGAAGTCAAGATAAGGCACGTTCTGGAAAGAAAGTTGAAAATAATGAAACTCCAATGGCCTTGCTGTACTTATTGATTGAAATAAAAAGGATTGATCTTAGTCTGAATGGAATTCTTACTTAGTACTCCAGAGCATGCAATTAAAGATTTATGATCTTTGATCTAAGGAATATTTACACAGTAGTGGTGGAAGTGTGAGCACGTACCACTGACTGTATAGAAAAACATTTGCTTTCAAAGATTAATTTTTTATGATATTTTAGATCAGATTGGCAGTGTACTGCTTAACTGCAAGATCATTGACATGAAAGTATTTTTAATACAAAGTTATTAATTGAGATTATTTTTTGGGATCTTATTTCGCTGAGCAGCATTGTCAGTTGAATCAGCTACTCATATTGATCTCCTATAGTATAATTTATTGATTTTGTGGTGTTTTTGTGAATTTGTTTGTTCTAAAGTTCTACAAAAAAATTGTGGAAATCCATCAAAAAACGTTTACGAGTAATGGAAAGAGCACTTTAAAAAAATGGGATCATTTTGAGAACATGTCAAGAATGCTGCTAACAAAACAAAAGCATTTATATAATATGCAGAAATAGAAAAATGACCCAAGGTTTATTTAGACAAAAATGGATGTGATGTCAGAAAGGTACTTTTGAGAGTGCTAGCCAAAGACTGGATAAAGTGCAGGTTTTGAAAAGAAGCGTTTAAGGAATTTGGTATATCGATGTATGCTCACATGAATCTCTATAGGTATACAGTGGAGTGCATATTGATTGGTTTGGCATTTCAAATGGCCGGAAACACAGAAGGTTACAGAGAATGGTGGACACTGCTCACTCCATCACAGGTATGGATCTACCCATCGTTGAAGGGATCTATAGGAGGTACTGCCTCAAAAAGGCAGCCAGCATCGTCAAAGACTCACACCATTTCTCATATCTCACACTATGCTCTCATTTGATGAGTTTGTTAACGCCAACAGAATTAACAAACTCATCAGGAAGGCTGGGTCCCTCCTGGGGGTGAAGTTGGATTCATGGGAGGTGATCTTGGAAGGGAGGATGCTCCCCAAACTGCGGAGCATCTTGGATAATACAGCTCACCCACTCCATGACACATTGGTCAACCTGAGGAGCACCTTCAGCAACAGACTGTTTCCATCAAGATGCAGCACAGAACGTCACAGGAAATCCTTCTTCCCTGTGTCTATCAGACTGAACAACTCCTCCCCCTTCTGTCATGGGGTAGACTGACTCCCTTGTCCCCCACCCAATCTTTGCACATCCCCAATCCTGCCCACTCATCACTTTAATTTCATGTTTCAGGTATTTTGTGTTATTATGACTGTTGCCAGATCAATTTCCCTTCTGGGATAAATTGTTCTATCGTATCGAATCATATCATATTTCACTCCTATCATGGGGAAGAAGGTATATGAGTCTGAAAATCATGACTACCAGGTGAAGGAATAGTTTCCTCTGATCAACCCTCAGGTTCTTGAACACTACACAACACTATCATCAACTATGAACTTCTATGGGCTGTCTTTGGTTGCACGCAGGGCTTTTAGCGCCAATATTGTAGTTATTGATTTACTACATTATTTTTTTATTGATATGTTTTGTTATTTACTATCTATTTGTATTGCTTTTACATGCCTTTTTTGCTGCAGCAAGTCAGAATTTCATTGTTCTATTGACGGTACATTTGACAATTAAACTATTTTTAAAATTTAGAGATATAGCGTGGAAACAGGCCCTTTGGCCCACTTAGCAATCACCTATCCTACACACTAAGGACAATTCTATCCTACACACTAAGGACATTATTTTTAAGGAAGCTAATTAACCTACCAACTTGCACGCCTTTGGAACATGAGAGGAAACCGGAGCACCTGGAGAAAAACCACGTGGTCACAGGAAGAACGTGACGACAACCTGCTAACAGCACTGGTACTCAGGGTTGAACCCGGGTTTCTGGCGCTGTAAGGCAGCAACTCTACTGCAGCACCACGGTGCCACCCCAACACTCTGCAAAGGAAGAGGTTTGGATGAAAATTGTGTTATGTGGATCCAAAGAGCAGGTTGAATTGATGGTACAAAAGATCCAAGACAAGTGGATCATCATTTCAATTCCTTCAGTCTATTTTTGCAGAATAAGCATTGCACCAAAGTGCTTGTCAACACTATGACCAAGTCACCATTTAGAACAGATTCACTGCACCTCTATTGAAGACACTTAATTTCACCAAATTGGTCTGACTTGGTTAAACGTATGGTTTTAAAATTAAACTCCAACAACAATCTAGCACAGGGTTTTCCACAACATTTATTAATTACACTTATAGAGAATTATTAAAACTAAAGAACTATGAAATACATCCCTGTAATCATTGTGTTCCATTTGTTTTATTGGTTCAGTAAAGTTATCAGTTAAAATAATGTCCAGAGCCATGATATTCTGCAGTTTTTAAAGACAAGAAAGAACTGAAGACAATGGTTTCAAAACTGAGTTGCTCTCCATTTGTCTTCTGGGGACAATATAATCATTAACCTAGATTTTTCTCGACAAGACTGAATACTCAGAAGACTTAAGAAACTGGGACTTAGCTACAGGAATAGAATGAAAAGGGAAGTCAAGAGTATCCAAAGACAAAATGGTAAAGAAAACCCAAAAACGTGCAATACAAAAAAACGTTTCCTCTCCTTTAGATCAGTAGTGTCAACTGTGGCAGCTGATGGAGTCCTGACCTGTGGGTTACTCCAGAGCTGGCAAACTCAGAGATCTTTTATGCTGTTTCCACAACTGTATTTCTAAACTAAACTAAACTAAACTAATCTGGGTTGACACGTCAGTTTGAGGTGAAGGTGAAGCCTTTTGGAGGAGACATTTAACAAAATCTCTGCTTTCCCTCCCAGGTGATGGATACTGCTCATCGCAATCATGAACAGAAGTTGGAAGGCATCTCTCATCACCGAGCCAATATTTATCAGTGAGTCAGAAGCACAAAAACAAAACATCTGATCATAGCTATATTTGGCAGCCATGTAGCTCACAAACTGTATGCCATGCTTCAATGTGACACGAGTTTAGTTTAGTTTAGTTTAGTTTAGTTTAGTTTAGTTTAGTTTAGTTTAGTTTAGTTTAGTTTAGTTTAGTTTAGAGATACAGCGCAGAAACAGGCCAATCGGCCCACCGAGTCCACGCCTACCAGCGACCCCCGCACCATCCAACGCACACTAGGAACAATTTATACTAAGCCAATCAACCTACAAACCTGTACGTCTTTGGAGTGTGGGAGCAAACCGGAGATTTCAGACAAAAACCCATGCAGGTCACGGGGAGAACGTACAAACTCCCGTAGCACCCGTAGTCAGGATCGAAACCGGGTCTCCAATTCCTAAGCATTCCCCTCTGAGTTACTCTTCTTCTATCTTCTTCCAGTGTGTCTTATTCTGTTCCAGTTTCCATCATCGTCAGGCTCTTTTGACCATGAATTTTAATATTAGCTTTTTGCTCTATTATCCACTTTTATCTTTAAAGGTCCTTCCGGATATCAACCTGAAATAAAGTTCTTGTTTTCGCTTTGGTTTTAGAGCTGGATGAATATCATCATCATTGATATAATACGTACTTTCATTGGAATTAAAGAAGGAATTTAGAGGGAGCAGGGGGATCCATTGCGTTATGGAGTGGTCAAAACCTGAAATAAACCAAGCTGCCAAGCCGAACGTGATTGTCAAGACAAAGAAAGATTTCACCGCTTGTCCAAGGAATAACTAGTAGACTCCATAGAGCCAACCTACACGCTTTGCTTTTAAGCACCTCAACACCATCGCCGACCCTTACGCGGGCAGGTGGGACTAGTGTAGCTGAGACATGTTGGCCGGTGTGGGCAAGATGGGCCGAAGGGCCTGTTTCCACACTATATCACTTTATGACTCGATGACCTGTACTCTGGCCACCAATGGGTCAGGAGCACTGACTCCACCGATCCTCATCTACCCCCCATCCCCAACCCCCTCCCATCCCATGGCCATTGGCACACAGGTACCATTAATTCATCTGGATTCCAGGCCCATGCCTAGGGACCTACCCCCCCCCCCCCCCCCCCCCCCCCCCCCCCCCCACCAACAGGGAACCTCAATAATAGCACTACTGGGTCCTTCTGTCCTCTTTTAACCATGCTACCTCTCCTACCTCTACCTCTACCTCTATGTCTACGTTACACTTCACATCTCCCTTCTCCTCCGAGTCTCCGTTACCCCCCCCCCTCACACACACACCCCCGAGCTTCCATCCACCACTTTGACCCTTCCTTTACCCTAGCCCTTACCCCCTGTTGCATTTTCGCCATCCATCCTGACCACACTCTTTCTGATGCAGAATGATCAGTCCTCACAATATACAATACACAATACAATTTATTTGTCACTTGAACCTCATAGAGGCTCAAATGAAATGTTGTTTCTGCAGTCATACACACAAGAAAAAAAGACCCAAGACACAACACAATTTACACAGACATCCACCACAACGCATCTCCTCCTCGCTGTGATGGAAGGCAAAAAAAACGTATCTCTCCCCGCACTCCCATTCCCCTCCCGATGTCAGAGTCAAAGCAGCGGCCTTAACTTTGTCCCCTTCGCCCACACCTCAAAGAGTTCCAGGCTCGCCGCAAGCTCTTCTTCCCTAACCTCCAACTTCACAGTGTGAACATTAAATTCTCCAATTTTAGGTACCTTCACCCCTCACCCCCTTTTATATGCCCCCCCCCCGCCCCCCAACCTAGACTGATCACCATTTCTCCACCTGGGCTTGCACCAATTTCTCCCCTCCTTCTCCCCATATATTCCCATATGTATACGCATATATTCCCACAAATTCTTTCCTCTAGCTTCACAATTCACAACTCTTCGATCCTTTTGTCCAACACCTTCTATCTTTTCATCTGTGGCCTTGGTCCAGCCATCTAATAGTCAACCTGGACTGCCTCACCTTTATTCACATATTAATTTCCAAACCTTGTCCCGTCCTTGTTATCTTCTATCTTTCTTCCCCCACACCTCACAATCAGTCTGAAGAACAGTCCCAAAATGAAACATCACCTTAAGGGCCTGTTCCAATTTCACGACCTAATTCACGACCTCTGCCGAGTTTGCCCTTGACTCATCCTCGCAGCATGGTTGTCACAAGGTCGTAGGTAGGTTGTAGCAGGTTGTAGTAGTCATAGGTACTCGTGGCATCAAGTAGGTTGGGGCCTTTATCTAGCATGATGAAAAATGTCCACGAGTATAAAAGGTTGTGAATTAGGTCGTGAAAGTGGGACAGGCCCTTTAGATAGACACAAAATGCTGGAGTAACGCAACAGGAGTAACTATCCGCCTATACATGTTCTGCAGCAATGCTGCCTGACCCGTTGAGTTACTTCAACATTTTAAACTATAGACAATAGATAATAGGTGCAGGCGTAGGCCATTCGCCCCTTCGAGCCAGCACCATTCAATGTGATCATGGCTGATCATCCCCAATCAGTATCCAGTTCCTGCCTTCTCCCCATATCCCCTGACTCCACTATCTTTAAGAGCCCTATCTAGCTCTCTCTTGAAAGCATCCAGAGATAAATGGCTAACCCCTTATTCTTAAACTGTGGCCCCTGGTTCTGGACCCCCCCCCCCTCCCCAACATCGGGAACATAGTTCCTGCCTCTAGCGTGTCCAAACCCTTTATAATCTTATATGTTTGAATAAGAATCCCTCTCATCCTTCTAAATTCCAAAGTATACAAGCCCATCCGCTCCATTCTCTCAGCATATGACAGTCCCGCCATCCCGGGAATTAACCTTGTAAACCTACGTTGCACTCCCTCAATAGCAAGAGCCTTGGTTTGTCTTTAAATGAACGACTGCATGTATTTTATGTTCCAAAGTTTGGTTCATGGGAGAGCATTAACTGATATTCTGATAGAGCAAAATACACAACAGAAAGCCATCATATTAATTCATTTTAAATGCTTGTCTCTATTCAAATGTCAATGGAGTCGTTATTTTCTCCCTGTTGAATCACAAATCAAGTGATGGCCGACAGATGAATGAGTTTCACGTAGATTGATCAGTTGTTAACTTTTAACAAGATATAAGATCAGCACGATGGCGCAGCAGTAAGTAGAGTCGCTGCCTTGCAGCGCTTGCAGCGCCGGAGACCCGGGTTCGCTCCCAACTACACGTGCTGTCTGTATGGAGTTTGTACGTTCTCCCCATGACCTACCTGGGTTTTCTCCGAGATCTTCGATTTCCTCTCATACTCCAAAAACGTACAGGTTTGTGGGTTAATTGGCTTGGTAAATGTAAAAATTGTCCCTAGTGGGTGTAGGATAATGGTCGGCATGGACCCGGTAGTCCGAAGGGCCTGTTTCTGTCCTGTATCTCCAAGCTAAACTAAACTAAACTAAATTAAGAGGTAAGCATTTTCTCCCAATTTTTGCTTCCACGGAACGTAGCAGGGGCACTTTTGTCAGAGAAATCTTCGAGCACTTTTTTTTTCTATCAGGAATCAAGAGCCAAGAGTGTTTTATTGTTGTATGACCTGAAACAAGATAATGAAATTCTTAAGATAGACACAAAAAGCTGGAGTAACTCAGGGGGACAGGCAGCAACGCTGGAGAGAAAGAATGGGTGACGATTCAGGTCAAGACCCTTCTTCGGAAGGGACGTCTGAAGAAGGTTCTCGACCCAAGACATCACCCATTCCTTCTCTCCAGAGAAACTGCCTTTTCTGCTGAATTACTCCAGCATTTTATGTTTATTTTCGGTTTAAACCAGCATCGGCAGTTCCTTCCTACACAATGAAATTTTTACTTGTAGCAGCACAACAGATATGTGAACATAATCATCTCTAAACACCATAAAAAACAACAACAGAGAAGATCAGTATATTAAAAACAAAACACACAATAAACCTGCAAGGAAAAACACAATGCCCCTGAATCTATGTAGTTCAGAGCTTATTTGGAGGTTGTAGTGTTTAATAGCCTGATGTTTGCAGGGAAGAAGCTGCTGCTGTACCTGGACGTTACAGTTTGAAGAGTACTATATCTTCTTCCCGATGACAGAAGTGACATGAGAGTGCCGCAGATGTAGCCTGATAAATATTTCTTCCCATTTATGAGATCTCAAAATAATACATTTAAACTAATTTTATAAGCTTACATTACACCACACTACCACATCTAAAGTCTAATTTAATTCACTCTCAACGGTTCCAGCCATTATCTGCTCAAATGTCCTTATAAATGTGCATGTTATTTCTCACTGTCTTCACAGTTTCTCAGTTGACCAAGGACTTACATACTGCCATATGCATAGCCTGAAACAGGCCCTTTGGCCCACCATATCCATGTTGAACATTGTATTGGAAGGAACTGAGGAAGGACATTATTGCCATAGAGGATGGAGTGCAGAGACGGTTCACCAGACTGATTCCTGGGATGTCAGGACTGTCTTATGAAGAAAGACTGGATAGACTTGGTTTATACTCTCTAGAATTTAGGAGATTGAGAGGGGATCTTATAGAAACTTACAAAATTCTTAAGGGGTTGGACAGGCTAGATGCAGGAAGATTGTTCCCGATGTTAGGGAAGTCCAGGACAAGGGGTCACAGCTTAAGGATAAGTGGGGAAATCCTTTAAAACCGAGATGAGAAGATTTTTTTTCACACAGAGAGTGGTGAATCTCTGGAACTCTCTGCCACAGAGGGTAGTTGAGGCCAGTTCATTGGCTATATTTAAGAGGGAGTTAGATGTGCCCCTTGTGGCTAAGGGGATCAGGGGGTATGGAGAGAAGGCAGGTACGAGATACTGAGTTGGATGATCAGCCATGATCATATTGAATGGTGGTGCAGGCTCGAAGGGCCGAATGGCCTACTCCTGCACCTAATTTCTATGTTTCTATGTTTCTATGAACTGCAGTTGCTGGTTTACACCGAAGACGGACACAAACTGCTGGAGTAACTCAGTGGGACAGGCAGCATCTCTGGATAGAAGGAATCCACTTCCACTAGTTTCCACTAGTGGGAGAGTCTAGGACTAGAGGTCAAAATCAGGAAGAAGATGAGGAGGAATTAATTTTGTCAGAGAATGGTGAATCTGTGGAATTCTTTGCTACAGAAGGCTGTGGAGGCAAGGTCAGTGGATATTTTTAAGGAAGAGATAGATTGATTCTTGATTAATACGGGTGCCAGATGTTATGAGGAGAAAGCAGGAGAATTGGGTTAGAAATAGATCAGCAATGATTGAATGGGACTTGATGGGCTGAATGGCCTAATTCTACTCCTGTCACATGATTTTATGATCTTATGAATGGGTGACGTTTCTGGTCGAGACCCTTCCTCAGACTGGACCCATCTTTATTAATCCAATTTACCCGCATTGTGTCCATATTCATCTAATGTTTAAAGTTGCACTAGTATCTTGTAGGTAGACACAAAATGCTGGAGAAACTCAGCGGGTGAGGCAGCGTCTCTGGAGAGAAGAAATGGGTGGCATTTTGGGTCGAGACCCTTCTTCAGACTGAAAATTGCTTGCATTGTCTTATGTAACACTTAAATATATTTTGCGCTCTCAACATTACTTTCGTGCACAATTGACCTTTTCAAAATCTTGCAAATATTTGAGTACTTTGCAAGCCAGAACCCATCGCCAACAGTAATCATTGAGGTTCAAAGGTCATTGCAATGCACAGCATATTCTGTGACTGCTGATTCGCATCTAAATCAGGTTAAACTGATAATTCCAAATCTTAAATGACCTGTACGTTTCTGTCGTCTTTGAGATAATAATAGACCGTTCTCGAATCAGCAAATATTGCCTCTCTCCTATTAAAAAAAACAGATGCGGTGTCTTTTTGTTACAATTGCCCCTTATCTGTAAGTTCAATGAGGCAATTTATATGTAACATAAATTATTAAGCAGCAGTCATACTTACCACAGTTGCTGTCAAGATAAAATGGAAAAAAAAAGTCATAAAATCTTATTTTTCAGTTTAACATTCCAAGATGAAATAGATTCAAGTTCCAACTGCTGGGCAGCAGGGAAAAGTGTTCACTGGATGCGGGCAACTTCCCACTCCTGTTCATTTCTGCTTTCTGCAGAGAACACTTCCTCCAAACCTCCTTGGTTCACTCATCCCTCCCCACCCAGACAGCCCCCTTTCCCAGACACTTTCCCCTGCAACTGCAGGAGATGCAACACCTGTCCCTATACCCCCTCTCTCACCTCCATCCAGCTGTCCTCCCAGGTGAGTTCGATGTTCCCATGCTCCTCTTCGAAACTGGTCTACTGCGTCTGGTACTCCCGAAGTAGCCTCCATTCCATTGGTGAAACCGAGCGTAGATGAGGTAACAGTAATGCTCAACACTTGCGCCCAGTCTGACAAGGACTGTCGGTCATAGAATCATAGAGTCATGCAGCGTGGATTGAGGCCCAGCAGCCTAATTTGCCCACCACATCCAGCATGTCCCATCTGCACTAGTCCTGCATTTAGCCCATATTAGAGGAATAGATCGGGTAGATGCACAGAATCTCTTGGCCAGAGTAGGTGAATCAAGGACTAAAGGACATTGGTTAAAGGTGAAGGCAAAAAGATTTAATTGGAATCTGAGGGGTTCTTTTTTTACACCAAGGGTGATGGAAAGAGCTGCCAGAGGACGTATTTGAGGCAGGGGTTATCCTAACATTTAAGAAATAGTTAGCAGGTACATGGATAGAATAGGTTTGGAGGGATATGAGCCAAAGGCGGGCAGGTGGGATGAGTGGGGCTGGGAAATGTTGGTCGGTGTGGGCAAGTTGGGCTGAAGGGCCTGTTTCTACACTGCATCACTCTATGACTATGATTCTATATCCCTCTAACCCTGTCCTTTCCATGTACCTGTCTAAATGTTTATTAAATGGTGTGATAGGACCTGTCTCAACTACCTCCTCGGCAGCTCGTTCCAAAAGAAAGTTAACCCTTAGATTCATATTAAATCTTTCCCCCCTAACCTTAAACCTATGCCCCCTGGTTCTCGATTCGCCTACTGAGGACAAGAGATTATGTTACCCAATCTATTCCTCTCATGATATTGTCCACTTCTATAAGAGCATTTCTTGGTTGCTAATCATTTTAACACCCCTTCCCATTCCAACGTTGACCTTTCTGTCCTGGGTCATCTGCATGCAAACTGGAGGAACAGCATCTCATATTCTGCTTGGCTGGCTTACGACCTAACGGTATGAACAATGAATTCTCCAATTTTAAGTAATCCTCTGCATTCCTTTCTTTCCTGTCCCTTCCACACCTGCTTACCCCCTAACTTCCACCCCACTACCCTCACTTCCATCCCCTTCCACCTATATATTTCCCTCTAGCTTTACATTACTCTTCTCTCCATATCTTAAACCCGTTTGTCTATTTTTAACCTCTAACCTTTGTCACTTACTCCACATATCGGACAATCAATCTCTATCTTCTGTCACTTTTCAGGTCTTTGGTCCTTTCTAGATTTCTCCTCCATTACTTGAATCAGTCAAAAAAGTGTCCCGACATGAAACATCACCTATTCATCCCCTCCAAAGAGGCTGTCTGATTCATTGAGTTACTCCAGAATGTGTGTTTGTTTAAAGATTCCATTATTTGGGAAGGCACAGTTGCGATGCAGTAGAGTTTCTGCTTTAAAGCGCCAGAGATCATGACGATGGATGCCAACTGTATGGAATTTGTACATGGGACCGCGTGGGTTTTCTCCAGTTGTTCTGGTTTCTTCCTCATTCCAAAGATATGTAGGTTTGTAGCTTAATTGGCTTCTGTAAATTGTCCTTTGTGTGTGTGTGTGTAGGATAGAACTAGTGTACGGGGTGATGGATAGTCAGCGTGGACTCAGTGGGCCGAAGGGCCTGTTTCCATGCTGCATCTTTAAACTAAACTAAATTTGACAAAATCATTGCCAACACAAACATACCTATGATCAGTGGAAAAAAAACTAAAGTTAGTTTAGAACAAAGCCTAAGAATTGTTCACAGCTAGCTTTGATATATGATATTTGTATCTATTTTTGATGATACTAATGTCATTTCTCATTTAGTTTAGTTTATTGTTATCATATATTCACTTCTGTAAGTATTGTGGGGAAATAAATGTGTCATGGACAAAATAGTAAATTTATAAACGAATGAATGTAATATAGCCTCATTTTTCTAATTGTGGTTTGCAGTGGAATTTTATTTCTCCTTTTAGCTGTTTTGCTGACTTTTTATGTGTACATTATGGTTTTATGTGATTATCTGAGTCTGTTTCTAGGATGCTGCTGCAAGCAAGATTTTCATTCTGCCTGTACTTCATTATACTTGTCCATTTGGCAATAAACTCAAGTCGACTTGACTTGATGTCTTGATATCCTGGAATAGATGGAGCAGCCTGTAAGTGTAAGCCACCTAAACATCTCTAAAGATTGATACTGATGGTGAATGCGTGGGACCAACATATTACTGTACAATGCCATATTATGGCAGCATAACAGTAGATTAAATATGTCATAAAGTGTTGACGAATAATTAGAAATAGCCCTTGTTATTGTTTATAAAATGTATAGCGTTCACATTTATAATTTTTTTGCTTCAATGATCACAGAAAAAATAATTGCTCTCAGCTTGTCCTCTAATGGGCCTGTTCCACTTACATGTCTTACCCGTCATAGGTCTTTGCAGGTCGTCGAAATTTTCAACATGTTGAAAATTCAGCAGCGACCAGAAAGATGCTACGACTCTTTGGTTGACTGAGGAGACTACTCACGACCATACAGATGACACCTTGGCGACAGGGTGAAGCCTGTATGATCATGAGTAGTCGCCCAAAGAGTCGTACCTTGTTCTGGTCGCCGCTGGATTTTCAACATGTTGAAAATTTTCAGTGACCTGCAACGACTTATGACGGGATGCCGGCAGTCGCCGAAAAAGTCGCGTAAGTGGAACAGGCCCATAAAGCTTCTAATGTCACAAATAGAAATATTATTGACATTTTGGGGAAGAATTCATTTAGATTAGTTTAGTCAGAGATACAGCACGGAAACAGACCCTTGGCCCACCGGGTCCGCGCCGATCAGCGATTCCCGTACACTAACACCATCCTACACACACTCGGGTCAGTCCTGACCTAAGCAGTAATGCAGCATAGATTCATTAGAAAATGATTACATTTTATATAGTTTTATTGTAGAAGAGATTACATAAACTGTGTTCCTTTTGCCTGGAATATAATTGGGAAAGAGGAAGAAAGAAAGGCTAAACAGAGCAGTACCGTAAGGGGTGGGTTGATTGGATTTTGAGCACCATTTCCCTTTGACAGCCTCTTTACATTCATTTAGCTTAGTTTAGTTTAGTGATACAGCATGGATACACATCCATGCCACTATTGATCCCCTGTTCACACAACTTCAATGTTATCCCACTTTTTCATCCATTCCCTACACACAAGGAGCAATTTACAGATTAACCTACGAACCCGCACACCTTTGGGATGTGGGAGGAAACTGGAGCGCCAGGAGGGAACCTACGTAGCCACAGGGAGAACGTGCAAACTCCACAAATACAGTGATGAATTCAGGATTGAACCATCTGATTCATGACACTCATTCACAATTATCATTATCACATAGATTATCTAAAAATCTAAAAATCTGCACCCACATCCCGTCTGATACAAGCCTGAACTCATGCTGTAATATTTGGTCTCAGGACAGAAACTATAATGATATACTTGCTCTAGTTTTCAAAAGTGTTTCTTGGGCTATCTTGTGGTATCTTGGACTATAATTGCTCAATGATTTGTAGTTTTATCTTTAATGCCTGTAAAAGTAATACATCAAAAACAATTGAAGATGTAAAAACAATTTAAATGTGTCAATTTTTATGTTTATTCTAGAAGAGCACATAAATTAATTCACATTCAACATTATTCCTGGCATTTACTCTATCCACTGCAAGTCATCATGCCAACTCAAAATATCTTTGTGCTGGAGTATTGTACAGCATTCAAAAATAAAATAGAGCAAAGAACAAGGCTCAGCAGCACAGTGGCTCAGCGATAGAGCTGCTGCCTCACAGTGCCAGATATCTGGGTTCGAACCTGACCTCATGTGATAACATCATACAGCATGGAAACAGGCCCTGCTGGCCAAAATGCCCCATCTTCAGTGTTCCCACATATCTCTCCAAATCTTTCTTATCCATGTACCTGTCCAGATGGGTATCACAGTGGTGTAACAGTACCTTGCTGCCTCACAGTACCAGAGACCCAGGTTCGATCCTGACTACGGGTGCAGTCTGTACAAAGTTTGTACCTTCTACCCATGACCGCATGGGTTTTCTCCGGGAGCTCCAGTTTCCTCCCACATTCCAGACTTATGGGCTTATTCCACTTAGTCGACTTTTTAGGCGACTACAGGGGACCATGCGGTCGCCATATGGTCGCCACATGTTCGCTTGTGATTGCCGGGGAGTCGCCTTGATCGTGAATAGTGCCCTCAGACTTGCAGCAAATCGTAATGGCATTCTGGTCGCCACAAATTTTTCAACATGTTGAAAATATGTTCAACTTTTTTCAACATGTTGAAAAATAAGCAGCAACCAGAATCTTGACGCCATGGAGAGTAGCAAGAATTCTCGTGACGTAGGTGCAGTGGTAGTGGGTTGCCAGGAGGTTGTAGGTTGTCGTAGGTTGTCGCCGGTGCTGACCAGTGAATTTCATAGGCTCATTGGAGTAAAAAAAGGAAAGAGTAGTTTTCAGAAGCAATGATGAGCGTTAATGTTTGCTGAACTTCACAGCTCTGTACCTCTGGCTTCTTAAAAGTAGCAATGTTACAAAATTTTGAGATTTTAAAAATCAAGTCTGTAATTTATCCCATCAGATAAAGCATAAAAAGAAATGTAATTTGACACCTAATTCACTTTCATATCTTCAATATTAAAAAAGTTATGACCATTTTCATACTCGGAAATTAGCATCTTGTTCCTTATTGATTTTCCATTGACTTAACACAAAAGCTGTGATCAAGAACAGTCTAAAGTCCATAACTTTATTAAAAATTAAGAGAACTGAAAGAAAATGTCAGTTATTTTAGATTCAAGCATTCTGAAACAAATATTAAACAATCTTACTTGGATGACCTGAAATTAAAGCATATAATTAGTTAGTTACCCAATTGTAGCTAATTCCAAAATTCAATTACTAGATCTAAACATCGATCGATTTCTTAAGAACAGATTAACATTTTTGTCCAAAGAACATTCACATAATAATTCACAATAAAACATGAATTTTAAATCTCATTGACATTAATTTATAGGCCAAATGGAAGGGATTTAGTGTTCAATTGCAGTAATTTAATAGCCATTTAAATCAGCTTGCGAGTGAGATTTTGTGGAACGCACTGGTTTGAAATGCTGCCATTGCGGTGGATTTGAAGTCCATATGGCATGAAAGCTACTGCGGGATTGAATGGGCCCCCAAGTCAGCTACTCGCAACATAAAATTTTGTATAAAGGGATCTTAAGAAGCCCTTTTTAATGTAAAAATAAACAACCTACCTTGCCTTGTCCCCTACATGAGATCCGTCCCGTTGTCGGAGTTCGCGGTTTTAGAGGATGATTTTTAATCTACTATAACAATGAAGTAACCCAATTTAGTTTAAAAATAGCTGCAGCGAACGAATTTCGCAACGATTTTTCGTCAGCTACTAAGTAGGCTAAACAACGTTGATTTCAACAGCCTAGAGAAAATCGCGTTTTAAACCCGCCCCCCTCTCAAAGGCGCCAAAGTCGCGCACACGGGCAGCGGCAGAACTGCAGCGCCACTGAAGGTAAGTTTTGCAACATACCTATTAAAAGTTGTTTCCACTCCTTCTTCTCCCCAACCCGTCTCCCCCCTTCCCCCCCTTCTCCCTCCCTTCTCCCCCCCCTCCCCCCCCCCCTCCCCCCTCCCCCCCCCCTCCCCCCTCCCCCCTCCCCCCCTCTTTTAAAGGTCTTAAGTGACCCTTCCCGTACACTGTGCTTTCACCGACTTAATTATAGCGGCAA
Organism: Leucoraja erinaceus; assembly: GCF_028641065.1. Taxonomy (NCBI): domain Eukaryota; kingdom Metazoa; phylum Chordata; class Chondrichthyes; order Rajiformes; family Rajidae; genus Leucoraja; species Leucoraja erinaceus. The sequence goes on along the minus strand of NC_073379.1, from coordinate 18,737,857 downwards.
CTTTCCTGTTCATCGCAGAGTGTGTCTGTATCACATCGGCTTTGCACCGTGTGAATTTCACTCAAACAGCGCTCCCCCCACTTCCCCCCTGCCTGCATAACTGGCTGATGAAGGAAGCAATGTGTGTATGTGTGTGTGTTCCACTGAAAGTTGCCGGTTTTTCAGCGACCTGCTACGACTTGACAGTCACCGGCAGTCGCCTGAAAAATGGCCTAAGTGGGACAGGCCCTTTACAGGTTTGGAGGTTTACTGGCCTCTGTAAATTGTAAATTGCCCCTAGTGTGTAGGATAGTGCTCGTGCATGGGGTGATCGCTGGTCATCGTGGACTCGGTGGGCCGTGGGGCCTGTTTCCGTGCTGTATCTCTAAAATAAAATAAACTAAAAATAAGTAATTCCCTGTAAGTTTTAAATCAGTTTTCCATGTGCTGCCTTATGCTTCTGTTCAAGAAAACCAAATTGTAATTCTAATTGTAATTGTAATTAATTTATTAGCCAAGTATGTAAACAAACAAAAAATTTGAGTTGCAAACAGTCATACAAAAAAGTCACAAGATACATAACCACATAAAAATTAAACATAGACTTAAACAGCCACCACAGCGACATGTGAGAATCCCCAGGGCACACAGCATGATCCACAGCCATCAGTTCAATGTCCGGGCCACACACACACGCTCCTTCACCATGATGTGACCAGAGTTGTACCGACCGCTGTCACTCCTTCGGCAGTCTCTGTCCACCCAAACAGTCAGAAAACCATCCACACTCGCACTAGACTCTGGGATGTCCTCATGGAGCCATGTACCCGCAAAACACCAAGATCACTGCACTCACAGCACTTCCTCCGAGTCATCACCAGCGCAGGCAGCATGTCCATCTTGTTTTTTGGGCGACCTCCCATTCCCCACTGTGATGGAAGGCAAATAATTTTTACCTTCTTTCCTACTTATCTCTCACGGTCGGAGTAATTGAAACTTCCGTAGTCGGGGTGATCAAATCTCCCGCAATCGGTGATCGAAGCTCATGCGATCGGGGCGATTGAAGCTCATGTGGATGGAGCTCCCGCAGTTGGTGATGGAAGCTCCCGCTATTGGGGCGATTGAAGTTCCAGCAATTGAGGCTCCCGCGATCAGGGCGATTGAGGCTCCTGTGGTTGGAGTTTCCGCAGTCGATCCCTAACATAATACAAAAACTAAAGATCAATAAAAGCATACAAGTAAACACAGAGCAAAACAGCAAAAGAAGAAAAAGACGAGAGGCTGTTGGTGAGGCTGCCATAGAATAGAATAGGTGGTAGAATAGAAGAAGAGAATAGCTGATCTAGTTACGAGATTGATTTGTTGGTAGAATCTGGGAAGCGGGCTTATGGTTATGGACTTAGATGAGAAGGAGATAACTGTATGTGTCCCATGTGCCTACGGCCATAAGATATATTCATTGATGCCTTTCGCAACGCAATAGAAAATCATGTATCCAAGTTTACTTATGACATGAAGATTGAGTGGTACAGATGGGAGCTTAAAATTAGAGAGACATTGATAGATTATGTAACTGGGCAAAACAGCAGTGGATGGATTGCAACATATGTAAGTCATCTGCTTCAGAAAGCAAACAAGAGGCTGGATATCTTAAAAAGCAAAAAGATGAGGATGAGGGGTGATCTTGTAGTGGTGTATAAAATCATGAGAGGAATAGATCGGGTAGATGCACAGAGTCTCTTGCCCAGAGTAGGTGAATTGAGGACTAAAGGACATAGGTTCAAGGTGAAGAGGAAAATATTTAATCGGAATCTGAGGTGTAACTTTTTCACACAAAGGTTGGTGGAAAGAGCTATCAGAGGAGGTATTTAAGGCTGGGACTATACCAACGTTTAAGAAACAGTTAGACAGGTAAATGGATAGGACAGGTTTGGAGGGATATAAATCAAACATGGGCAAGGACTTGTGTAGCTGGGACATGTTGGGCGGTGTGAGCAAGTTGGGCTAAAGGGCCTGTTTCCACACTGTAGCACTCTATGTCTCTATGCTTTAATATCCCACTAACCCTGTCCTATCCATGAACCTGTCTAAATGTTTATTAAACGTTGTTATAGTACCTGTGTCAACTGACTCCCCTGGCAGCTCGTTCCATACACCCACCACCATTTGTGTAAAAAAAGTTACCCTTCAGGTTCATACTAAATCTTTACCCCCTCACCTGAAACCTATGTCCTCTGGTTCTTGATTCCCCTATTCAGGGCAAGAGATTCTGTTACCCATTATATTCCTCTCATGATTTTGCATCTGCAGTTCCTTCTTACGCTGTAAACTTCCCTGTTTTGTGAAAGATAATCCTTCACATCAGAGGCACTGGTGCAAGTTGAAGGGGAAAAGATTTAATAGGAATTTGAGGGGTAACTTTTTCACACAAAGGGTGGTGGGTGTATGGAACGAGCTGCCAGAGGAGGTAGTTGAGTCTTGGACTATCCCAACGATTAAGAAACAGTTAGACAGGTACATGGATAGGACAGGTTTGGAAGGATATGGACCAAGCACAGGCAGGTGGGGACGAGTGTAGCTGGGACATGCTGGCCGATGTGGGCAAGTTGGGCCGAAGGGCCTGTTTCCACTCTATGTATCACTCTATGACTCTCTCTCTATGACTATGAAAAGAGTAGGTGTGGATGAATGTTCGTGTTTTTCAAATTAAGAGTTAAAACTTGGTACCCGCTAATAATGTCTCCATTGTGCTTGCCTGCATGATTCCTGACTGCTCAGAGTGTATTTATCAGCAGCTGCAGATAACAGTCCCCTGCACATACATTAAAAACTGTCCATCGGAAGAAAGCAGCATGGTGACAGATATCAATTTGTCTTTGTGTTTTTTTGTACTTTTGTACTTATTTTGCTTTTTAGTAGATATAAAGGCTTGACTTTAGGCACATAGACTTGTTTGTTCTATGGTATATAAGATATTGTTGAAACACTTGTAGCTGAGTCTGGCTCCAGCAGACAGGCTCTCTGTGATGTTGAAGTCTGGTTCCGGAAGTGTTTCTTGAAGTCAATTCCCTGACAGTAAGCATCCAAAGAGAGAAGGCATGCAAGTATACAGCAGACTATAACGTGGTGGTCAAGTGTAAAATAAAAGCAAAAAAGGCCACAAGATTTTACAACAGCTTGGGATATAAACAAACAAAAAAAAGATTTGTTTTGCTTCTCAAATATTTAATCAGATTTCACACAGATCGCATGTGCAGCTCTGAACAGCACATCATATACAGAATGGGTTGACTTTACAAATTCAACAGAACTCTATCAACAGAATATAATAGTGTCAGATGGAGAGGTGAAATTACACAAACCTAACAAAGGAGATAATGGTCGACTTTAGGAAGGGATGCTTGTACACATACCCCGGTTTGCATTGATGGCGTGGAAGTAGAGATGGTTGAAAGCTTCAAATTACTAGGAGTCAATATCACCAGCAACTTGTCCTGGACGACCAATATTGAAGCAATAGCCAAGAAAGCTGAGCAAAGGTGACTACAGACTCAGAGGCATGAGGGCGAAGCTGGCAAAAGTTGACTGGGAAGGGACCTCAGCAGGAATGACAGTGGAATAGCAATTGCTGGAATTTCTGAGAATAGTTCGGAAGGTGCAGGATCAGTTCATTCCAAATACGAAGAAAGATTCTAACTGGAGAATGTGGCAGCTATGGCTGACATGGGAAGTCAAAGATTTGTGGGAGGGCAGAGATTAGTGAGAAGCAGGAGAATTGGGAAGCTTACAAAGAACAACAGAAGGTAACTAAAAAGCCAATACGGGGAGAAAAGATGAAATGTGAAGATCAGCAAGTCAATAATATTAAAAAAGGATAGCAAGAGTTTCTTCAGATATATAGAGTAGAAAGAGGCAAGAGTTGTCATTTGACTGCTGAAAAATGATTCTGGAGAAGTGTTAATGGGGAATAAAGAAATGGTAACTAAATGAAAATAAGGAATTTAATTTCGGATCTTGATCTGGTTAGAAACATAGAAACATTGAAAATAGGTGCCGAAGTAGGCCATTCGGCCCTTCAAGCCAGCACCGTCATTCAATATGATCATAGAAAAGTAGTTGCAGGAGTAGGCCATTCGACCCTTTGAGCCAGCACCACCATTCAATATGATTATGGCTGATCATCTAAAATCAGTACCCTGTCCCTGCATTTTCCCTGTATCCCTTGATTCCTTTTACTCTAAGAGCCATATCTAACTCTCTCTTGAAAACATCCAGCGAATTGGCCTCCACTGTCTTCTGTGGCAGGTAATTCCACAGATTCACAACTCTCTGGGTGAAGAAGTTTTTCCTCATCTCAGTCTCAAATGGCCTACCTTTTATTCTTAAACTGTGACCCCTGGTTCTGGACTCCCCCAACATGGGGATCATTTTTCCGGCATCTAGCCTGTCCAATCCCGTAAGAATTTTATATGTTTCCATAAGATACCCTCTCATCGTTCTAAATTCCAGTGAATATAAGCCCAGTCGACCCATTCTTTTGTCATATGTCAGTCTGGTTAGACTGGATTGCTCAACCTCTGTATTTCCAGTCCAGTATCAGTTTTGTTACATGTTCCTAACCATTTTCACAAGGCATTAAAAGCTGCCCATTAAGTCTCCTGTTCCAATTTTACCCCAAATACATGTAGAGACCTAGATCCTGTAATTGAGCTGTCTAAGGAACAAGTGCGTGGATAAACAACTCCCTTAGATCTAGACAGCCACTCGCTGCTATTGAACATGCAGTCAGCACATTTACTTGCACAAATAAACACTTAAGACTCACAGGTCAATGTTGGAAGTTGTGGACAATAACCTGACACGTAAATGGAAGTATGCAAGAAGAGACAAATGTAACTGATTGACATCTGACATAAATTGTTTGCACTGTATTTCAAAATTGCCCAACATTTTAGAGGAATCAGGCAAGAGAAAAACAATCATGACTTCTAATGGAAATGAAAAGTGTGGCATTGCAGAAGAGGTGTGTTGCTATGGGAACAGACGGGTCCACTGTGCTGTTGCTATGGGAATGGAAGGGTCTGTCGATTGATTTGATCTTGGACGAGTGCCTCGCGCAGAACTACTCCTGACAATGTTTCTTCAACGATACTATACAATAGACCTTTATTTATCCCAGGAGGGAAATTGGTCTGCCAACAGTCATAAAACCCACGGCACAGTGGGTGGCAGGGTGGCGCAGCGGTAGAGCTGCTGCCTTACAGTGCTTGCACTGAGAAGCCCCGTTTCAATCCCGACCTCGGGTGCTGTCTGTATGGAGTTTGTACGATCTCCCTGTGACCGCATGGGTCTTCACCAAGATCTTTGGTTTCATCCCACACTCCAAAGAGGTATAGGTCTGTAGGTTAATTGGCTTGGTATAAATGTCAGAAGGGGGAGGGGTTGTCCAGTTTGATAGCCATAGGGAAGAAGAATCTTCTGTGACATTCTGTACTGCATCTTGTTCGAAACCAGTCTGTTGCTGAAGGTGCTCCTCAGGTTGACCAGTATGTCATGTATTGTCCAAGATGCTCCGCAGTTTGAGGAGCATCCTTCCCTCCAAGACCACCTCCCATGACTCCAAGTCCACTCACTGGACGGAGCCAGCCTTCCTGATGAGCTTGTTAATCCTGTTGGCGTCCGTGGCCTTCGCTCTGCTACCCCAGCATACAACAGCGAAGAACATACTGTCAGCATCAGAAACTCTTGCATGCTAAGTGGCTGAGGGTGGTGGTTACTATTGGGGGGCTCTGTATGTGAGGCCTCACTGATCTAACGTCACATGCCACTGTTTCAGAATGGCATCATCAAGTCCAATACGTCATTGATCAAATTTGATTGATTGATTGGTTGATTGAAAGATACAGCATGGTAACAGGTCATTCAGCCCACCAACTCCATGCTGACCATCTATCACCCTGTTCTATTTTATCACGCATTTGCATCCAAAATGTAGGATAGTGTTGGGGGATTTATAGAGGCCAACTAACATCTCTGAGGATATGACATGGTCATCACACGCCTCAGCACTGGTGAGTAAGGCAAGGCAGCGCCTTTACCACCTCAGGCAATTGCGGAAATTCAGAGTGTCTCTGAGGATCCTCCAGTGCTTCTACGCAGCGGCGGTGGAAAGCATCTTTTCCGGGAACATTACCATCTGGTTCGGGAAGTGCTCTGCCAAGGACAAGAAGGCTCTGCAGAGAGTAGTGCGTTCGGCCGAACGCACTATGGGAACTTCACTCACCACCCCTGCAGGAACTATACAACAAGAGGTGCAACTCCAGAGCAAACAAAATTATGAGAGACCTCTTCCACCCCTGCAACAGACTGTTCCAGCCGCTGCGGTCAGGCAAACGCCTCCGTTGCCATGCAGTGAGAACGGAGAGGCTGAGAAGGAGTTTCTTCCCAGAGGCAATTCGGACTGTAAACGCCTATCTCACCAGGGACTAACTGTACAGAACGTTTTTCCTTCTATTATTTATTACGTAAAATAATATGTGTGTTATGATTGTGTTTATAATTTGTCTGGTTGTTTTGTTGTTCCGCGAGCATTGCCACTTTCATTTCACTGCACATCTCGTATGTGTATGTGACAAATAAACTTGACTTGACTTGACTTAACCTCCAAACTCACACGCCTTTGGGATGTGGGAGGAAACCACAGTTAGGCAGCCTCTCTGGAGAAAAGGAATAGGTGACGTTGCGGGTCAAGACCCTTCTTCAGGCTGAGAGTCAGGGGAGAAGTGTGAAAAGATACAGAATAAATCAGAGCCAGCACCGATGACTCAGGAATGGTGGAGCCCACAATGGTCCATTGTTGGCTGTGGAAGAGGTGATATTGAAGGGACACAAACAGTGAAAACAGCTAAATGCATTTCGTTGTCTCTGTACTGTACACTGACAATGACAATTAAAATTGAATCTGAATCTGAATCTGAATCTGAAACTAGAAAGACGAGTATGGTGGGGGAGGGATGGAGAGAGAGGGAATGCAAAGGGCTACATGAAATTAGAGAAATCAAAATTCATACCACTGGGTTGTAATCTGTCCAAGTGAAATATGAGGTGCTGTTCCTCCAATTTGTGTATGGCCTCACAATGACAGTGGAGGAGGCCCAGGATAGATAATAGACAATAAAACAATAGGTGCAGGAGTAGGCCATTCGGCCCTTCGAGCAAGCACCGCCATTCAATGTGATCATGGCTAATCATCCCCAATCAGTCCCCCGTTCCTGCCTTCTCCTGACTTCGCTATTTTTAAGGATAGAAAGGTCAGTCGGGGCACAAAATGCTGGAGTAACTCAGGGGGTCAGGCAGCATCTCTGGAGAAAAGGAATAGGTAATGGAATGGAAGAGAAATTAAAATGTTTGGCAACAGGGAGATCGCGTAGGCCAAGGAGCACTGAGCGTAGTTGTTCAGAAAAATGGTCACCCATTCTGTGCCAGGTCTCGCCGATATATAGCAGGATCGAACCCAGGCAGTGGCTCAAAAAACTGCGCCACTGTGCCACCCGCTAGAAGCGGGGTCTTATGTCCGACCCCACTTTCAGTTGTCAATGATGCAAGCAGACATCATGGCAAGGTTGCAAGTGAATTTGCTGTGATGGCCAGGGAACTGTCCATGGCATTTTTAGTGTGGTACGGTAGCGCAGCGTTTAGAGTTGCTGCCATGGATTTGTGCTTGCAGCGCCAGCCCAGAAAAATTCGATGCTGTCTGTAGGAGAGTTTATACGTTCTCTCCTGCTTGCATGGAAAACTCCGAGAACATTTTGGTTTCCTCCCACACTCCAATGACGTACAGGTTTGTAGGTTATTTGGCTTGGGATAAATATAAATTGTCCCTAGTGTGTGTAGGATAGTGTTGGTGTGCAGGGATTACTGGTCATTGCGGACTCGGTGGGCCGAAGGGCTTGTTTCCACACTGTATCTCAAACTAAAACAAAATCTTCCTTTGCTCAACACACATGACCTGAGCTGAAAATGAAATCGTCACAACGGTTGCACAGGAACAGTGTTGTTTACTGCTCACTGCTCTGGGTCTGAGACGAATATTTGGATGATATCCCTATACTGAGGGAAGCATGGCAGGGAATCAAAATGTGGCAGAGCTGTGATGTTCCTCAGCAGAAGAAGAGATGGAGGTAGACACAAAATGCTGGTGTAAGTCAACAGGACCAGCTGCTTCTCTGGAGAGAAGGAATAGGTGACGTTTTGGGTCAAGATGAAGGTGTTAGAAGTGCTGTACAATCTATAAGCCTCATGCTTCGAGCGTCCATAGAGGACATGTTGGCTGATCCTGATGTGGTCTCCTCCATCAGGATTGAGAGCTGCTGTTATAATTAGTCATCAGTGGTGTTGCTGTCCCTCCCTTGCAGCTGCTTCCCTGCGGACCTGGAGGCCACGGACTCAATCCTCCAGCATTGTCAGGTTGCTGTTAAAGAATGATCTGTCTGAAGAAGGGTCTCGACCCGAAATGTCACCTATTCCTTCTCTCCAGAGATGTTGCCTGTCCCGCTGAGTTACTCCAGCATTTTGTGTCTCTCTTCAGTGTATAATTTAGTTTAGAGATACGGTGCGGAAACAGGCCCTTCGGCCACCGAGTCTGACCAGCAACTCCCGCACACTAACACTATCCTACACACACAAGAGACAATTTACAATTGTACCAAGCCAATTCGTCAACAAACCTGTACGTCCTTGGAGTGTGGAAGGAAACAAAGAGATCCTGGAAAACACCCACACAGGTTATGGGGAGAACGTACAGACTCTGTGCAGACAGCACCCGTGGTCAGGATCGAACCCGGGACTCTGGTGCTGTAAGGCAGCAACTCTACCACTGCGCCACTGTGCAACCCATACTAGAATCTGCTGTATACCAGCATCTGCAGTTCCTTCCTACACAGGATGATCTGAGCACTGGCAGATACAAGCAGACACTCCACACTTAGTGCAGCAGGATCTTATCCCTTTCATCTCCCATTCTGCAAACTGAGAGAACCAATCGCCGCAATTCTCAAGTGTTGAAAACTTGTTATATATATTTTTTTTTTCATCAATATTTTACATTTTAGGCATTAATTCCATGCAAATGAGGAAATGATTTAGACGATTTGAATTGCATGAGATTTTCATGCAATGTGTGGAACAGATGACCTGTTGGCTTCCAGTTTAAACAGTATACATTAGCAGAATTTAAGTTGCAAATTGGGATTCACAGAGATTTGTAGTCAGGAAATTAGAACTTGCAAAATCACTGGTTGATTTTGACTCACAGCTACTTCCGAACCATAACGAGGAAAATCTAACAGAGGTGATTGAGAGCCATTGGCATTAGAAGCTCAAAGGGCCTGTGTAGGAACATAAGAAATTGAAAACCAGGGCAGGATGTCAGAGCGATGCAACAAATCGAATCATTGCCTTGCAGTTCCATTGATCCACACTCAACCCTGACCTCAGGTGCTGTCCGTGTGGAGTCTACAGGTTTTCCTTGTGGTTCCATGGGTTTCCTTCATGGGTACTTTGGTTTCCTCCCACCTCCCAAAGGCACACACGTCGGTAGGTTAATTAGAGTCATAGAGTGATACAGTGTGGAAACAGGCCCTTCAGCCCAACTTGGCCACACCGGCCAACATGTCCCAACTACACTAGTCCCTATCCCTCAAAACTTGTCCTATCCGTGTATCTGTCTAGCTGCTTCTTAAACGTTGGGATAGTCCCAACCTTAGCTACCTCCGCTGGTAGCTTTTCCCATATACCCATCACCCTTTGTGTTAAAATGTTACCTCTCAGATTCCTTTTAAATCTGTTCCCCTTCACCTTGAACCAATGTCCTCTTGTTCTCGATTTCCCTACTCTGGGCGAGAGATTCTGTGCATCTACCCAATCTATTCCACTCATGATTTTATACACCTGTATAAGATCACCCCTCATCCTCCTGCGCTCCAAGGAATAGAAAAATCGACCCTAGTGTGCAAGTGAGTGGAGGTAGAGTTTGTGGGGGAGTTGCAGGGAAGGTGGGAAAATGACAGAGAAAGATTGTGGGAACATAGACTCAATGGAAGTAAATAATCTCCTTCCATGTCACAAGAAAGTATGACAATATGAACAAACTGAAAACATATTTCTGTTCCATTCAATAAGATCATAGCTACACCTGGCATCCATGTCCTTGTCCAGTTCTAATTTGCTTGACTCCCTCAGTCTCCCATTACATAATGATTTAAGTCTTCAATATACTCAACAACTGAGCATCCAAAGACCTCTGAAGATAAGACATGAGAAATTATTCTCATCTCAGTTTGAACATCTCAACTGCTCACGATCTTGCATGCTTCAATGAAATCATCTCTCATCATCCTCTGAACTCCAGTAAGTACAGAAGTCGCTTAAGAACCAGTGAAAATTGAAATTTTGATTACATTTTATCTTACCCTCGATGGTCTACACATCGAGACACAAGAATCTGCAGATGCTAGAATCGTGAGAAAACCACAAGTTCCTGGAGGCACTCAGCAAGTCAGGCAGCATACATGGAGGAAATGGACAGGTGACATTTCAGGTTGGTCCTGAATCAGCTGAGGAAAGGTCCTGACCCAAAACATTGCCTATGTATTCCTCCTCAGAAGCTGCCTGACTCACTAAGTTCCATGATCTTCATATCTCTGAGTTAGCCCAGGCAAAATTTCACGATGTTGAAGTTGAGTTTAGTTTGATTCACCTATTCCTCGTGTTTCATTGTTTGATTCCTGGTATGGGGCATGACGTTATGAAGCAAATTGGGTCATTACTCCCTTGAACTGAGCAGAATGAGAGGCAATCATCTCAAAACTCATAAAATACTTATAGGTCTTGAAAGAACAGATGTTGCAATGATGATTGTCATGTCTGTCGTGGCCAGAACCAAGGATGCCAGTCTCAAACTAAAGTAGTTGACCACTCAGGACTGAGATTACAAGAAATTTCTCGTCCTCAGGAAGTACATTTTTGGAACTCTCTGCTCTAGGGCCATCGATAGTCAGTTGTTATAATCAACACGGAGATGATTAGATTTTCAAAATCAAGCGAATCAAAGGATGTAAGGCCTATGCATCCTGAAAGTTGAATTTAAGTTGCCCAAAGTGACTGGTTGCTTTGGCACTCCTTGTGACCAGAGGCAACCAGACACCTCCCACTGGCTGCAGCAATACATTCTTCAGCATGATGTTCGGCACCCCTTCCTCAGTTCAGAAAAGCTTAATTTATTGTCACCTGTACCGAGTACATGATTACAAGCGGATACATGATTACAATCGAGCCATCCACAGTGCAGATATACCTGATAGAGGGGAATAACGTGAATGATGTTTAGTGCAAGGTAAAACCAAGAAAGTCCGATCGAAGATAGTCAAAAGGTCCGCCATTTTGTTTGTGGGCACGGACCAGGGGCACTGCTAGGTGATCAGATTTCCCAAATGGGTTCGAGGGACAGAGCAGTAGCCATTTTTGTTGACGAGTAACAATGGTCGAGGGTGTTCTGGCTCCTGGTGGGACAAGACACATGCTGGTAGTACTTTGAAAGTATGCTCCTGAGGTTGGCTTGATTGATGTTTCCGGCTCCAATGACCAGGGCTTAGGGCTGTTTAGTCTCAAGGCTATTGATGGTGGAGTACAGTATGTTTAGAGCAAGCTTGACGTCCGCATGGGCGGTGGGATGTAGACTGCTGGCAGGAGGAAGAAGAATGATTTGGAAAACAAGAATTATGAGACAAAACTTGTCTCACCTCGTCAGAGATATTCCCTTTGCTCCGCCAACCACTCCTTCCATTTTCCTTGCTAACTTTTGTTTCCAGTTCCGATCAATTTCCCAGACATGAAATGCTAACTGCTTGTTTCTTGCCAGACCTTGAGGGTTTCCAGCATTTAGTGCTTTTATTACGTGAAACAACGTAGGTATTGCTTTGCGAGAAAGATGGGAATATATTGTTGCCTTTTGTTCCCAAGTTTTATCGAAATCCTCAGGCAAATAATTTTATTTGACATATCTCAATAACATCTACTTTTGTTAGGAAATTGATTAACGTATAATTTATCAGAATAACAAAAGTCAACTGTTTTACTGTTTGTGTCTCAGAGCAACTAAAGTGATCCTGATTCTGATTCCTACTCTCTGTGCATCTTTTACTGCACTTAAGTGGATTTCATTGTGCCATCAGGTTACACCCAATTTATTTTTTATCCTGATCAATGAACATCCTCAGAAGCATTTCCAAATTGATTTTGCCATCCTCTATCATACAGGGTCAATGGAAGATAACTGTCAACTACCTCTTTGCGGAAAAATGCAGGCAGCATAAACGAACATTCAGAACAAGTTTTATTTATCTTGTTCCTTCAGTTTAGTTTAGGTTAGAGATACAGCGCGGAAATAGGCCCTTCGGCCCACCGAGCATGATCTTCGCACATTAACACACTATCCTACACACCCTAGAGACAAGTTTACATTTACACCAAACCAATTAACAGAGAAACCTGAACGTCTTTTGAGTGTTGGAGGAAACCAAAGATCTCGGAGAAAACCCACACAGGTCATGGGGGGAACGTACAAACTACGTACGGACAGCATCCACAGTCATGATCAAACCCGGGTCTCTGGCACTGTAGGCATTGTAAGGCAGCAACTCTACCACTGCGCCACCATGCTAGCAAGCCAGTGTTGTGAACTATTCCAAAAAAATATTTGCAGGCACTGTATCGTATACAATTTGAGACATAACTCCATGAGGAGATATCAGAGCATGGGATCAAAAGCTTAGTCAAAGAGGTAGGCACTTTCCAAAACAAGTGGGTGTTTTTGGGAAGGAATTCCAGAGCTGAGTCCAAGCATATAAAATCATGGCTAACATGGTGGAATGTACAAGGTCTGAAAGGTGGGAATGCAATGGTCTCTGAAGATTATCAGACTGGAGCAGATCATAGAGCTAAGGTATGAAAAGGTTATGGAAGAAATAGAACCAGGAATGAGTGGGTTAACATATGCTTGACGGCACTGGACCTCTTCTTGGGGACCTCGTTGAAACCTACCAAATAGTTAAAGGCTTGGTTAGAGTGGATGAAGAGAGGATGTTTCCACTAGTAGGAGAATCTAGGACCAGAGGTCATATCCTCAGAATAAATGGATGTTCGATAGGAAGATGAGGATGAATTTCTTTAGTCAGGATCTGTGGAATTCTTTGCCACAGACAGCTGTGGAGGCTGTCAATGGATATTTTTAAGGCAGAATATAGATAGATTCTTGATTAACATAGGTGTCAGATGTTAGACAATAGACAGTAGACACAATACACAATAGGTGCAGGAGGAGGCCATTCGGCCCTTCGAGCCAGCACCGCCATTCAATGTGATCATGGCTGATCATCCCCAATCAGTACCCAGTCCCTGCCTTCTTCCCATATACCCTGACTGTTATCTTTAAGAGCCCTATCTAGCTCTCTCTTGAAAGTATCCAGAGAACCCGCCTTCACTGCCCTCTGAGGCAGAGAATTCCACAGACTCACAACTTTCTGTGTGAAAAAGTGTTTCCTTGTCACTTTTCTACCCCTTATTCTTAAACTGTGGCCCCTGGTTCTGGACTCCCCTAACATCGGGAACATGTTTCTTGCCTCTAGCGTGTTGAAACCCTTAATAATCTTATATGTTTCAATAAGTCCTCCCTTATCCTTCTAAACCACAGAGTGTACAAGCCCAGCTGCTCCATTGGCTCAGCACATGACAGTCCCGCCATCCCAGGAATTAACCTTGTAAACAAACCTATGCCGCACTCCCTCAATAGCAAGAATGTCCTTCCTCAAATTAGGGGACTAAAACTGCACAAAATACTCAAGGTGTGGTCTCACTAGGGCCCAGCCAACTACAAAAGGACCGCTTTGTTCCTATACTCAACTCCTCGTGTCATAAAGGCCAACATGCCATTCGCTTTCTTCACTGCCTGCTGTACCTGCATGATTACTTTCATTGACTGATGAACAAGGACCCCCAGATCCCGTTGTATTTCCCCTTTTCCCAACTTGACACCATTTAGATAATAATCTTCCTGTTTTTGCTACCAAAGTGGATAACCTCACATTTATCCACGTCAGACTGCATCTGCCTGCCTTGCATCTGCCCAATCACACAACCTGTCCAAGTCACCCTGCATTCTCATAACATCTTCCTCACAGTTCACACTGCCAACCAGCTTTGTATCATCTGCAAATTTGCTAATGTTACTTTGAATCCTTTCATCTAAATCATTGTAAGTAGCTGCGGTCCCAGCACCGAGCCTTGCGGTACCCCACTAGTCATTGCCTGCTATTCTGAAAGGGAGCCGTTAATCCCTACTCTTTGTTTCCTGTCTGCCAAATAATTTTGTATCCATGTCAGTACTCTACCCCCAATACCATGTGCCCTATTTTGCTCACTAATTTTGCCCACAATAATAAAGTTATGGGGAGAAGGTAAGAGAGTAGGGTTGAGGGGAGAGCTAGATCAGCCATGATTGAATGGCGGAGTAGACTTGATGTGCCCTATGGCCTAATTCTGCTCTTGTCATTTATGAATTTATGAACATGAATTACAATTTTAAAGTTAAGATATTCTTGGAACAAGGGACAATTTAGGTTAGTAGGCCTCGGGCAATAGGGGGATGGAATGCATTCTTAGATGGCAAGGGTTGTGGATGAGTTCAAGTTTTGGAAAGGAATAAGTTGATTTGGCTTAGTTACCAATGATATTTTTTATTATTTCTAATGGCTTCATCTGTCATGTAAATGAATGTTAAAGGTTTTTCTGACAACATTCTGCCATCATGAAAGAGAGTGTGGTGTATGTTTGACCTTGCCAAATTTCTGCCTCAAAGAAGCTCAGCTGGTACAATGCAGTCTGTAGTTCTTTATTCAAAATTCTCAATTTAGAAGAGCATCAGCCAGCAGTTGTGATGAACCAAGCTGACTTTATTTCACAAGTATGACATTTCAGGTCAAGACCCTTCTTCACACTGAAAGTCAGTGGATAGGAAAACGAGAGATTAAAGGGGCTGTCCCACTGTACAAGCTAATTCAAGAGTTCTCCCGAGTTTCCCCTGATTCAAACTCGGAGATTTACGGTAATAGCTGCTCGTAGATGCTATGGGCGCTGGTGGACATTTTTCAACGTTGAAAAATCTTCACGCGTCTTCCCGAGCTTACCGCGTTTCCCGAGTACCTGCCATTAGCGTTATGAGTCGCTAAGAGACGTCCCAAGCTCCGACGTACCCGCTACGTACATTCTAAGTGCTTACCATGAGTTTGATTTTATTTTAAACTCGGGAGAGCTCTTGATTAGCTCGTACAGTGAGACAGCCCCGAGTGGCAACGAAATAGAGTCTGAAGAAGGGTCTCGACTGGAATCGCCACCCATTCCTTCTCTCCAGGGATGATGCTGAGTTACTCTAGCATTTTTTGTCTATCATTAGTATAAACCAGTTCATTCCTATGCATTTATTTCATAAGTGTTTGAATGTTAAGAAAACTGGGTGTGCTGATTGTCAACAGGATTATTTTGCATGTGGATCATGTCCCTTCATGTCCCATCGATCTGAGGGTTTTAGCAGAGTTCAGTGTAGTTGTGCAAATATTTTAGATTATTTTTAGTTTTAAATTCAGACAGACTCAGAGTAGGGGACTCTGCCCAGAGTAGGGGATTTGAGGACATAGGTTTAAGGTGAGGGAGGAAAGATTTAATAAGAACCTAAGAGGTAATTTCATTACACAAAGGGTGGTTGGTGTATAGAACAAGCTGCCAGATGAGCTAGTTGAGGCAGGTATTATCGCAACATTTAAGAAACCTTAAGACATTTAAACATTTAAAACCTTAATAATGTCCTTCCAAATCTGAGGAAGGACATTATTGCCATAGAGGGAGTGCAGAGAAGGTTCACCAGACTGATTCCTGGGATGTCAGGACTGTCTTATGAAGAAAGACTGGATAGACTTGGTTTATACTCTCTAGAATTTAGGAGATTGAGAGGGGATCTTATAGAAACTTACAAAATTCTTAAGGGGTTGGACAGGCTAGATGCAGGAAGATTGTTCCCGATGTTGGGGAAGTCCAGGACAAGGGGTCACAGCTTAAGGATAAGGGGGAAATCCTTTAAAACCGAGATGAGGAGAACTTTTTTTCACACAGAGAATGGCGTTACAGAGATAGGTTGAATAAGTTAGGTCTTTATTCTCTGAAGCGCAGAAGGTTAAGGGGGGACCTGATAGAGGTCTTTAAAATGATGAGAAGGATAGACAGAGTTGATGTGGACAAGCTTTTCCCTTTGAGAATAGGGAAGATTCAAACAAGAGGACATGACTTCAGAATTAAGGGACAGACGTTTAGGGGGTAATATGAGGGGGAACTTCTTTACTCAGAGAGTGGTAGCGGTGTGGAATGAGCTTCCAGTGGAAGTGGTGGAGGCAGGTTCATTGGTATCTTTTAAAATAAATTGGATAGGCATATGGATGAGAAGGGAATGGAGGGTTATGGTATGAGTGCAGGCAGGTGGCACTAAGGGGGAAAAAAAATTGTTCTGCACGGACTTGTAGGGCCGAGATGGCCTGTTTCCGTGCTGTAATTGTTATATGGTTATATGGTTATATGGTTATATGGTGAATCTCTGAAACTCTCTGCCACAGAGTGTAGTTGAGGCCAGTTCATTTGCTATATTTAAGAGGGAGTTAGATGTGGCCCTTGTGGCTAAGGGGATCAGGGGGTATGGAGAGAAGGCAGGTATGGGATACTGAGTTGGATGATCAGCCATGATCATATTGAATGGCGGTGCAGGCTCGAAGGGCCGAATGGCCTACTCCTGCACCTAATTTCTATGTTTCTATGTTTCTAAGACAGCTACATGGATAAGGCAGGTTTAGAGGGATATGGGCCAAACACAGGCAGGTGGGACTAGTGTAGATGCGACATGTTGGTCTGTGTGGGCAGGTTAGGCCGAAGAGCCTTTCCACACAAACTTGGGAGAACTTTTGGAATGAACTCGTACTGTGGGACAGGGCTTTGAAGAATGGTCTGACCCCAAATGTCACCTATATATTCACTCTACAGTTGCCTGACCTGCTGAGTTATCCAGCACTTTGCGTTTTGCTCTGGGTCTCAGCCTTAGCTAGTCCCAGTTGCCTGCTTTTGGCTCATATTCCCCATGTTCTGATCCATGTACCTGCTTGTGCCAATTTAAGTCATTAGCAAAACTTTACCCATGTTGAATACCAGTTTGCCAAGGCGTTACAACATGTGACAAGGTTTCATCAACTGTGTGCTGCAGCAGTGCAGCAAAGTTAATGTGACACTATCAGGAGAGAGATGATTTTGTTTAGAGATACAGCATAGAAACAGGCCCTTCGGCCTACCAAATCCTTTCCGATCACCTATACACTAGTTCTACGCACTAGGGTGCGATTCACTGGTACCAATTAACCTACAAACCTGCATGTCTTCGGAATGTGGGAGGAAACTGGAGCACCCACAGAAAACCCACATAGTCACAGGGAGAACGTGCAAACTCTGCACAGACAGCATCCATAGTCAGGATTGAAATTGGGCTTCTGGCATTGTAAGGCACCCAATCTACTGCTGAGCCAGTGTGTCACCCAATAATTGTGAAAGTAACATGGAAATGGGGAACGCCGATCTTCTTCTTATCGAGTCCACATACAGGACTAGAATTTATTCAGCCAGAGCTGAACACACTTCTTGGCATCTGCACAATGGTGTTTGTCTTGAGCTAACGGGGCTCAGTATGTGTTTTAATTGTCCATCCATTATGCTGTTGATAGCACTTTCTCCAATGAGGAGGTTATTGCTGACAGTCAAATTTGCCTCAGTGAAACATTTGATGTGCTGGAGTTGGATTACTGAGTTTCCCCAAAATAACTGAGTTTGGGCCCAATAACCTTGTTAAAATTTCATCCAAAGTTTATGTTGACTTACGAATTACTTGCTACTCATTCATACTAATCATTATTCAATCAATTTGAATTTGACGCTGCTTTGAACACTCGTTTAATACACTTTGGGATTATCATCCATTGCCCGCAATTCTGGAAGCAAGTGAACTGGAGCGTGAGAACCTTGCAGAATACATTTTATTATTTTGTTTCAGACATTAATCAACGCCCCTCTTTGTTAGATCAATCCGATTTAATCATTGTTTTCATTTATCTCTTTTATGTCTTGTCCTGCGGCATTAGCAGTAAACACAAAGTAATTGAATTTAGTTGGAATCAAATAGAAGAAGAAACTATTTTTACAGTGCTTTATCAATGGCTCAGTCTGAAGAAGGGTCTCGACCCCAAACGTCACCCATTCCTTCTCCTCTGAGATTCTGCCTGCCCAGCTGAGTTACTCCAGCATTTTATGTCTATCTGCGCTTTATTGTCACATGTGCAAATTATTTTTTTTACATACAATTCAGTAAAGTATCGCCATACCCAAATACCAAAGTGTACAGAAATAGTCCACTGAGACCGCATGCAACAGGCATCAGGTTTTGGCGCCATCTACAAAGTCCAGTCTGTGCTTTAGATCTTGAGGAAGCAGCAGTATCAGTTAGGTTAGGATAGTTGTACAGCTTAATGTGGAAACTGCAGTTTGACAAAGGTTAGGATAGCTGTACAGCACAGCAACCTTTCGGCATTCATTGACGTACATCAATGTTCCTGATAGGTATTCATTGATGTACCCCATATTTTGGGATGGGTATTCCTTGACACACATGACAAGGTTCTTGATATTGAACAATAAATAAAGAATTAAATAGCATGTAGGTTTACTTGTATTAGTCTTATTGCATTTGTAAATCAATGTTTTGCGAACGTATTGATATTGATGATAAATTAGAAAGTGCGCTCAATTTCAAGGGTAAAATTCCGTATAAAACATTGACCTCACAGGGTGGAATTTCAGACATGTGCAGTAACTGAGACTGTACTGATCTCCTTGGGCCCAAGTGATTAAAGTGTGTCTGGAAAATGAATGAAAGTTGTCAGTCCAGTTGCTCGGCGACGTTCAGTTTTATGAGTGGCGCATTGTCCAGTCATGCCCATGGCGACCCTATAGGATGTCAACTGACGTGTCAAACAAAAAACTCTGAACCAAGATTTAGTGGTGTTTTTTAAGCATGCATGCAAACCATTGACTTCTAATAATTACATAAAACTCATGGCATAGATTCAAATATTGCCCGTATGAATTAATTGGCCAGATTCACAATGTTGGTATGGGCTAGTCTTCTCTGAGCTTCAAACTCAGGTTCCTTCTTTTTCTTGTGATGGTTGCCATTGCCAAAGTCTTGGACCAACCTTCTTTTATACTATTTTTCCATCCATCTACGAAAGGAAGCCTTTGTTCTAACCCAAGGCTCTCGTGACTATGAGGTCAATCATTTCAAGTTGTCTCTCCTCCAAGGGCTGATTAAACAAAGCACATCTTCGTTCCTCGGAAGATAGACACAACATTCTGTAGTAACTCAGCGGGACAGGCAGCATCTCTGGAGAGAAGGAATAGGTGACGTTTCGGGTCGAGACCCTTCTTCAGTCTGAGTCTGAAGAAGGGTCACCACTCGAAACGTCACCCATTCCTTTTCTCCGGAGATGCTGCATGTCCCGCTGAGTTACTCCAGCATTTTGTGTCTATCTTCAACGTAAACCAGCATCTGCAGTTCTTTCCTACACATCCTCATTCCTTAGCAGGCTAGAGAATTCTTAATTGCAATGCCTAGTCATATCTCCTTCACATTATGCAGTTCCTTTGCAAAATGTCCAGTCCTCGGCACCTTATCATCTCACGACCATATCACATTTTATATTAAAATAACCATATAACAAATATAGATCAAACACATGCAGATGAGATCAGTTTAACAGTTTTGGTACCTCTAGTTTCCCTCGCCCCTGACTCTCAGCCTGAAGAGGGATCTCGAACCGAAAAGGCACCCATTCCTTTTCTCCAGAGATGCTGCCTGACCCACTGAGGTACTCCAGAATTTTGTCTCTATCTTCAGTTTAACTCGCACCATGTTCAGCACAAACATAGTGGGCTGAAGAGCCCGTTCCTATGTTGTATTGTTCTTTGTTCTAAAGGTCAAGATATAACTAAATTACATTGACAATGATAAAATTACATTGCAAAAAGTAGCATGAATTTTAGGTTCACATCACTAGTTTGATAATTAAATTATTTCTGTCCTATTTGGGATATTTGTCTGTCCAAATGATTAATTTTCACCACTTATCCCAAGAAACATTCATGATATAATACAAATCAGTTTTGCCAGCGTTCCATCTATTAGTTCTTATAATAATTATACAACAATGTAAACAATTATCAACTATCTCTCAGGATTAATAATGATTGGTGACTTCTCCAGGTTAATAAAGCTCATTCGACTAACCATATTAATTACCAATAACTGTTGGAAACTAAACTTGGGGAGAATACATCCCAGTCGCTAAACAATATCATATTCCGTTAAATTGAGAACCATTTGCAAGTGAAACTCGAGTAACTAAATTGCCAGGATATCTGAGAGTGGCTGCAATTGATTTTTATTTGCTAGAAGTGGTGGAGCTGGAATTTTTTTTATCTTCTGTTCTCATTTCAAAATAGGGGCGACATGGTGGCACAGCGGTAGAGTTGCTGCCTTACAGCGCTTACAGCGCCAGAGAACCAGGTTCGATCCAGACTACATGCGCCGTCTGTATAGAGTTTGTACGTTCTCCCCGTGACCACGTGGGTTTTCTCCGAGACATTTGGTTTCCTCCCACACTGCAAAGACGTACAGGTTTGTCGGTCAATTGACTTACTAAATGTAAAAAAATTGTCCCTAGTGTGTGTATGGTAGTGTTAATATGTGGGGATCGCTGGTCGGCATGGACCTGGTGGGCTGAAGGGCCTGTTTCCGCATTGTATCTCTAAATTAAACTAAATTAAATTACCATTGCTACAGAATTGTTTTCAAAGATGGTCATCACAAGTGGATCCACCTTCTAATGTAATGCAACCGCACTTCCAATTCTTTAGTTATTAACTTCCTAAAACAAAAATAAAAAATTGGGATTCAATCACAGTTGTAATGGGGCTGTCCCACTTAGGTGATTTTTAGGCAACTACAGGCGATTAGTTTGTCGCCACATGTTCGCCGGTGGTCGGCAGGTGTAGTTTCCTTAGTCACGCAAAAGGTCGTAGCATCTTTCTGGTCGCCGCTAAATTTTCACCATGTTGAAATGGTTTGGGCGACAATGGGTTTCACACCAATGAGCGTAGCTTGACCTCCTGATGCAGGTGCTGTCATAGGTTGTCGTCAGCATGACGTAGGTTGTCGCCGTTTTTTTTCAGCGACCGACCTACGACTATGACAGACTGGCAGTTGACAGTCAGCTCAGGCAGCCTTAAATGCCTAAAAACTCAATAAAAAAGAATAGTACAGGACAGGCATCCTGTGGATTAGTGGCCTCCCTAAATATGCACCACAGAAATCACTAGTATCTAAATGCGGCACAAACTGGCTTGCACCTCTGGCAAATAGTTACAAATCCCTCTCCCCCGCACCAGATCCCACCTCTGGCCAACGTAGTCCCCCTGCCAGGCTCCGATCCACAATCACTTCCACGTGTCCGTACTCGTCCCGACCGGTCTCTCCACGAGGATCTGTTGCCTCATGGCTCTGACCCAGCATGGCTGTGGACCGTGGCTCCACCTCCAGAAGGTGTCCAGTAGCCTCGGCTCCGATCCACAAGGTCCGGGCCACGAGAATCTTGCTTCGGCTTCTCAGCAGCAACCGTGGCTCCTCCGGAAAGTGTCCGGTAGTATATAATCCAGGTAAATATTGCAGTGCTGTCGAGGTACCTTACTTACACAAACAGCCTAAACTCAACCTCTTTTCATTCTCCCGAGTAAATGTAAAATATTGTGTGATTCAAAAAGGATTTGGAGGCAGGTTTCCCACTAACCTCACTGTTCTTTCTGGGACTGTGCTGTGTATAAGAATGTTAAAACTGAAGTAGCCCAAATAAGCTGTAAAGGGTACAGAGAGGATTTACGAGGATGTTGCCAGGACTCGAGGGTCTGAACAATAGGGAGAGTTTGAGTAGGTTGGGACTATATTCCTTGGAGCACATGGAGGTGATGATTCTTTAGCCAGAGAGTAGTGAATCTGTGGAATTCATTGCACAAATGGCTGTGGAGGCCAAGCCATTTAGGTATTTTTAAACTGGAGATTGATAGGTTTTTGATTAATAACGGCATCAAAGGTAATGGGGAGAAGGCAGGAGAATGGGGTTGAAAAGGAAAAATAGATCAGCCATTATAGAATGTCAAAGGAGACTTGTTGGGCCGAATGGCCTATTTCTGCTCCTGTGGCTTATGATCTTCTGATCTATCCATCGGGACCTTTCTCCAGGGAAGCTGCATGACTTGCTGAGTTACTCCAGAACATTGCATCCTTCTTTGTAAACCAGCAGTTCCTGCTTTTTTTTGCATCCAACATTAGGTTGCAGGCCCATACTGTAGGTCATGGACAGCAGGTGAATGATAAAACTTCCATCTCTGTTTTATGTTCAGAGATACAGTATACGCCATTCTAAAATGAAACAATAACATACGCTGAATAGTGCCACTTTCTCCTTATGGTGGTTCAAGAAAACAGCTCAACATTGCCATCCCAAAGGCAGTTAGGGACTGACAATAAATTCTGGAATTGCAGCAACGTGTGAAAATAGAAATGTCTAGGTGCTACCCATGCACCAAAAACAGATTAATAGTCTGCAGGGAAAAATATATTTAAAGCTGCCAAAAATAATAATTGTCACCCACACCTGAATCCCTGTGGTACAATAACTCTATGTGATCAGAGTGAGGCCTGGCACAGATAGATTCAGAATGAAACAGCCCTACTTCAATCATCTACATCGAAAAAACTACTCATCTTACTAAGTGGATTCCAATTAACGTGAAGATGTAACTTTGTGCTAGTGTGTTTCCTAATTTCACTATGTGATAAGTTTAAATACATTGCACACCATTTAACTTTGATACGATGTTCAGTAGATTAACAAGTAATTTTTTTTAATGATTTCCTAGTCAGAATTCCATTTTTAATAATGGTGACAAAAAAGGATAAAACCATTTACTTTGTGGTGTACATTGCCTCTACAAATTGGTAGACTGGGATAACGTTTCATTAGTATGTGGACCATTCAGTCTATTTCCTGCAAGATTTAAAGCTTCGCCAATCACAGCATTCTCACAAGTCTGAGCATAAACAAATGATCAGTAGCCGGTTTCCACAACAAGGTATTGAACCTCATAAAAACTTCCCGAATAGTGAAAGGCCTGGAGGGAGTGGATGGGGAGAGGATGTTTCCACTAGTGGAAGAGTTTAGGACTAGATGTCATAGCCTCAGAATTAAAGGGCAT
The DNA here is from genome assembly GCF_028641065.1 of Leucoraja erinaceus. Taxonomy (NCBI): domain Eukaryota; kingdom Metazoa; phylum Chordata; class Chondrichthyes; order Rajiformes; family Rajidae; genus Leucoraja; species Leucoraja erinaceus. The sequence goes on along the minus strand of NC_073379.1, from coordinate 18,714,379 downwards.
TCCTTCATGAAGGAGACAAGGAGGAATTATTTTCTCAGAGGATGGTGAATCTGTGGAATTATTTGCTACCTAAGGCTGTGGAGGCCAAGTCAGTGGATATTTTTAAGGCAGAGGTAGATCGATTCTTGATTAGTACGAGTGTCAGAGGTTATGGGGAGAAGGCAGGAGAATGGGGTTAGGAGAGAGAGATAGATCAGCCATGATTGAATGGCCGAGTGGACTTGATGAGCTGAATGGCCCAATTCTGTTCCTATCACTTATGACCTTATGACCTCATGAAGAGGAATATATAATCAATCGAGATTATTCAAAATGTAAATGTTTTCAATCTAAAGTACATGCATGACTGCAGGTTTCCCACGAGCCAAGAAATGTTATACAACTATCATTAAAAGGACTGTAAAGACAGAATTTGAATCTGATTTAATTTCCAAACAGTCTTTGTAAAAATCACTGTTTTGCACTTGAGGTGTATCTGCTGCAGTGATTACAGGCAAGTCCAGTTGCTAATATGACATGGAAATAGTAATGTAATCAGTGTTTGGATCATCAATTTTTGGTTGTGCTGCTGGAGTTCACAATGGTGATAAGAATTCAATGAAAATCTCTGATCCTTTCTGAAGAGAGCTGATGGTGGCTCTTTGCAGCACTCTGATGTACCGTTTCAGGATTGCACTTTGGAGTAAGATTTCTGAAAGAAAGATGATTATGAACATGAAAGTGACCGTACTTGAAACCTTGGCCAGACATAGATGTCCTTGATGTGTTCCAAATAAACAAGCATTCACTCTTTGTGGATTTATACTTGAGGGACAATGTTAGCGAGGCAGAGAGGCATAGAGTTGTACAGCACAGAAGTGGCAGTGGCATTGGGGGATGATGCACAATTGACAATGATTACACTGGCACACTTGTTCTAGGGTGAACTCTTGTGACCAGGTTTATTTATAGTGAAGGATAATAATGACGAGAAAGTCCTGGTCCAGCATGGCAGGGCTGTCTCTCATTGTCTGTGGGCAAGTGAGGGGGTTCTGGCTTGAAACGGGCGGCACGGTGGCACAGCAGTAGAGTTGCTTCCTTACAGCGCCAGAGACCCAGGTTCAATCCTGACTACAGGTGCTGTCTATATGGACTTTGTACGTTCTCCCCGTGACCACATGGGTTTTTTCTGTGTGCTCCGGTTTCCTCCCACATTCCAAAGACGTACAGGATGCTGCTTGGCCCGCTGGGTTACTCCAGCACCTTGTGTCCTTTTGTGCAAATCAGCATCTGCAGTTCCTTGTTTCTACATAGATGGTGGTGTACTTAATCCAAGGTCCAATGAGCAATTGCACATAAGGGCAAGGCCTCCATGTGATATCTTTGCGTTATATGTTGTACGCTTTATCCTATATCTGCGCACTATGAATGGCTTGATTATATTCATGTACAGTCTTTTCTTTGACTGGATAGCACGCAACCAAAAGCTTTTCACTGTACTTCTGTACACGTGACTTTAAACTTTAGACATTAGGGATACAGCATGGAAAAAGGCCCTTCGGCCGACCAGTGATCACCCCATACACTAGCACTATCCTACACACTAGGGATAATTTACAATGTTTTTACCAAAGTCAATGAATGTACAAACCTGCATGTCATTGCAGTATGGTAGGGATCCAAAGCACCTGGAGAAAACATACATGGTCACAGGGAGAAGGTACAAACTCCATACAGAGAGCACCCATAGTCAGGATCAAATCCGGGTCTCTGGTGCGGTTGTAAATCCTGGCTAAAACAGAGCAGTAATTTAGTGAATGACTTATGTACTGTAATGCCATTTTGGTCATGTTTGATGTAGTCTACAGAAATAAGACAAGCTGCTGAATGGTGCCAGCAAGTGTGGGGCCCAGATCAGTGTTGCAGAGAATGAATTAGACATCTGCAGAGCACTTACAATGAAGTGTGAAATGCATAAAGTTGATTGGATTAATGCAACAACATTGTAAATTGTGTAAATAATGTTGTGAGACAGTTACCCTGTTATTTGTTGAATGGATGAAATGTTAAGCCCTGACTTACGGTGGTGCCATGCTGGACTAGCAGTCGCAACTTTTAGCTCCGCTGCTGTAAAATCGCGATTTTTCGCGTTAAAATCGGATCTGGAGGACGGGACCAATTCAAAAAACTCACCGGAGCCCCAGGACGTCGCACTGATGACATCATCAGTAAGCGCTGTGATTTAAACAGAGGATAAAGGATTTTAAATGAAAAAAAAAACGTCTTCAGCTCAGAGCCCTCAATCTCAAAACTGCTGAAAACCCAGAAAACTGAAGAACAGACCTCTGAAGTGGATTCTGGAATGGCTACAAGGGTCAAGACTGAGATGGCTACTAAGGAGAACAATGAAATGAAGGAGATAAAGAACTCTGTAAGAGAACTGAGAAAGGATATTGAGGCTGGAAACTCAAAAATGATGGAAAATATTAATGTTAAATTGATGGAAAATATGTCGAACATCAATGCTGGTAATCAAAAAGTTATTGACTGCATTGGCATTATACAAAAACGAATTGAGGATGTGCATGAAGAGCTAATGGGGAGAATTAATAAAGGGGAAGAAGAATCTAAGAAGAAGTTTGAGGCTGTGCATGTAATTGTTTCTTCACATGTAACTGAAATGAAAGACATGGAAACAATTGTTGATCAAATGGCTGAAGATATGCAGGGAATGAAGCTGAACTAGACAGCCTCAAGAGTCAACTGGCGAAAGTCTCAGATAAATGTCTTGATCTTGAAGCTCGCTCACGACGCCAACATTTACGAATACTGGGAGTAACAGAAGGAGCAGAGGGGAACAACGCCCATGAGTTCACTGCCAACTTAATCAAACATGTACTCAATTTACCTGTGGAACCGGAAATTGAAGTGGCACATTGAATACCTAGATTTAAGCCAAGATCACAAGCAGATCCAGCCCACCCACGACAGATCATAGTCAAACTTTGGGACATTTCAGCTCTTGAAAAGCTGATGAAAAAAAAATACGGAGTGAAGATGACGTTTGGAAACAACTCTATCAAACTCCTCCGGGATTATCCCTATGAGATCGTGCAAAAAAGAAGAAAGTTCTCACAGACAAGACAGATTTTCCATGTAGTTAAATATGTCAGATGTGGCATTTTGTATCCGGCCAGGATACAAGGGGGACGATATGGACAATTTCTTTCCTTTTATTACTTCACAGAGAACACCTGAAGATAAGGGAAGAAACACCATTCTCTAAAAGTTTAAAATGGAAAAGCATTTCCACGTGCGCTGGTCTAGACACCTTATCTCCTTTGGACGCTTTGGAATTCAACTCAAGGACATTCTTTGTTCAAAATGAAGGAAAGACTGATACGCAACGCAGAGACGAACAGCAGAGCCGAATGTGGAAAACATCACAAGGACAAATGGCGGTTTAAGATCTTAAAACAGCTTTACAAAATATAGAGAATTAACAATAATTAACAATACTAATATAGAAATATAAATGGAAACTAACCTGAACTATATAATGAAATCATATAACACGAACATTACTTTTCCACAAGAAATGCACCTTAAACATCAAGATCAGATGAGATTGAGGGTGAATTGGATAGGCCAAACATTTCACTCCTCATATACTTTGAAATCCAGAGGCACTGCAATTATTATTCGCAAAGGAATACCATTCAAATCAAAGAACATTATATCAGATAAGGAAGGGAGATATCTTATAGTTACAGGAGAGATCCATGCCACGCCAATCACTTTGGTAAACATATATGCGCCCAATTTTGATAATCCTCAATTTTTTAATAAAATCTTGAATACAATCGCAGAATTAAACTACCAAAATGTTATAATTGCAGGAGACTTCAACTGTATTTTAGATCTGTACTTAGATAAATCGATGCAAAAACAAAGAGGTAATATGAAATCTAAAACTAGTGAACTCTTAAATACATATATAAAAAATACAAATATAGCAGACGTCTGGAGGATCGCAAATCCGACTGGAAGGGAATACTCATTTTATTCAAAGGTACACTAAACATACTTACGTATAGACTACTTCCTAGTGGATACAAAACTAATCCCTTATACTATGAACCCTAAATATCACAACAATATGATTTCAGATCACTCCCCGCTAACTTTCGTTTTAAAATTAGAAGGAATGTCTACGAACAAATCGTTCTGGAGGTTTAACTCGCAAATTCTGAAAGACCCACAGGGGAGTATATATCTAAAAAAACAGATGGACCTATTTTTTGAGACAAATGATACACCAGATACTTTATTATGGGAATCCTTCAAAGCATTTATTAGAGGAGTCATTATCTCGTATCAAGCTTTTCAAAACAAAATGAATAAGAATGAACAAAGACAATTAGAAGAACAAATCAGACAACTAGATATAGTTAATGCTAAAGATCCAACTATGGATAAACATAATAACATTTTAATACTGAAATTTAAGCTAAATAAATTATTATCAGAGAAGGTTATAAGATTATTCCAAATTACAAAACAAGAACATTTCGAATTTGGGGATAAACCCCATAAACATTTGGCACGCCAACTGAAAAAACGGGAAAAAGATCATGCAATTTTAAAGATTAAATCAGATAGAGGGGAATTATTAACACTACCTAATGATATCAATAAAAGATTTGCTCAATTTTACAAAATTTATACACATCAAAAACGCTAATAGACAATAATAAAGTTTCAGAATTTTTGGACAATTGTAACCTCCCAAAACTTGAACTGAAGGAACAAGAGGAACTAGGAGCACAAATTACATCTAAGGAAATAGAAGACACAATAAACACACTTAAGAATGGAAAAACACCAGGACCAGACGGATTCAGTAGTGAATTTTATAAATGTTTTTATGACATAGTTACATCACGTCTACAGAAAATGTATACATACGCTTTTAAAGAACAAATCTTACCTGAAACACCAGCAGAATCAACAATCACATTAATACTTAAAAAAGATAAAGATATAGAAGAACCAGTATCATATAGAGCTATTGCTTTGTTAAATACGGATCAAAAAATATTAGTGAAAACACTAGCTAGAAGACTAAGTCAATATGTTAGTAAATTAATAAATGAGGATCAAACGGGATTTATACCTAAGAGACATTCATTTAATAACCTGAGACATCTGCTTAACATAATGCATTCTCACAAACCTCAAGAACAAGAGTTATCTATCATTTCATTGGATGCAGAAAAAGCGTTTGATCAAGTAGAATGGGATTATATGATTAAAGTATTGCAAAAATTTCAAATGGGAGAGAACTTCATCGCATGGATAAAATTATTATATAACAAACCCACGGCTTGAATATTAACTAATAATATATTATCTACAAAATTCCAATTAACAAGGGGCAATAGACAAGGATGTTCATTATCACCGCTGTTATTTGCTCTGGTAATTGAACCTTTAGCTGAAAAAATTAGAACACACCCGGATATTTACGGTAATAATACAAAATATTCAATTAACAAAATATCCTTATACACAGACGATATATTACTGTATCACAAAACCCTAAATCAGTATACCAAACATATTAAATCTAATTGAGAACTTTGGATCTTTCTCAGGATACAGAATAAACTGGAACAAAAGTGAAATTATGTCGATAAAACCAAAAGACTCAACACATCTCTTGAAATTCCCCTTTAAAATAGCCACAGGGAAATTTAAATATTTAGGAATTGAAATCACTAGAAATTATCACGCTATGTTTAATGCCAATTATAGCCCCTTACTTAAGAAACTAAATAATCTAATCAAATTCTGGAAAACGCTCCCGATGTCTTTCATAGGTCGAATAAATGCTATAAAAATGATCTTTTTTCCACAAATCCTATATTTATTTCTATCAATTCCAATATATCTTCCAAAAAAGTTTTTCAAAAAACTAGACTCAGACATTACAAATTTTATATGGGATTATAAATCCCACAGAATACAAAGAGCACACCTTAGTAAACCAAAAGAGATGGGTGGTCTAGTGTTCCCTAACTTTATGTACTATAATTGGGCAGTAAATATTAAAAATATGATTCACCTGCTGGACATCTCTGCCCAGCAGGTGGACTGGATTGTAATGGAGAGAGAGGACAGCTCTCCGTGCAATACAGGAGCTACTCTCCTCTCACCAATGAATCTGAATAACAAAAAATATAATAAAAATCCAATAGCACAATTAGAACTTGGAAACAAAGAAAACAGAATCTAAAATTAAGAAATCCATCTCTTTTAATGCCAATAGTCAATAACCCGTCGTTTAAACCCTCAATTATAGATAAATCAATTACACAATGGGAAAGAATGGGAATCAAAACGCTCGGAGACTTGTATGAATTAGGAAAATTATTATCATTTCAACAATTACAACTGAAATATAATTTAAAAAATAATAAATATTTTCAATATCTTCAAATCCATGACTATCTGAAAAAATACACAAAAGACTATCATAACATGCCCCCAGACTTATTGGATGAAGCCATGAAGACAAAGGCTGAATCAGCAAATCTAATATCATACTTATACAACATTATTTTAAATATAGAAATACCTACAACCAATGGTATTAGAAGAGACTGGGAACAAGAACTAGCTATAACAATTTCAAAAGAGAGCTGGGTTAAGCACTTATTATATGTGCATAAATGCTTGATCAACGTACGACATACTCTAATTCAATATAAAACATTACATAGACTATATCTTTCAAAAACTAAAATAAATAAACTTTTCCCCAATGTCTCACCCATTTGTGATAAATGTCAGTCACAAGAAGCTACCATAGCGCAATCTTTTGTTTTTTGTATAAAAATCCAAAAATTCTGGAACTAAATATTTGAAATCTTCACAAAATTATTTAAAATAAAACTTGTACCAAAAGTAGAATGGATTATTTTTGGAATATCTTGGGACTGCGTGACCTTTTGGAGTGTCACTGCTTGCACGAGGCTGAAGGGCTTGGCCAGGCAGATATAAAGATCGATCCTGTAGTGGTTTAGGTATCGTATGGGGGAATTTGCTGTTCAATCTAAAAATAACATTTAATTGTTCCAGTGCTTGACCCAGTGCTTTTTTGACTGAACTAGACTGGAGGGTAAGCTTAGAAGAGCATATATACATTGCGGGGCTCGTCCGGGATCTCAATGGACCCCCAAACACAAGCTTACGATTAAGGATGTTGAGCAGTTCCCGATCGTGATTGCAGAATTGGGCACCATGGTGAGGTTTTTGCATCGATTTTCGTCGCTTTGCTAGTCGGAGCAGATCGATCATTGGGAAAGGGTCCCGACGAGATCATAGAACAGAGTCTAGCAAGCACTGAGGGCATTCATGCCTCTTTTGGTTAGAAGCCCTGCTAGGGTTGGGTTGAAGGCCCTCTCCTTTGGGTTAAAGGCCCATAAAACTTAGTCGTAGTTGGTAGCTGCAGTTGCTGGCAAAAACCAAAAAACGATCCCGTACAATAAAACTAGAGGTTAGATGCCCTATCCAGACCGTGCATCCAATTGAAATGATATTTCAAGACGGTTTGGGTGTAATGGTGCTAAGCAGCTAAGCACTCCTTTGATGCTGGGGGCACAGATTGGAAAGAAGCGCTCCGAAAATCGGCATTGACTGCCAGCATGAAGAGGTTACACACTGACACCCGGTGCCAAGCAGGTGGAAAGGAAGAGGCCCTTTTGACAGGGTGAGCTTATGTTCATTAATGTCCACGCCAGCGTGAGATATCCGGATCCCTAAAAAGATGGGTGAGGACCCTCGTTAAGGCATCGGGCACTCGTATTAAGAGTATAGATTGGTTGAGAATACTCCAATCCATTTGAGAGTTCATCATCAGAATACATTTGAATTGAATTTGCATACGTTGAGTTACGCACCAAAAAGCTAATTGTCAGATCAGAGCGAACTGAAAATTTTCGAATTAAAGTATTTAAATTGAGACCTCACATTGAGGTGCTGGACAATATAAAGTGCGCACACATTTGTCAGAATTCTGTGTATTATATAAACTTTGAGTGTGTATAGAGTGTTTAAGATTGATTTTGAATCATGGCTGATCAACCAGGTGTTCCTATCCCCTATGACCAATTGTTGATGAGTACCTGATAGCGAAGAGTAACTGAGAGAAGGGAAGTTAATTTCTTAGTGAAGATTAACCGGGTGGGGAAAAGTACCATTAAGTCTGAGAGCTTAGAGTGGAGGGATGTGTCCCCCAATAAAAGTCTGAGCACTTAGTGAGAGGAAAAGTATCTGAAAGGTGAAGAGTAGCTAACTAAGAAGTCGTACCCCTCAGTAAAGAATACCCTAGGAAGGGAAAGTCTGTATCGGAGGGAGAGGTTCACCGGCAGCGAGACAAAATCCTGTGATTTGTTTTTGAAACTGGGTGTTAAAGATTGCTGCTGGTGTGTTGTGACTATAGTGGATTGTATTCCTGTGATAGCGTCTGGTAAATTTCCAGTGTATATATCTCTTTCGGATCCGAACTATGCATAAATACTTTGTTGCGTGTAAAATATATTTGCAGTGTGTTAAGATCATGAATTGTTTCCTTGTACTGAGTGTAGGTTGCTGAAGGAATTTGAGGGTTAGAGAATTGGGGTAAAAGTGTGTTTAAACTGATTATAAGATTTCTTTAGACCGGGATTGTTATTATTATTAGATTCCGATTCGTGGTGTTTCGATTGGGGTTCGTATCCTTCTGATCGTTTATTTCGGGGAAGGGATTGTTCCGTTGGCCGAGTATACCACGAGGAGAAATTAAAATAGTGTGTGATTAATTGTGATAATAAGTGAATGCTTGTAGTTTATATTGGGGTGTGACTTTGTTTGCTTATAATAGGTGATATCGTTTCTTGCTTGGGTATAGTTTTGCTTGATGGTTCGGGTTTATTTGCCTTTGTTAAATTGAAGTATTTTGAGTGGGAGAGACTGCTGCTAAAGTATTTGAATATTAAGCACCTTAGTCTGGGAGACTGAGGATTCTCCCGGAGTTTTCCCCCAAGAAGGAACTGCAGATGCTGGAAGATCGAAGGTACACAAAATTGCTGGAGAAACTCAGCGGGTGCAGCAGCATCTATGGAGCGAAGAAAATAGGCGACGTTTCGGGCCGAAACCCTTCTTCAGACTGATGGGGGGTGGGAGGGGAGAAGGAAGGAAAAAGGGGAGGAGGAGGAGGAGCCCGTGGGCAGGGGGATGGGAGGAGACAGCTCGAGGGTTAAGGAAGGGGAGGAGACAGCAAGGGCTAGCAAAATTGGGAGAATTCAACATTCATGCCATCAGGATGCAAGCTGCCCAGGCGGAATACGAGGTGCTGTTCCTCCAATTTCCGGTGTTGCTCACTCTGGCAATTGAGGAGACCCAGGACAGAGAGGTCTGATTGGGAATGGGAGGGGGAGTTGAAGTGCTGAGTCACCGGGAGTTCAGGTAGGTTATTGCGGACTGAGCGGAGGTGTTCGGCAAAACGATCGCCCAACAGCCGCTTAGTCTCCCCGATGTAAATCAGCTGACATCTAGAGCAGCGGATGCAGTAGATGAGGTTGGAGGAGATACAGGTGAACCTTTGTCGCACCTGGAACGATTGCTTCGGTTCTTGAATGGAGTCGAGGGGGGAGGTGAAGGGACAGCTTCTGCATTTCTTGCAGTTGCAACGGAAAGTGCCCGGGGAGGGGGTGGTACGGGAAGGAAGGGAAGAATTTACAAGGGAGTAGCGGAGGGAGCAGTCTTTGCAGAAGGCAGACATGGGGGGAGATGGGAAGATGTGGCGAGTGGTGGGGTCACGTTGGAGGTGGTGGAAATGGCGGAGGATTATGTTTGTATTTGCCGGCTGGTGGGGTGAAAGGTTAGGACCAGGGGGACTCTGCCCTTGTTGCGAGTGCGGGGATGGGGAGAGAGAGCAGTGTTGCGGGGTATGGATGGGACCCTGGTGCGAGCCTCATCTATGGTGGCAGAGGGGAATCCCCGTTCCCTGAAGAATGAGGACATTTCCGATGCCCTGGTATGGAATGTCTCATCCTGGGAACAGATGCGGTGTAGGCGGAGGAATTGGGAGTAGGGGATGGAGTCTTTACAGGGGGCAGGGTGGGAAGACGTGTAATCCAGATAGCCATGTGAGTCAGTTGGTTTGTAGTGTATGTCGGTCAGAAGTTTGTCCCCTGCAATGGAGATGGTGAGGTCAAGGAATGGTAGGGAAGTGTTGGAAATGGTCCAGGTGTATTGGAGTGCCGGATGGAAGTTGGTGGTGAAGTGGATGAAGTCAGTCAGTTGTGTGTGGGTGCAGGGGGTGGCCCCAAAGCAGTCGTCAATGTAACAGAGGTAGAGGTCGGGGATGGGGCCCTGGTACGTATTGAACAAGGATTGTTCAACGTACCTGACAAAGAGGCAGGCGTTGCTGGGGCCCATGCGTGTGCCCGTAGCTACGCCTTGTGTTTGGAGGAAATGGGAGGAGTCAAATGTAAAGTTGTTGAGGGTAAATTCTCCCAGAGTTGTTTACTGGGTGTAAGTTGAATGGGTGATTGTGAATGAGATAAGATTGATAAGAGAGTTGAGTGTGCGATTGAAGGCTGATTGATTGAATAGAGTGATTCAACAGAGTGACTGGGTAGAATGATTGAATAACGATTGAATAGTAGATTGGAAAATTAACTGTACAATTGTGTGAGAAAGGTGTGTACTTGTTAGGGCTTTGGAAAGGCTGGCTATTGTTTGGAAGCGATCTCCGTAGCCTTGGAGACTAAAAGGGAGGAGTGAATTGTTGAGGAGGTGTGAGTGATTCAACATCTTATCTGTACTATGTCTATTGTACAAGAACATGGGAAATAGTCTAGAGAAGGACTTAACGATCACATCCAGAAGCCCATTAAAATAATATGTGATGGATTTCTTCAGAAAGCCAAAAGATTACGAATATTTTCAGGAACATTAAATAAAGAGTTAGGAAGTGAATTATGGCCGATGGGTGGCCTGAAATCAGTAACGGGGATAACCTATATAGAGACCATTATCTGGTAATATGGGGATAGTGAAGAGGGAAATTATGGAGAATGCATTACACTGAAAGGAAAGTGAATAAATAAATTGTTAGGCTAACTAATTGGAGGAAGGCAGCCTCCAGGCTGGGGATAAGGCTGGAGGAAGTGGGAGCTGGTCCTTCTCCAGATATTTCTGAAAAGAAAGAGAAAAATATTGAAAATCAACAGCAGAAGCAGGGAAGAGTACAGACTCTCAAAGGGTAATTGACTCCAGTAAATCTTAAAGAGGAAGTGGCCCCGACAAAATTTAAATTAATTAAATTTATCAAGAGTGCAGCGGTTAGTGTGGATCTTGAAGGGAAGGAAGCCCAATATTTAAGAGGATGGGCAGACTTCTTTGACATAGAATCACAGCCTTCCTCTCAACCCTCGCACTTTCCTAGTTCTAAGATACCGTGTGCAGCTTGTGAACAGGGCACTCGAGTGGAGTCAATGCCATCTTTGACTCCACCCACTAAATTTAAACCTGTAATGGAGAAATTGGGAAAGGACTGTCTGGCTCGGATTGCTTTACCGGCAAAGGATAGCATAAGGAATCAGGGATCTAGAAGAAAGGTTCCTTGTAAGCCAGTGCCAGGACAAATTAAACGGGCAGCAGGGGAGGTTAAGGGATCATTTACCAAATATAGGGATCCTTTTAGCGAGGAAAGCAGTGCTTCTGAGGGTGAGACAATAGCGGGATATGGAATAGCCCATCCTGATTTTGCTAATAGGATGGAAGCCGAAAGAATTCCACATAGCCAATTCCATGTTAGGAAGGTGCCTACCCCTACTTCGGATTCAGATATTACAGTAGACACCCCCACTCCAGCAAAGTCCAGTTCGACAACGGCCATGAATAAAGACCCAGATAAAAATGATATACCTACCTCATTTGGGGGAATATCTAAGACTTCATTTGTATGGATAGTACCCTGACCCTCGAAGTTTATGGGAAGCATTGCGACGATTGATTACCACTAATGAATATGCTAAATTCTTGACAACTTTGGGGTACCATACATATGAGGCCTTGGTGAGGTGGATAACACTAGAAATCGAAAGAGAAAAGGCGGTTTTTATGGCCCTCATCAATTCTTTCCAGGGACCAGTAGAACTAATATAAAAATTAGAAGTTATATTAAAAGAGTTTAAGGCTTGGATCCTTCCTGATTATCTAAGGGACATGCCTATTTAAGAGCCTGTTTTCCCTCAATTCAATTGAAGAAGCTATAGACCAGTCTGGCCAGATCAATGTTATGTCTGTGGAGAGACGGGATATTGGAGCAGAGCTTGCCCCAAGAGGGAACAAAGAGGAGGAAGGGGTCCAAGGAGAGGGTCACGAGTTCCAAGAAGTCAGTGGATCCCTAGGCGCTACAGAGATACTTGGGACCCTGAAGATCGAAGGAGACAACGCTGGCCCGAGGATCAGGGGGCGGGAAACCAAGCATCTTTCTCGCAGTCTAATCAATTTCGGTAGTCCTGATCTGTCAGCCAGTCCAGAGTGTGGACAAAGTAATCTGACCCTGACCTCAGAGCCTAGAAATTAACTCTGAGGATACCCTCCTCATAACATTGAGATGGCCTAGGGGAAATAATAAAAAACATTAATTAAATCAGAATGAGAGAAACAAACCCTTTCAAATCCCTGGAAGGAAGTTACAAAGAAGTTGATTGGGATCAAGAAAACTTACCAATAGAAAGGAGCATAAGAACGGAGACAAAGTAGCTGGTGTCCCAATAAAAAGAAAAAAATAATTCAAGGGAACTCAAATTGGCACCGGGTAAAGAAGGGAATCTATTGTGCAGGAGATGTAGGAGTGAGGAATAGGAGCAGTTGTAAACTAATTAAATAACCTTTTGTTAAATTGTTGTGCCTCCAGGACAGTATCGCCTACAATGTGCCATTATCTGGGGAGTGAGGTAAAAGAGCATGTGGACCCTCAAGAACGGGCAGAAGACACAGCTCGGGTAGGATGTGTAGCCATCATTTTCATCCAGGAAGTAGCTTCCCAGAGACAAAGACAAACAGAAAGGAAGAAATGATACTGAACTGTCCCTTTAACATTTACCATCTAGGAAAAGCTCAGTATAGTGGTGTTCATACTCTTGCAGATATAACATCGAGAAGAAAAAGAAGATACACACCCTTGTGCCCAACATAAGAACATAACATAATATTTGACACCAGTGAAGGAAAAAAAAAAGAACAACGTCTAAAACTTTTTGAAGAAATATCGACAGCCTCTGGAGACGATTGAGGCAAGTTCCAACTTGGAAAAAAATTGAGTTTGGAAATTTGCGTTTGGACACCAACTTTGCGCCTAAATTTTAGTTATTAGAAATAAATTGACCAGCTCGAAATTAGATCCCTCAAACTGTATAGTAATGAATTGAAAGGATTTTAAAATTTGATATTTGGAAATGACATGGTATCTGGCTTAAAAGTATTTGGAATGTGGGTATTAACCTGGTATTTTTTTATTGTCTCACCCCCAGACTGCCAAAGATGGGAAGGATTGTTTAGAGGACATCAAGGAAGGACAGAACTTGGAAAGGTCCAGTAACATGAAAGAATATCCATGGAACATGAAAGATAGCATTAAAATAGTAAGAAATGAGAAAGTGTAAATGACAGAGCTCCCCTTCAAGAAGCCAAAGCTAACCACCTAGAAAGAGTTACTGGAGGAGAAGTCTTATTGGATTAGAAGAAGTGCTGGGGGAATGGGTACTTGTTGTCAGTCGATGTATTTGACCAGTGAATCAAAATTTAACTAACCCTTGATAATAAAATGGCTACTATTATCAAAGGGTAAAGAAATTGTCCCTAGATTTGGCATTCCTAATTGGCTTGATAGTAATCCACAACATATTGAAATAAATTGATTAAATTATAATAGCTGGGAATTTCACAGCAATTGAATTGAATTGTGTTTATCGACCACAAGCTGTGAATTCAGAAGGGGTTAGACAGATCCTGAGACTTTTAGAATAGTAAATTAAAGGCTGAGACTGAATTTGGCTGAATTGAAGCATTCCGCATGGTTATTTGAATAAGAGTCATGCCTGTAGGGAAATTTGGATTGAACCCAGCTAAAATTCATTTGAGAAACCTTCATTAAGAATACCTTGGAAATCACCATGTGACTGCGAACACAAGTGACTACATTTTGGAAAGGATCATAGTGTAGGAAGGATTATATCTTTCATTGACAGTGAATGAAAAGAAGGCCTGGGTGTGCTTCCAGCATTGTAACAGCATTTCAATCAAAGTAACTTGCTTATCCCAGATTTTCTTAAGAACTTTATACTCCATTCTATATCAGGCACAGATGGATTGGCAACATGGATGGAGGGGATTCTCACCCATGAAAACTCGGGAGGTGAAGATTCATCAGACGGAAATTATGAAGCTACCCCCACAAAAACTCGGGAAGCTTGATGAGGTTCTGGGAAGATACAACATCATCTTGTTGTTAATATGTTTGACATAATGTGAAAGTCACCCGTGTAAATCTTGTTATCATAAATGATGGCTATCATATCATAAAAAGGAGGAATGTAAATCCTGGCTAAAACAGAGCTATTAGCACCAAAATTTAATAAACAACTTATGTACTGTTAGGCCATTTTGGTCAAGTCTGATGTACTCTGCAGAAATAAGACAAGCTGCTGAATGGTGCCAGCAAGTCTGGTGCCCAGATCAGTATTGCAGAGAATGAATGAGACATCTGCAGAGTACTTACAATGAAGTGTAAAATGCATAAAGTTGATTGGATTATTGCAACAACATTGTGAATTGTGTAAATAATGTTGCGAGACAGTTACCCTGTTATTCGTTGATTGGTTGAAATGTTAAGCCCTGTCTGGTTTGTTTGAATCCCAGGGCAAATGTTGCATTATTCATTTGTGTTGGCTTCCTTCTGGAAGCCTCTTCCAGATACAACGTATCTAAGGTTCTGTTATTGGGTTGGCAAACTGTCAATTATGTATTGATGTTATTAATATGTTTGATTGGATTGTAAAGAGACCACCCCTATGTAGTTCGGGCCCTCAAGGTTTGTGGACCTATAATAGGTGGCTCCATCTTAGACCTATGTCGATCTTCTGGAAGAGCGCTTTGGACTGCGTGACCTTCTGGAGTGTCACTGCTTGCAAGAGGCTGAAGGGCTTGGCCAGGCAGATATAAAGATCGATCCTGTAGTGGTTTAGGTATCTTATGGGGGAATTTGCTGTTCAATCTAAAAATAACATTTAGTTGTTCCAGTGCTTGACCTCGTGCTTTTTTGACTGAACTAGACTGGAGGGTAAGCTTAGAAGAGCATATATACATTGGGGGGCTTGTCCGGGATCTCAATGGACCCCCAAACACAAGCTTGCGATTAAGGATGTTGAACTGTTCCCGATCGTGATTGAAGAATTCGGCACCATGGTGAGGTTTTCGCATCGATTTTCGTCGCTTTGCTAGTCGGAGCAGATCGATCATTGGGAAAGTGTCTCAACGAGATCATAGAACAGAGTCTAGCAAGCACTGAGGGCATTCATGCTTCTTTTGGTTAGAAGCCCTGCTAGGGTTGGGTTGAAGGCCCTCTCCTATGGGTTAAAGGCCCATAAAACTTAGTCGTAGTTGGTAGCTTCAGTTTTGACTGAACTAGACAGGGGGTAAGCTTAGAAGAGCTTATGTAAACAGTAAGGCAGCAACTCTGCCACTGCACCACTGTGCACCCTTAATAACAAGAGCAAATGGATAAGCAGGGATCTTGATCAGTTGGGCAAATTGGCTGAGGAATGGTTAATGGGGTTAAATGCAGATAAGTATGAGGTATTGCAATTTGGGAAGTCAAATTGGGGCAGGACTTTCATGGTGAATGGCAGGTCTCTGGGGAGTGTTGTAGAACAGAAAGATATAGGAGTGCCAATACATTGTTCCTTGAACAATTTGCTATTGAACACTTTGCTATTGGAAGGATGTTGTTAATCTGGAAAGAGTGCAGAGAAGATTTACGAGGATGTTGAACTTGGAGGCCTGAGCTATAGAGAGAGGTTGGGCAAGCTAGGACTTTATTCCTTGGAGCACAGGAAGATGAGGTATGATATTTTAGAGGTGTATGATCATGAGGGCAATAGATAGGGTAGATGCACAAAGACCTTTACTTAGAGTAGGGGAATCAAGAACCAGAGGACGTAGGCTTAAAGTCCAAGGGGAAATATTTAGAAACATAGAAACATAGAAAATAGGTGCAGGGGGACCATTCGGCCCTTCAAGCCAGCACCACCATTCATTGTGATCATGGCTGATCGTCCCCAATCAATAACCCGTGCCTGCCTTCTCCCCATATCCCTTGATTCCACTAGCCCCTAGAGCTCCATCTAACTCTCTCTTAAATCCATCCACTGATTTAGCCTCCACTGCCCTCTGGGGCTGTCTGACGGGCTACATTTTCACTCAGTGGATGGTGGGTATTATGGAACAAACTGCTAGTTGGGGAATTTAAGACAGGTACGATAACAACATTTAAAAGACACTTGAACGGGTACATGGATAGGAAAGTTTTAGAAGGATATGGGCCAAACGCGGGCAGGTTGGATTAGTGTCGATGGGGCATTGTGGTCAGTATTGGCAAGTTGGGCCGAAGGGCTTGTTTCGGTGCTGCATGACTCCATGCCTCTATGCCTCTATGTGTTTATGTCTCTATGTCTCTATGGCTCTATGACAATAGACAATAGACAATAGGTACAGGAGTAGGCCATTTGACCCTTCGAGCCAGCACCTCCATTCAATGTGATCATGGCTGACCATCCCCAATCAGTTCCAATATGTCTCTATGTCTCTATGTCCCTATGTCTCTGTCTCTAGGCTCCTATGCCTTTATGCGTCTATGCGTCTATGCCTCTATGACTCTAGGACTCATTCAGGTAATGCATTCCAGATTCATACTATCCTTTGATATCTGCTTTAAAACTCTTACTTTTCACCTTAAGCCTATGTTTTCTGGTCTTTGCACCTCTACCCTGAGGAAAACTTGCTCACAATCTTCCCTCTGAATGCCTCTCCGAATTCTGTACATGTCTATCAGGACTACCCTCAGCGTTCACGTCTACAAGAATAACAAACCTAATCTCTCCTCTTCTCATAACTGCACTAACTCAAGCGTCATCCTGGTGAATCTTCCTTGCATTCTCACCCATTGTTCCTAGAATGGAAAGCAAATTTCTCCTACTTAGTCACAGAATCATAGAGTCTTACAGCATAAAAACAGGTCCTTCGGCCCAACTTGCCTGCACTGGTCATCTACACTAGTCCCACATGCTTGCATTTGGCTCATATCTCTCTAAACCTATCCTATTCATGCACCTGTTAAATGTCTCTTAAACGTTGCGATAGTACCTGCCTCAACAACCACCTCTGGCAGCTCATCCCATACACCTACTATCCTTTGCGTGAAAAAGTTACCACACAGATTCCTATTACATCTTTACCCGCTCACTTTAAACCTATGCCCTCTGGCTCTTGATTCTCCTACTATGGGCAAGAGCCTCTGTTCTATCTATCTATTCTTCTCATGATTTTGAACTATATAAGATCAAGACTTCTTAAAAAAAACAGTAGTTACTGTTGGATATTCAGACATATATCACCGTGATTTTTCCTATCCAGGCATTAAAAAAATAATTTCTAAATATGAAACTATAATTCAAGCCTATTTGTATTTAGTGGGGCTGTTGACAGACCAAACCTCCGTCATTTTATTTGCAATTTGGAGAGAAATAAATAGCATTCCTATTTTCCTGGAAATCTAGAACAGTTTTAATTGATGACACCATGGAAGCAATTATTTGTTTACTTTAGTTTAGAGATACACCGTGGATACAGGCCCTTTGGCCACCAAGTCCACAATGACCAGCGATCCCAACACTACCTTACACACAACGCACTGGGGACAATTTACACTTATTTCAAGCCAATTAACCTAGAAACCTGCACGTCTTTGGAGTGTGGGAGGAAACCAAAGATCTCGGACAAATCCCACGCGGTCACGGGGAAAACGCACAAACTACGTACGGACTGCACCTGTAGTCGGGATCGAACCCGGGTCTTCGGCGCTGCAAGCGCTGTAAGGCAGCGACTCTACTGCTGCGCCACCATGTCGGATGAGTTTCAGGCAAACCATGCTGAAATGTCTTTGGTTTTAAGAAAGCAAAGATATTATATTATTGCATACTGTAACCAAAGCCTTTGATCTCAACTGATATGCCTGATATAATGCTTTTCGAACCATTTTATTACCGACTATTAAGACTGGTGCTGTAATCCAACTCACATCTTCAACCGCCACTGCACTGACCATTGTTCCCCAATCTGTTTTCTTGCACAAATCTAACCACTGTGAAAATAGCAATCAATCCGAAGCTAACAAAATCTTAATCGAGCAGTGGACATTCAACCATAAACTAAATAGATTCAACAATAAATGTGGAAATAGAGAATATTTGGATTCGGAGCTACCCAACACTGATGAGGTTGTTCGGCTCCTGACTCAATGAAGGAGATGTCCTATTAGTCCCACTACCAAGCTGTTCCTGCTGAATGGAATTATGTTTTTTTTTCAACATTTTCCCTGATTTATTTAAAAGTGTGTTACTTCCACCATGCTTTCTGGGTATGCAAGCTGTGGAGAAGATGTTTCCATTAGTGGGAGAGTGCAGAGACCGGAGGGCACAGCTTCAGAATGAAAGGACATACCTTTAGAAAGGAGATGAGGATGAATTTCTTCAGTCACACAGTGGTGAATCTGTGGAATTCCTCTCCACAGTCGGCCATGGAGGCCAAGTCATTGGGCATTTTTAAAGCAGAGATTGACAGGTTCTTTATTAGTATGGATGTCAAAGGTTATGGGGAGAAGGCAGGAAAGATAGATCAGCCAAGATTGAATGGTGGTGTGGACTCCACAGACCAAGTGGACTAATTCTGCAGTGTAAACTATCTTTACATATTCTGTTGTGTTGCTGCAAGTAAGAATATGTGGGACATATGACAATAAAAACTCCTGACTGTTGATAACTTGCTGTACGAACTTATGAAGATAAATTATAAACACAGTGATTTTAAAAAGCTTAGCGTTTCTGTTTTTAATAGGGCGGCATGGTGGCGCAGCGGCCGAGTTACAGCAAATGCAGCGCCGGAGACCTGGGTTCGATGCAGACTACAGGTGCTGTCTGTACGAAGTTTGCACGTTCTCTCGGAAACCTGCGTGGGTTTTCTCCAAGATCTTTGGTTTCCTCCCACACTCCAAAGATGTACAGGTTTGTAGGTTAATTGGCTTGGCAAATGGCTTGGTAAATGTAAAAATGATCCCTGATGGGTATAGGATAGTGTTATTGCGCGGGGATCGCTGGTCGGCGCGGACCCAGTGGGCCGAAAGGACCTGTTTACGCGCTGTATCTCTAAACTAAACTAATGATGTTGATGACCCTAGTTCTCCTGAACGTCTCCAGTGGAAATATTTTTTCACCACATTCCTAATATATCACCTTGAGAGCTTCACCGGCAGCCTCCTTAACTTACTTTTCTCAAAGGAAAATGGGACTTTTCCGCATAACCTCATCCATTAACTGGGCTGGATGTCAATGACCAGCAGAGTTCCTCAGCGATCTCTGCTGGGACCTATGTTAAGCCAATCTGCGCTGGACTTCACTCTGACAATGGAGGAGGGCCAGGACAGAAAGGTCAGTGTGGGAATGGGAGGGGGAGTTGAAGTGCTGGGTTGGTATGAACATTGACTTCTCTAACTTCAGATAGCACTTGCTTTCTCTTTCCATCCCCTTCCCATTCCCAATTCTCCCACCAGTATTACTGTCTCTGCCTACATTATTTCTTTGTCCCGCCCCCTCCCCTGACATCAGTCTGAAGAAGGGTCTCGACCAAAAACGTTGCCAATTTCTTCTCTCCACAGATGCTGCCTCACCCACTGAGTTCCTACAGCATTTTGTGTCTACCTTCGATTTTACCAGCATCTGCAGTTCTTTCTTAAACAAACTGGGACCTATCTTGTCTGTGATACATGTAAATGAATCAGATGTGAATATAGATAGGAAATTTGCACCAAAATTTGTGGTGTTGCAGTGTGTGAGAAAAGCTTTGAAAGTACGCCGTGTGATTTAGATCAGTTTCAGATATGGGTGGAGATTGAGACTGATATGATAGTGGTGTTTAAGAGGCTTTTATATCAGCAGATGGCTAGGCATGGAATGGTGGGATATGGATCATGTTCAAACAGAGGAGATTAATTTAGCATCATATCCAACACGCACATTGTGGCCATAAGGCCTTTTCCTGTGCTGTACTGTTCTATGTTATTACCTCTCCACGTTACCCTTAGATTGAATCTCTTTTGTACTTTCTATAACTTTGACTTCCTCCTTAACACAAATTTCCTAAATACTACATGAAAGTTACCAACAACACATTTATACAATCTGATTCTCTGGTGAGCTTTTAGCTGAGAGACTACCAAATTATAAGGTGACTACATTGGATAATCCTTGAAAATTGATTCTTCCCACGGTTACCCCGTTTAGTTTAGTTAATTGTCACGTGTGCCAAGGTACAGTGTAAAGCTTTTTGTTGCATGCAAACCAGTCAGCCGAAAGACAATACATGATAACAATCGAGCCATTCACAGTGCACAGATACAGGATGAATGGACCTATGACTACATGGTGAAGGTAAACACAAAATGCTGGAGTAACTCAGCGGGACAGGTCGAGACCCTTCTTCAGACTGAATGGCTCTATGACTGACTCAGGCAATGCATTCCAGATTCAAACTATCCTTTGAGATCTCCTTTAAGTCACTTAAGGGCCTGTCCCACTATGGCAACCTTATTAGCGAGTTTAGGAGAGTCTGCGCTCCCCACAAGCTCGCAGCATGATCGACACATGGCGTAGGTAGTCTCTGGTAAGTCTCCTTCATGGTCGAGAGTAGTTCCAGCATAGGGGTTACTACTCGCGACCTCAGTTTGTTCGAAGAAAATTTCTCAACAAGCTGAAAAATTTTCTGTAAGTAAAAATTGGTCGGCATGGAGAAAATCAATACTTTTGAACTCATAGTGCAGTGGTAGTGGGGTCACCATGTTGTTGTAGGTAGTAGATGTAGATATAGGTAATCTCCTTTGCTGACCGGGCATTTTAATTGGCTCATTGGGGTAAAAAAAACGTAAGCACGAGTTTTCAGAACCAAGGAAAACTGACCAGTAATGTTAAATGCCCACTAAACTTCACAGCTGTGTATCTCTGGCTTATTAAAAAGTTGTCTGGCTTCTTAAAAGTGTCTCCACTCCTTCTCCCCCCTTCTCTCCCCTTCTCCTCCCCTTTTGCCCCCCCCCCCCCCCCCCACCTCCCCACTCGTTTAAATGACTTACTGTACACTGTGCCAGCCATCTTTAACCTTCCTGTTCATCTTGGGTATCACCTTGGCTTTGCACCGTGTTAATTTCAGACAGCGCTCCCCCGCTTTCCCTGGCCCCTGCCTTTGCGATGTGTGTGTGTGTGTGTTCAACGCTGACGGTCGATCCAGCTCACTGTTTTTCAGGCGAGTGCCCCCGAGCTTGAAGGTCACAGACATTTTATCTGAAAAGTCGCATAGGTGGGACAGGCCCTTTACTACTCACCTTAAAGGGCCTGGCCTACTTTTGCGACCTTTACAGGCTACTGCTGGCACCCTTGTACGTCACCAAAATTTCAACATGTTGAAAATTCAGCAGCGACCAGAAAGATGCTACGACTCTTTGGAGAACTCTCATGATCATAGGAGACCTCTCACGACCATACAGGCTGTATAATCGTCAGAGGTCTCTTACGGTCCTGAGAGGTCACCCGCGACATGTCCCAGGGGTCGCCTGTAAAGGTCACAAAAGTGGGGCAGGCCCTAAAGACTATGTTCTCTGGTCTTCACACCTCTACCCTAGTGAAAACCGATGCTCTGGATTCGTAGAGCCATACAGTGTGGAAACAGGCCCTTCCGCCCAACTCGCCCACACCATCCAACAATGACCCTAGTCCCACCTGCCTGCGCTTTGCCCACATCCCTCCAAACCTGTCCTATCCATGTACCTGTCCATCTGTTTCTTAAACGATGGAATAGTCCCAGCCTCAACTACCTCCTCTGGCAGCTTCTTCCATACACCCACCACCCTTTGTGTGAAAAAGTCACCCCTCAAAATCCTATTAAATATTTCCCCCTTCACCTTGAACCTATGTCCTCTGGTGTCGATCCCCCTACTCTGGGCTAAAGAATCTGCCCATCTACCCAATCTATTCCTCTCATGGAATGGAGTGTTTCATCCCACACTCCAAAGACGTACAAGTTTGCTGGGTCATTGGCTTCGTTAAAAATTGTACATTGTCCCTATTATCCTAGGATAGTGCTAGTGTAAGGGGATAGCGGTTGGCATGGACTCGGTGATCTGAACAGCCCTTTTCCATGCTGCATCTTTGAACCAAACACAAGGAATTAGCTTGGCTATTGAAATACAATTAGTCACTGTGCACAGACTGATAAATCTGTTCACTCAAGATGCTCTTTTTGGGCATTAATGTCCAACGGACATTTACACTTCCCAATGCTACTGTAGGCATGACTGATATCAGACTTAATTTGTATTTTGTACTGTATTTTGTGGTCATTAATTTAGCACTGAAGGAAATCAAGCAGTACTTTCCACAACGCTAGGGTTTGAAAAAAAAAAGCAAATATGAATGAAATAAATATGTGCAATGGGCTTTCAATTTTGAAGTCCAAACAAGGCAACATGTACAGAGTAAATGGTACACAAAAATGCTGGAGAAACTCAGCGGGTGCAGCAGCATCTATGGAGCGAAGGAAATAGGCGACGTTTCGGGCCGAAACCCTTCTTCAGACTGAGTAAAGTTTGTACAGAGTAACGTTTGTTGACCTTGTTATGGTGACACTAAATGTAAAATTGGATTATGATTTTTAAGTCCAGGGAGCTGTAAACCATGAACTGAATGACATTAAAGCGGGTGCAATGCTACAGCCAGAACTTAAATTGGAAACAAACCTATTATCAGTCAGAAGAAAGTTTGCTGAAATGTAGTACGCTTGAAATAATTGAGCTCAGCCTCAATTCATGCTAGTTTGTAAACGCTTAGGCAGTAAATGCTGGGAAACAGCTTGAAGCACATCACTGAAACCTAACCAACCTCTGCAATGCTAAGCACATATCAATACCATTCTGCAAGGATTTTGTGTTCAAAATATGGTCTTTATTTTATTCCAAATACATAACCAATCTCCAGGATCTGTGCTAGAGCTGCCTCTAAGATCCATCAGATTTTGATTCTAGTGTTGCTCATGGACACAGTACAGCAGCACTGATCTGCCTTCGTAAAAGGGCACAAAGTGCTGGAGTAACTCAGCAGGTCAGGCTGCATCTCTGGAGAACATGGATAGGTAACGTTTCGGGTCGAGACCCTTCTTCAGACTCGGAAAACAAATGTGTCTTTTTGTCTATTATATGGCATTTGCACTTTAGTTTATTTTAGAGATACAGCGCGGAAACAGGCCCTTCAGCCACTGAGTCCGTGCCGACCAGCGATCCCCACACATTAATCCTATTCTACCCCCACACTCGGGACAATTTACACATATATCAAGCCAATTAACCTACAAACCTGTGCGTCTTTGGAGTGTGGGAGGAATTCTCTAGAATTTAGGAGATTGAGAGGGGATCTTATAGAGACTTACAAAATTCTTAAGGGGTTGGACAGGCTAGATGCAGGAAGATTGTTCCCGATGTTAGGGAAGTCCAGGACAGGGGGGTCACAGCTTAAGGATAAGGGGGAAATCCTTTGAATCAAAAACCGAGATGAGAAGAACTTTTTTCACACAGAGAGTGGTGAATCTCTGGAACTCTCTGCCACAGAGGGTAGTTGAGGCCAGTTCATTGGCTATATTTAAGAGGGAGTTAGATGTGGCCCTTGTGGCTAAGGGGATCAGGGGGTATGGAGAGAAGGCAGGTACGGGATACTGAGTTGGATGATCAGCCATGATCATATTGAATGGCGGTGCAGGCTCGTAGGGCCGAATGGCCTACTCCTGCACCTAATTTCTATGTTCTATGTTTCTATGTAAACCGAAGATCTCGGAGAAAACCCATGCAGGTTACGGAGAGAATGGACAAACTCTGTACAGACAGTACCCGTAGTCAGTATCAAACCCGGGTCTCCGCCGTTGCAAGCACAGTAAGGCAGCAACTCTACCACTGTGCCACTGTGCTGCCCTTATTTTTGTTTCCTAAACAGTCTTCATTTACTTCTCAAGAGTAAAGCTTTTCACTGTACCTCAGTACACGTGACAATAAACTAAAAAGTCATGAGTGTTTTATTGTCATATGCCTGAAACTAAACAATGACATTCTTACTTGCAGCAGCACAACAGATATATAAACACAGCATTCTGTAAAACCAATCATAAACAAAAGAAAGTTACATATGTAATATATATCCACCATTCTCCTGCCTTCTCCCCATAACCCCAACATGCTTACTTATCAAGAATCTGTCAATCTCCACCTTAAAAATATAATTCTTGGCTTCCATAGCCACAACTCCACACATTTACCACCCTCGGACTAAAGAAATTCCGCTTCATCTCCTTCCCAGTGGTACAGTGCATTCAGTACTGAGTAAGAGGTCTGAATACTTATGTAAATGTGATATTTCAGTTATTTCTTTTTATTTACTTTGCACAAAATTTCTAAACACCTGTTTTTTGCTTTTTTTTTTAATTATGGGGTATTGTGTGTAGATTGATGATTAAAAAAAATGAATCCCTCTAATCCATTTTAAAATAATGCTGTAGCGTAGCAAAATGTGGAAAATGTGAAGGGGTCTGAATACTTTCTGAATGCGCTGTACATCCGTTTATTCACTCAGATCACCCATCATTGCCTCATTTGGTTTTTAATCTCATTAATCGTCAATTAATTCACTCATCTGATTTTACTTATCGGTTTAGCCATTTCACTTGACAAGACCAGATATTCTTATCAATCAAAAAAGAAACCATGGCCAGAATCAATAAAAATATCAAGTGAAATAGTTAGGTTCACCAGGTCAATTCCCAGGATGGCGGGACTGACGTATGATGGAAGAATGGATCGACTGGCCTTATATTCTTACAAAATTCTTAAGGGATTGGACAGGCTATATGCAGGAAATGTGTTCCCCATGTTGGGGGAGTCCAGAACCAGGGATCACAGTTTAAGAATAAAGGGTAGGCCATTTAGATGAGGGAAAACCTTTTCACCCAGAGAGTTGTAAATCTGCGCAATTCTCTGCCACAGAAGGCAGTGGAGGCCAATTCGCTGGATGTATTCATGAGAGTTAGATATAGCTCTTAGGGCTAATGGAATGAAGAGATATGGGGAGAAAGCAGGAACGGGTTACTGATTCTGGATGATTATCCATGATCATATTGAGTGGCAGTGCAGGCTCGAAGTGCCGAATGGCCTACTCCTGCACCTATTTTCTATGTTTCTATGTTTCCATGTTTCTATATCACAAAGATAAATACACAGCAAAGCTTGATGAGCGTTAAAAAAAAAGCTACGAATGTTAAGTTTTATTAGGAGCCAGTGCAGATCTACAAATGGAGGTGTGAAAGTGAATGGAATCAGTTCAGTTTAGTTTATTGTCACGTGTACCGAGGTACAGTGAAAAGCTTTTGTTGCATGCTAGCCAGTCAGCAGAAAAACAATACATGATTGTCTCCTGTAGCTGCCGGCTACGGGAGACAGGATCATCCCGTCAACGGAAGGCTTGAGGCCCCCAACCACTGGAGCACAAAGAAGGGAGAGACAAAGAAGGGAGAGATTTTCTTCGCCTTCCATCACAGTGAGGAATGTGGAGGAGTCACTGTGGTGGATGTTCATGTTAAAATGTATTGTGTGTGTCTGTTGCTTTTTATTAGTATGATTGTAAGCCAAATCAAATTCCTCGTATGTTGCAAAACATTCTTGGCTAATAAAGTATGATTATGATTATGAGTCCGCCAGGGGCGCTGGGGAGACGGCCAGCCCTGCCGGCAGTCTGTTTGTTTTTTTTCATCATTTGTTATTTTTAGTGTTTGTTAAAAGTTTGATGTAATCTACTTTGGTTTGTTTTATGTGTGTGTGTGGGGGGGGGGGGGGGGGGGGGGGGGGGGGGGGTTGTGGGGGGGATCGGGGGGGATCGGGGGACATTTTTTCAAGCTTTTACCTTCCCGGAGATGTGATCAATTTTAGAATCACATTCTCGGGGCTCTGCAGCCTACCATCGCTGGAGCTGGAAGCCACCTCGGACTGTCGTGAGCCCCACCGCGGGGCGCGGACTCAACATCGGAATGGATCCCTTGTCTGGGATCGCTCCCACCGCGGCCTGCGGACTTACCATCAAGGGCTCGCAGTCTCGGGAGAGACAAGTCGGGAGCTCCAATGCCACAGAAGGTTCGACCAGTCCTGATGCGAAGTTTGATCGCCCGGCACGGGGGAGCTGATAACCCCCCGATACGGGAGCTGAATGCCGACGCGGAGGGCCTGACCCCCACCGGCTACGGAGTCAAGATCATCCCGTTAACGGGGGCTCGAGACCCCCGACCAAGGAAAATAGTAGTGTTAATGTGCGAGGATCGCTGGTCGGCGCGGACCCGGTGGGCCAAAAGGGCATGTTCCACGCTGTATCTCTAAACTAAAAAAAATAAGGGAGCCACGGTGGCGAAGCGGCAGTAGAGTTGCAGGTTTGATCCTGAACTGAGGTGCTGTTTGTACGGAGTTTACACATTCTCCCTGTCACCACCAGGGTGTTCTCCAGGTGCTCTGTTTTCCTCCCACACTCCAAAGGCGTGCAGATTTGTTGGTAAATTGGCTTCTGTAAACTGTCCCAGTATGTAGGATAGAACTAGTGTGCGGTTGATCGCTAGTCGCCGTTGATTCGGTAGGCTGAAGGGCCCGTTTCCATGATCTGTCTCTAAACTGAACTAAACTAAACTAAACTGAAAGCAAGAGATGAAGTATAAAACAGGGGAAGAAGAGCAGAAGCCTGATTGATGGACACCTTTGTGCTCTGGATAGGCACACTAATTGTTGCAGATATTGAAAGCAAATCTGCCGAAGGTGAGGGAGACTTTGACAATGTGTACGTCAGGTTCTCTGCTAAATGAGCTGGGAAGAACTGAGATGAAATGATTGAAATAATCCACGTTGCCAAGACATTCCATTGCTGACATGGATTGTGGATGAAATCTTAGTGCCTGGGGACACGACAACTCTTTCATTCATATCGATTCCCATGCCATCCAGGTGCTTATGCCAGACAAATTGCTCATCGCTATCTGCAATACATCTTGCAAGCTAAAGGCAAGTGTAGCATCATTCACGGAAAGTATAGCCTGAACAGTGAGCTGGTTGACATGTCTTTTTGCTCTGAACTTTTCTGACATTGAACAAGTTGCCATCCATCATCTTCTCAGACATCTGTAACTGCACTTGGGTGAAACACTTTACAAAATGTTGTCTGAAAATCCAGAACCAAGGCTTCCAATGACTGCCCTTCAAGTCAATCATGTCTACAATCTGCTCTACTTAATCCTGTATTGACTCCCATTTAACAACTGCAAAAAGTTTGTCCTTTTCTGGCACGAATGGTTTCATTTTCATTGTTTCTTTTTCATCAACATGCCCACCAGCACTTTGAACAGATGTTTCACCTGTCTCATCCACTATCATCTTCGTCTGGCAGTCTTGATGCGTGTAGGAAGAAACTGCAGATGCTGCTTTAAAGCGCCGATAGAAACAAATTGCTGGAGTAACTCAGCGGGCCAGGCAGCATCTCTGGAGAGAAGGAATGGGTGGCATTTTGGGTCGAGACCCTTCTTCAGACTAGAGTCAAGGGAAAGGAAAATAGTAAGAACTTACCAGTTTGAAGTTTGATCTGTATTTTATGAGGAGTTACGATGAGGGATTACGTGAAGAGCCCGCTCAGCACGCTTGGGTGGCATACTTCAAAGCAGCCGTGTGGAATCACAGATAGACACAGTTATTGAAGTAAACATAGTAAAGAAAAGGAGACATCACTTTATCAGTTTGACCCATATTATTGAGGGTGGGAGAGGAGGGCACGTAATCCCTCATCGTGACTCCTCATAAAATACTATGGCAAACACTAACGCTCATCGTTGCTTCTGAAAACTACTCTTTACGTTTTTTACCCCAATGAGCCTATGAAATTCACCGGTCAGCACCGGCGACAACCTATGACAACCTACAACCTCCTGGCAACCCACTACCACTGAACCTACTTCACGAGAATTCTCGCTACTCTCCATGACGTCAAGATTCTGGTTGCTGCTAATATTTCAACATGTTGAAAAAATGTGAACATGTTTTCAACATGTTGAAAAATAGTAAGATTAAACGAGAACTTACCAGTTTGAAGTTTGATCTGTATTTTATGAGGAGTTACGATGAGGGATTACGTGAAGAAGCCCGCCCCAGGACGCATTGCGGCATACTTCAAAGCAGCGGTGTGGAATCACAGATAGACACAAGTATTTGAAGTAACATAGTAAAGACAAAGAGACATCAATTTATCAGTTTGATCCATATAATGAGGGTGGGAGCGGAGGGCACGTAATCCCTCATCGTAACTCCTCATAAAATACAGATCAAACTTCAAACTGGTAAGTTCTCGTTTAATCTTACTATTTTACTTCGGAGTCACGTGAGTGACTACGTGAAGACTTCAAAGCTATGTGATTTCAAACCGTGTAACCGTTATTACTTCACTCACTGCCGAAGTCCTTGAGGGAGGAAGTGTGTTATCGTAATCAACCAATGAATCTGTTTGTAGAAAAAACACAATGGTATTTTTTAACAATAACAACAAAGAAATTAAATTGCTCCCCTGGGCTTAAATTAAATATTTGCAGTCTGTAAAAAAAATAATTTTCTGCAAAAAAAGCAGGTTTTGCCAACGGCTTATTATAAAACTTCTGAATGGTCTTTCCCCCCCGACCATCCTGCTGTAGCCAGGATGTGGTCTATAGGCACGTCCATTCTTTTAGCCGTCGACGTGGATGCTGCCCTGGTGGAATAAGATTTGTACATGTTAGTGTTTATCCCAGCAGCTTTTAGCACCTGCTTGAGCCATCTCGCAATGGTTTGGCTCGTCACCCGACCATAAGGTTTTTTATGACTGACCCACAAGGCTTTTCATCTCTCTCGAATATTTTTGGTTGGGTCTATGTAGGATAGTAGGTGGGTCATGGCACATAACCGTGGTTCTGGCGGGTAAGCCCGGAATTCTATGACAAGATTAGGTGTTTCTGGTCTGCTCTGTTTGATCATTCCCTGGATAACGACAGAGATCTGGTCTGGAGCTGTGAGCATGCTGTCCAGTCGCAATAGGTGTAGTGACTGGACCCTCTGTGCAGATACAAGTGCCATCAACATGAGTGTTTTGAGCATAGATTGTTCCAGGTTGAGGGATCTGGCTGGTGGCCATCCCCTGAGGTATGTCAGGACCACACTGACATCCTATGTATGGGTGTACCTTGGTCTAGGGGGTAGAGTTGTAAATACCCTTCATTAGTTTGACCACCAGCGGGTGGGACCCCATGGCCTGTTGTCCTGGAGCTGGTTTTAAATAGACAGGCAGGGCAATTCTAGCTGTGTTTATGGCTCTGTAGCTGAGTCCTTCATCATGGTGAAGGTTCGCCAGGAATTCCAGTACGTTGGTAACTGTAGCGGTTGAGTAGGTGGTCCCTGTATCCAAGCAGTACTTCTCCCATTTATTGATGCTGGACAAGTGCTGTTTTTTAGTGGATGTTCGGAGGGATGCTGACATGGTGTCGACGGTTTGTTCTGATAATCCCAGTCCCAGAAGTGGTTTGTGCAGAATCTGCAACCCAGGTTTTTGATTTTTTCATGACACGGGTGGCTTGTGCCCGACACTGGGTGTTAATAACTCTGGGTCACTGGGGAATACCATCGGAGTTTCAACAACCATGTCATGGAGTATTGGGAACCATGGCTGCGTAGGCCAGTCGGGTACTATCAAAATACCTGAAGCAGAGTCCATTTGTACTGTGCGTAGTCCCCGACTGATGAGGCAGAAGGGAGGAAATACATAGAAGAAGAATTTCCCAATCTAGCGCGAATGCATCTACCGCTGCTGCCTCAGGGTCTGGTTCCCAAGCGACATACATAGGTACCTGGTGATTTAGCCTTGATGCAATTAAATCGATATCTGGCATGCCATATTGCTTGATAACTTTTGCAAATTTTTTGGGGTTTAACATTCATTCGATGTTGTCATTAAATTTATGTGACCTGGTGTCTGCCACTGTATTTAGCTTACCTGGCAGGTAAGTTGCTGATATCCAAATATGTCTTTGGACACACCATTGCCAAATTGCGTTGACTAACTTGTCGCATGATACCGATTTTATGCCGCCCATATGGTTAATGTAGGCCACCACCGTAATATTATCTATTTGTAACCGTACATGCAAGTGATGCATATTTGTGCATATGCTTTTAAACCATAAAAGTCACCCAACATCTCTAGATAATTAATGTCCAGTGTAAGTGGTAATGATGACTGGGTTAGTCCATCTACTACCTGTGCTAGATATAGAGTTAGTTGCTCCCCAGCCTTGAGCACTGGCATCTGTTTGCTCAGGCGCTAGCGGGCTGGGCTCGGCACGGTGTCGGGGAATAGCGGAGCGCTCGGTAAGCGGTCCTATAGCCTTGTTGCTGCCCCCCCCAGATGGAACGCTCCTCCGCGGAGTCGAGCGGGGAACAGGTTTGTCCAAGAGCCTTTCTTCTCTGCCTGAAAAGCAGAAGGCTCCCTGTGAAAGAAAACCCGACCTCAGAGCTTACCTATTCGACAAGTAACCGAGTAATTGGGAAAATGGTAGCAGCATTTCCGGCTACACAATTCGGATCTTTGCACTGTCAAAACTTACAAAGAGCAAAGGTACAGGCACCAAAACGACATACAGGTCATTATGATCATGTCATGAAGTTACCCACTGAAGCAATATCAGAACTGCAGTGGTGGGCAAAAAACATTTGGCATAGTTTCAGCCCTATTATCATCACTAGCCCTACATTAGTTATCCAAGCAGAGCTTACCCGATGCGGCCGCTGTTGCACTGCTGAATGTAATGCCGCGCATGCGTGCTGCGCGGGCTCGTCACGTAGTCACTCACGTGACTCCGAAGTAAAATGAGAGACATAGACAGTGATGTAGAGAGATATAGAACAAATGAATGAAAGATATGCAAAAAAGGTAACGATTATAAAGGAAACTGGCCATTGTTAGTTCTTTGCTAGGTGAGAATGGAAACCTGGTGTGACTTGGGTGGGGAAGGGATGGAGAAAGAGGGAGTGCAGGGGTAACTTGAAATTAGAGAAATCAATATACTCTAAGGTTTTAAGATACCCAAGCGAAATATGAGATGCTGTTCCTCCAATTGGTGTTTAGCCTCACTCTGGCAATGGAGGAGACCGAGGACAGAAAGGTCTGTGTTGGAATGGGAAGGAGAGTTAAAGTGTCCTGTAACCCGGTGATCAGGTTGGTTCTCGTGGACTGAGCGAAGGTGTTCCGCGAAACGATCGCCCAGTCTGCGTTTGGTCTCGCCGAAGTATAAGAGTCTTGTCTTGAACAACAGATCCAGTAGATGAGGTTGGAGGAGGTGCAAGTGAACCTCTGCCTAACCTGAAAGGACTGTCAGGGCCCCTGCATAGTCGAGGGAGGAGGAATAGCAACAGGTGTTGCACCTCCTGCAGTTGCAAGGGAAGGTACCTGTGGAGGGGGTGGTTTGGTTGAGAAAGGGATGAGTTAACCAGAAGTTGCAGAGGGAACGGTCTTTGTGGAAGGTGGAAAGGGGTTGAGTTGGGAAGATGTGACTCGTTGGAGGTAGCGAAAATGTCAGAGGATTTTGTGTTGTACAAAATGGCTGATGAGGTGAAAGGTGCTGACATCTCGCCTACACCAACCAGGATGTCACATCTAAGCTATTCCTATTTGTCCATGTTTGGCCCATATTTATGGTCCCTCTAAACCTTTTCAATCCCTGTATCTATTCAAGTATGTTTTCAACGTTGTTACAGTATGACGTCCTCTGGCAGCTCGTTCCATATACTCATTCCCTTCTGAGTGGAAAAGTTATTCCCCCTATTAAATCTTTCCATTCTCACCTTGAACCTACTTCTCTAATTTTAGATAGTCCTTGCTTTCTCCATCCTTCCCCTCCCCCTTCCCACCTCTCCCACAAAGCCTAGTCTCTGCCTCTTCCTTTCTTTTTCCCGCCCACCCCCCCTCCCCCCGACATCAGTCTGAAGAAGGGTCTCGACAGGAAAGGTCACCCATTCCTTATCTCCATTGATGCTGCCTCACCCGCTGAGTTTCTCCAGCATGTTTTGTCTATCTTGAACTTACAGTATTTCACTTGGTTCTTGATTCCTCTACACTGGATAAAGACTCTGTACCTTCACCCTATCTATTCCACTCATGATGCTATACATCTCTCTAAGATCACCTCTCAGCCTCCCGCGTTCATAGACATAAAGTCCTATCCTGCCCAATCTTTCCGTACAGCTCAAGCCCTGAAGTCCTGCCAACATTCATGGAAATATACACTCAGTTTGTGACTGTTTGGATATCTCCTGAGATTTTTGCTTTAGGCAGATTTATGCGGGGTGAAGATTTTATAGAATGCTAATTGCTGACAAACATTTCACTTCCAGAATATATATTCACTTGTGGAACTGGTGTGTAGAGGTTTGTAGGAAAATTGGCTTGATATAAGTGTAAATTGTCCCTAGTGTGCATAGGATAGTGTTAATGTGCGGGGATCACTAGTTGGTGTGGCCGGCGGACCTGTTCCCGTGCTGTATCTCTAAACTAAAAGAGCATTATATCATGCACTGGTATTTGCACTTGCTCAGTTATTTTATGGT
This sequence comes from Leucoraja erinaceus, assembly GCF_028641065.1. Lineage (NCBI taxonomy): Eukaryota > Metazoa > Chordata > Chondrichthyes > Rajiformes > Rajidae > Leucoraja > Leucoraja erinaceus. The sequence goes on along the minus strand of NC_073379.1, from coordinate 18,681,282 downwards.
TTTGATGAAGCGTATCTGAGCTATACCAGTTACTCTGTTTCCATCTCCACAGATGAACTGTGACTTGTTATTTCCAGCCTGTACTGATTTTGTTTCCGATTCTAAACGTTGCTTTTGAAAATTGATTATCAAGGTTTGAGCCAACTCCGGAGTGAAGATGTGGAAGATAACGCTCCACTATAATGCAGGTCAGGTCAAGCTCTCATTCTGTCGTGGGTTGCTATAAACTAATGCTACAATTATTGTGTGAAAATAGTCGCAGAGTGTGATGGCTGAGTCAACCCATTTCGTTCTTAAACATATCCTTAAGTTGACGAAAGGTCAAATGTGTAGGAAGGAACTGCGGATGCTGTTTCATACCAAAGATAGACACAAAATGCTCGAGTGACTCAACGGGTCAGGAAGCATCTCTGGAGAAAAAGAATAGGTAATATTTTGGGTTGGAATCCACCCCCCCCCCCCCCCCCCCAAAACCCCCCCCCCCCCCCCCCCCCCCTCTCCAGAGATGTTGCAGGATTCTGCCCCCAAAACCTTGCTGAGTTACTCGATGTTGCATTTTATGTCGAGCATGTCTATGAAGGTCAAATGTATCCTTTTTGTCAGTTTCATGAAATTGGATGGAATGATTGGGGTGGAATGGTTTAGCAGTATGCCAGAAGTCATTAATTTATATAGTAATATAAGGTATGATTATTATGTTATATATAAATGAATAATTTGAAAGCATTTTTATTTGAGTGCATAATATAACATATGATTATTATGTTATTCCTTCACCGTCAACATACTACTTTCATTTCAACACTTCCTTCCATACAGTTAAATTGGCACAAACACACACATTGCGTTGTGTAGGAAGGAACTGCAGATGCTGGTTTAAACTGAAGATACACAAAAAGCTGGAGTAACTCATTGGGTCAGACAGCATCTCTGGAGAAAAGGGATAGGTGACGTTTTGGGTCGAGACCCTTTTTCAGACTGTATGCTCTATCAACCAGGCAATGAGCAGGAGAAATCTTTTGATCTCCTTTCAACACATTCCGTGGTTGATTATGCACTCCTATATATCTGCCAGTCATCATTTTTTATTTTGTGTTGCGTGCTCAATTTACTATTACAACCTCTGAGCAAACCTGTCCGTTGCTCAGACAGAAAGAATGTGGACAAATAATCGTGGAATATTACTGGACAAAATCTTGCATGGTGTTGAAAAAGAAACATAATTAATTTCTGAAATGGAAACAAAGGGAAAGTGATTACAGAGGTTTTAATGGATGATGAAAAATAACTTTCTGACATGACAATGAAGAAAAATTGAACAAAAAAGGATTTATTCGTGATGACTCATACAGTATCACCAAACAGGCCACATGAAATATTATACCTAGATAAAAGTGGAAATAGAAAGTGAATTTCATGAATCATCTTGCAGAAGGTTTGGAACCCCAATCATTATTGTTAGCACATTTCTGGTGCATAATGAGAAGTTGAACACTTTCAGTTCCAATATCTTTGTTTACGATCTTCCTTAAAAAGAACAGAAAGGTAGGAAAAAAATAAAAAATGCTTGCTTAATAGCTCAACGTGACAAGAACACAAGATGGAATCGACAAAAGAATGACACTCGATTGATTTGGGTAAAATTATTTTGCAAGCTATTCCAGCAGCAAAGCATTATGTCTGTTATCTGCCAATTAGAGTCATAGAGTGATATTGCTTGGAAACAGGCCCCTCAGCCCAACTTGCCCACACCAATGTCCCAGCCACACTAGTCTCACATGCCCGTGTCTGGTCCAGATCCCTCCTAACCTCTCCTATCCGTGTACCTGTCTAATTGTTTCTTAAATGTTGGGACCGTCCCTACCTCAACTACTTCCTCTGGCAGTTTGTTCCATACACCCACCTCTTTGTGTGAAAAAGTTACCCCTCAGATTCCTATTAAACTTTTCCCCTTCACCTTGAACCTATGTCCTCTGGTCTTCGATTCTCCTACTCTGGGCAAGAGACTGAGCATCTACATAATCTATTCCTCTCATGATTTTGTACATCGCTATAAGATCACCCCTCATCCTATTGCGCTCCAAGGAATAGAGCCCCTGCCTCCTCAACCTCTCCCTATAGCTCAGACACTCTAGTCCTGGCAACAACCTCGTAAATCTTCTCTGTACCCTTTCCAGCTTGACAACATATTTCCTATAACATGGTGCTGAGAACTGAACACAATATTCTAAATGCGGTCTCACCAACGTCTTATACAACTGCAACATGACCTCCCAATGTCTATGCTCAATACTCTGACTGATCATGGCCAATGTGCCAAAAGCCTTTTTGACCTCCCGATCTGCCTGTGACTCCACCTTTAAGGAACCATGCACCTGCACTCTCCGACCCCTCTGCTATACAACACTCCCCAGAGGCCTACTATTCATTGTGTATGTCCTGCCCATGTTAGACTTCCCAAAATGCAACACCTCAATTATAAGTGAATATCTTTACATCCTGAGCATGTTCTTTAATATCACTGTTTGATTTTTCTAGGGATGCTACCAGATCAGGAATGGCTTTGCCGAGTCTCATTTGAAGATTAACTCACCAGCTAGGCTTTATTTCAAAAGAACAAAACACAAAAGAAAATGAAAGGTGTTTGGAGTGTCAGGGGCACAGTCTCTTGTTGTCAGTGGGAAGGCACAGACAGTCTGTGTCTTTCCACGCAATGCAGTCTTCTTCAGATTCTGAAAGTACAAGAACAGTTAGTAGGGGCCCCCCTCTTTCTTTCTCCCCCCCCTTTTCTTACCCCCCCCTTTCTTACCCCCCTATCAGAGTCAGAAGAAGGGTCTTGACCCGAAACGTCACCCATTCCTTCCCTCCAGAGATGCTGCCTGTCCGCTGAGTTACTCCAGCATTTTTTGTCTAACTTCAGTTTAAACCAGCATCTGCAGGTCCTTCCTACACATTTGATGTATTGCATACAGTTCTGGTCACCCCAATACAGGAAGCATATGGAGGCTTTGGAAGGGATGCAGTGGAGGTTTACCAGAATGAAGCCTGGATTAGGAAGTACGTATTAGCTACAAAGAGAGCTTGGTCAGACTTAGATTGTTTTCTCTGGAACACTGGAGATTGAAGAGAGATCTGAAAGAAGTATATACAATTATGAGAGGTGTAGATAGGTTATACAGTCATTTTCCTCAGGGTTGAAATATTAAATATTAGAGGGCACAGCTTTAAGGTGAGAGGGTCAAAGTTTATCGCAGATGTGCAGGACACGTTTTTTTACATCAGAAGGTGATGCAGGGATGGTGGAGGAGGTAGATACGATAGTGGCACTCGAGAGACTTTGGATAGGCATGTCGATATGAGGGGAATGGAAGGATATGCCATGTGAGGAAAATAAGAGTTATTCTTGGCATCATGTTTGGGGCACAGACACTGAGATCTGAAGCACCTCTTTCTATGCTGTACTGTTCAATGTTCTATGTGGTATGTGTCATGTATAAAATTCTAAATGAACTGGACAAGCTAGATGCTGGAAAAATGTTCCCAATGTTAGGGGAGTCCAGAACCAAGGGCCACAGTCTATAAATAAAGGGGAGGCCATTTAAAACTGAGATGAGAAAAAATGTTTTCACCCAGAGAGTTTTGAATTTGTGGAATTCTCTGCCACAGAGGGCAGTGGAGGCCAAATCACTGGATGAGTTGGATAGAGCTCTAGGGGCTAGAGGAATCAAGGGATATGGGGAGAAGGCAGGCACGGGTTACTGATTGTGGACGATCAGCCATCATCACAATGAATGGCGGTGCTGGCTTGAAGGGCCAAATGGCCTCCTCCCTCATCTATTTTCTATGAATGCAGAACCATAAAAAAAAATAGATAGAACAGATCTTGTCATTTTTAAGGTTTTAGAGAATGAGCAGACTGCATTCATATAATAAAGTGGTTTCACAATAGGCTTAATTTCAACATTCTGCACGATGGCAGTTTGTTTTTGCTGATAAGTATTCAGAGAAATGAGTAATTCCTATTCAAACAATGTATTCTGTAAAGTCATCAAAATACTGCCTAAGATCACCTGACTGATTTTGTTTAAGAAAGAACTGCAGATGCCGGAACAATCGAAGGTCGACAAAAAATGCTGGAGAAACTCAATGGGTGAGACAGCGTCTATGGAGAGAAGGAATAGGCGACGTTTCGGGTCAAGACCCTTCTTCAGACCTTCGAAGAAGGGTCTTGACCTGAAACATCGCCTATTCCTTCTCTCCATAGATGCTGCCTCACCCGCTGAGTTTCTGCAGCATTTTTTGTCCACCTGACTCTTTTTGCTGTGTTTTAACTTGGCCTCTGTTCAAGCAATAGGTTTCAGGCAGCCTATGCAGGGCCCTTTGGCCAGTCTCGGAGGCAGCTTTATGGGCCTGTCCTAGTTTATTTTGCAGCGGACTGCCGGCGACTATCATGTTGCCGGCAGTCGCCTGAAAAACCGGGAACTGGAACGGCGAATATCAGACTGGAACACACATACAAACACATCGCAAAGACGGAGCCCAGGGCAAGCGGGTGACCACTGTCCGAAATTCACATGGTGCAAAGCCAAGGTGAAAGCTTTTCCCACTGAGAGTAGGGAAGATTCAAACAAGGGGACATGACATGAGAATTAAGGGACTGAAGTTTAGGGGTAACATGAGGGGGAACGTCTTTACCAGCTGTGTGGAATGAGCTTCCAGTGAAGGTGGTGGAGGCAGGTTCGTTTTTATCATTTAAAAATAAATTGGATAGTTATAATGGAACCAAGGAATGGAGGGTTATGGTCTGAGCGCAGGTATATGGGACTAGGGGAGATTATGTGTTCGGCACGGACTAGAAGGGTCGAGATGGCCTGTTTCCGTGCGTAATTGTTATATGGTTATATGGTTATATGGTGATACAACACACCGAGATGAACAGGATGGTTGGCGCTGTAATTAAGACTGCTAAAGCACAGTGTACAGTAAGTCCTTTAAAAAAGTGGGGGAGAGGGGGGGAGAGAGGGGGAAGAAGGGGGAAGAAGGGGGAAGAAGGGGGAAGAAGGGGGAAGAAGGGGGAAGAAGTAGTGGAGACGACATTTAAGAAGCCAGATAACTTTTAATAAGCCAGAGATACATAGCTGTAAAGTTGGCGGACATTTAACATTACCGGTCAGGTATCCTTGGTTCTGAAAACTCCTGCTTACGTTTTTTCCCCCGATGAGCCAATGAAAATGACCGGTCAGCAAATGCGATTAACTTAAACTACCTACAACTACTTCGACTACCCATAACTACATAGCAACCCCACTACAAATGCACTTGCGACTAAAGGATTATCGATTTTCTCCATGGCGACCAATTTTTGGTTGCAGAAAATTTTTAACATGTTGAAAAATTTGTGGCGACCATACTGAGGCAGCGACTAGTTCCCAGAATGTGGGAACTCCTCGCGACCATGATGGAGAATCACCAGAGACCACCAGCGAACATGTGGCGACCATGTAGGCACTGCAGATGCTGGTTTACACCAAAGATAGACACAAAAAGCTGGAGAAGCTCAGCGATATAGGCAGTATCTCTGGAGAGAAGGAATGGATGACGGTTTGGGTTGAGACCAGTCTTCAGACTGAAAGTCAGGGTTCTCATTTGTCGTATTCCTCAAACGTCAGGACCGTACAGCTCTGCTCTGACCTGGAAGGCTGATTACCCACTGTCATCACTCTGTTGCACTTTACGGGAGCACCCCATCTTTTCTGAAAGTTCGATTCCCGCATCCTTCTATGTATTACAGTTTTCAAGAGAGAGTTTGATTTATTTCATTGGGCCAAAGAAATCAAGGGATATGGGGAAAAAGCAGGAACGGGGTACTAATTTTAGATGATCAGCCATAATCATATTGATTGGCGGTGCTGGCTCGAAGGGACGGATGGCCTACTGCTGCAACTATTTTTTATGTTTCTATGTTTCGATGTATCAATATCAGAGTTGTGCTCTTGATTTTATGCCGTCATATTTGATGACGCTATGAGCTACCAGCCACTGTGCTCTGTTCCAGTTGCTTCAGGTTTACAAGACTCTGATCAGCAGCTCTTTCTTTGCTTTTGCCTCTCTTGAAACTGACAAAACTACTCCAATTGGATCTCTGACTTCAGACTCAATCTAGTTTTCAGTTTAAGATTAAAGCTTATTAACAATAGTCCTTGCTTGAAACACTCAGCCGATCAAGCAGTAACCGTGGCAACAGAAAGAGTGTTGTGCTGCAGAGGCCTATGCTGGGTCCACTGTTGTCTGCCATCAATTTTAATGATTTGGATAACAATGTAGTTTAACTGATTCGGAGACTTGCAGATGTCACCAAAATAGTAAGATTAAACGAGAACTTACCAGTTCGTAGTTTGATCTGTATTTTATGAGGAGTAACGTTGAGGGAATACATGAAGAACCCGCTAGTCCGCATGCGCATCATTCTTCAAAGCAGCGGTGTGAATCACAGATACCTGTAATGACTTAAACATAGTAAGATTAGAGAAAAAGATACCAGTCAAGTTTATGATCCAGGGTGGGAGTGGAGGGAATGTATTCCCTCAACGTTACTCCTCATAAAATACAGATCAAACTTCGAACTGGTAAGTTCTCGTTTAATCTTACTATTTTACTTCGGAGTCATGTGAGGGACTCCATGAAGATTTCAAAGCTCTGTGATTCTTGCCGTGGATGAGTCCATGACACACATCTGCCTTGGTATAGGGGAGAAATATATTCGACATCCATACGTTATGTAGATGCAACAATCAAATGTATTAACAAAATAAATCATAAAACCCCGTATATTCATGGGGACAAATTATATTACAGGACTTAAAATAGTTTTTGCAAAAGTTCCAATTTCCTCCACTGGTTTATTGTAACATTTTCGGAAAGTTCCTTCTGATGACCATCCTGCCGTCTTGAGGATCTGATCCAATAGAACATCCAACTTGTATGCTGCCGACGTAGCTGCAGCCCTGGTGGAGTGAGATTTAAAACAATTAGTATCTATACCTGTTTTAGTAAGTACTTGTTTTATCCATTTAGAAATGGTCTGTTTTGTTATTCGTTTATGAGGCTGTCTGTGGCTAATGAGCAGTGCCTTTTCTGTGCCTCTGATGGTTTTGGTTTGTTTAATGTATTCTTTTAGATGTGTTACCACACACAGTCGCTCATCTGCAGGGTAGTTATTGAAAATCACTTTTAGGCCTGCCGACCCCTGTCTGTTCTGTTTTACCAGTTCCTGGATGTAAAAATGTAAATTTCCCTGCGAACTGGTCATGTTATCCAGCCTCAATTTGTGTAGGGAGTGCGCCCTTTGTGCTGTGACCAATGCCATCAGCATGACCGTTTTTAAAGTCAAAGTCTGTAATGACAGGCTAGTGGCTGGAGTCCAGTTCCTTAGTAGATTCAGAACGATGCCAACGTCCCATATATGGGAGTATCTGGCCTTAGGAGGGTTAGCATTGAATATGCCCCTCATGAGCTTGGGGGGCATATTCCACAAGGCTGTCGTTCCGTTTCTCTCCAGAGGTAGGTAGACAGGGCACTTCTGGCACAGTTGATGGCGCTGTACGCAAGTCGTTCATCATGGTGTAAATTTACCAGAAATCCCTATACCGGTTGAATGTTCGTAGGTCTGTGGATAATGTTGTTCTGGTTGCAATACCTGTGCCATTTTCTGATATATACTAGGTATTTGATTTTTTGTCGACTCTCGTTGGGCTCCAGCGATCATGTTCATAGCTCTCGCTGTTAAGCCCAGGTGTAATAAAGGAGCTGTCAGACTCTACAAACCAAAACGTTAATGTGACGATGACAAGGATGACTTGTCCTAGTTGCTGGATTTACCAGTAGATCCGGTCTGTGTTGAATGGTGATGTGAGGTTCTAATATCATCTCCTGTACCACTGGGAACCATGGTTGGGTAGGCCAATCGGGTACTATTAAGATACCAGATGCAGAGTCTTGTCTTATCTTACTTAGTACCCGACTGATGAGGCAGAAGGGAGGGAATGCATAAAAGAACAATTTCCCCCAATGCAGCGAAAAAGCATCTGTAGCTGCTGCCCCAGGGTCTGGTTCCCATGTTACATATTTTGGCACTTGGTGGTTAAGCCTCGATGCGAATAGATCGACATCTGGTGTTCCGTATCGTGCTGTAATTTCAGCAAATACTTTTTTGTCCAACATCCATTCGATGTTCTCATTGAATTTGCGTGACCTGGTGTCTGCCACTAAGTTTTGTCTACCTAGTAAGTAGGTAGCTGATATCCAAATTCCTCTGCGGATACACCATTGCCAGATCTTGTTTGCCAGATTGTCACATGATGTCGATTTGTTTCCACCCATGTGGTTGATGTATGCTACCACAGTGGTTTTATCAATTTGTAATCTTACATGCTGGTGAGATAACCCTAAGCAATGTGACTTAAGGCCGTGAAAAGCTCCCAACATTTCTAAATAATTTATGCCCAAAGTGTGTAGTAATGATGACTCCTGTTCATTCCATCTCCCACCACAGCTGGTGATGGAATCCGTGGCACCCCATCTGAGAGCACTAGCATCCGTTTGTAGTGTGATAGACGGATTGATGATAATGATTGGATTGGAACAATGCCTAATGTTTTCTTTCCACCATTGTAGTTCGAATATGGCTTCTTTTGGTAGTTCCATAGGTCTATCAAAATGACCTCCATTGTATTTTAGAGCTCTTATTTTTGCCCTTTGTAAATTCTGATAATATAAAGGTCCGAATTGTGCAGCTGGAAAAGCTGCTATTATCTTGCCAATCATTCGCGCCACCTGTCTAATAGATGGTTTTCTTGTGTCAATGATTTTGCTGCAAAAGTCCTCGAGGGCTATTGCTTTGTCTTGTGGCAAAGTCACTGACATAAGAACTGAGTTAATGGTAAATCCCAAGAAATCCATTGTTGTTGAAGGTTTCAATTTAGATTTAATTGGATGGATAATGAATCCTAGACTTTCAAATAATTGTATGGTGGCTGTTATTGTTAATTCTGCTTGTTTTACCCTTTTGCCCAATATAAGTATATCATCCAAATAAGCCATCACAATGTGTTTATGTTCCCGTAGGAAAGCTAAGGCTGGTTTTAATATTTTAGTAAATAACCTAGGTGCAGAAGTAAGTCCATTTGGTAATGCTCTGTATTGCCTAAGTTGAGCCATCCAATTAAATTTCAAATAACGTCTGCGGTCACCTGTTATGGGTACTGAATAGTAAGCATCTTTTAAATCAATGCATGCCATGTAGTAACCTTTGGAGATTAATAGTTTAGCAGTAGCAAAGGTTTCCATTTTGAAGTGAATATATTTTACAAAAACATTCAAATTACTCAAATCTATGATGATGCGGCAACCACCATCTTTCTTATGTTTAATAAAAATGTTGGACACAAATTCTAAAGGTTCGTGTTGGGTTTGTTCAATTATCCCCATTTTATGGAGTCTCTGCAGTTCAGCATGTGCTTTTGCTTTATCTTTGCCCTTAAGCCTGAACACTCTGTTCGGTACATGCTGGACTGGAGGATTACGTGGTTGTAAGAACTCTATCGTGTATCCCTGGATACTGCTTAAGATATAAGTATCTGATGTTAACTTATACCATGCATCCAGAAAAAAGTGTAATCTGCCACCAACACCCATGCTTTTGTTAATACGTAAGGGACCAGAGCTACTTACCTCTATGGTTACCAGTGGTCTTATCTCTTCCCTTGTCCCCGAGGACGTTGAGGCCCCGGTGTCTTGATTTGTGTTGTAGATGGGTGCATCTTCCACGAGGGCCGGCCTGGGCCATGTCCTAAAAAAGACCGCTGTTGGATTGGTCTTGCCCTCGACTGTTCCCCGGAGTAGTCCTTGCGACCCATGAGTGCATAGGGGTGGTACTTCTGGGGGTGGCGTTTGGTTGCTGTTATGAGTCCCAGGGCTTTGGATTCTTCGTCCAAATCTTTTACCTGTTTTGGTAGGTCCCCTCCAAACAGGTAAGTCTTTTCGGTGGTCGTTTCCGTTCTGCATAATCCTGCAAATTTTGGGTCTAGTACCGGCTGTATGCTCTTCTTTCTGATATTATTTAGTTCATATTGGGTATTGCAGAAGAGGGCCAAGGCATCTTTCTGGTGTTGATTCATATCTTCCTCATCCAGGGTTCGTGTGAATGCTGTTTTCCCTGCGGTGAGGGTTTTAAGTACTTTTTGCAGGAGGACATCCCTTGTCCTGATGCTCGCCCCTACATGCTTCCAAATACATGTGTTCACGGTTGGGACATTAAGGGATTTACAGTTTTCAGGTTGCAAGTGACGCCCCATGTGTCAATTAGGGCTTGTCCCTGTAGCTGGTTCAGGGACATGTAATTAATACTTGCCGCTAACCTGGCTGGTAAATTATCGCCTGTGAGTTCTGGTTTTGCGAATTTGAGCCACCATTTCAAGTAAGTTCCCACTCACCCCTTGCACTGAGTTTTCCATTAATTCCTGTTCAGGGTCAGTTCAAATCTACCCTGCTATGCTGTCCTGGGAGGCAATAGACCCCGAATACAGCCCTGAATAAGGTACTGCAGAGGGGCTTAATGTCTGCCCAGTAGAGCCAGACCCCCTCTGGAGTAGTGCCTCCATCAGCCGCTCCATTTTAGTCCAGTGCTCTCAGGCACCAGGCTCTTGCAGCTTGTCCTGGAACAGCTGCCGCTCCAACGCGGTACAGGGCTTTCGAGCGCTGACCGCTCGCGGTCGCTGGTCCCGCAGCTCAAACGCATTCCAGTGATCTCGGTCACTGGTCGCTTGCTGCTCCTCCAATTCCTTCAGCCCCACAGGCCCCTGAGTATAGGTGGCTTGGGGCTGTTCAAAATCGGAGTCGTCCGACAGAACGGCTCTGTCGGTTTTGCGTAAAGCCTTTCCACCCGCCGGTGGTGAGGCTAGCTCCGGCACAAGTGCTCCCGATAATGGAGACAGCCCTGCCGTCTGCCGCCGCTGGCTGCCCGTTCCTGCACGGCTCTCCCCCGCCAGCTTTTTTGCAGCTTTCGTCCGTCTTCTGTCCATCCTAGAGGTAAGAAAACGTAGATCTCTTACCTGTCTTCGCTGGTTTTATACACCAGCGGTTTAGGAGGAACGTCCTTCCTCTATCGAAATGACTCGTGCAATGCGTGTAGCGTAATGATGCGCATGTGGACTAGCGGGTTCTTCATGGAGTTCCTCACGTGACTCCGAAGTAAAATTGGTGGTATAGGAGACAGGGAGGAAAGATATCTATGTTTACAAACGGAACTGGATCAACTGGGGAAGTGTGACAGTGGAATGGCAGAAGTAGATGTGGAGAGGATGTTTCCACTAGCGGGAGAGTCTAGGACCAGAGGCTATAGCCTCAGAATCAAAGGGTATTCCTTTAGAAAAGATGAGGAGGAATTTCTTTAGTCGGAGGATGGCGAATCTGTGTAATTCATTCATTCACAGACGGCTGTGGAGGCCAAGTCAATGGATATTTTTAAGGCGGAGATTGACAAATTCTTGATTAGTACAGGTGTCAGGGGCTAGGGGAAGGCAGGAGAATGAGGTTGAGAGGGAGAGATAGATCAGCCATGATTGCATGGTGGAGTAGACTGGATGGATCGAATGGCATAATTCTGATTCTAGAACTTATGAACTATGGAATTTAAGTAAAATAAGAATTATGGTAAGTCAAACAAGGACAGAATTTGCACAGCAGGATCCTGGAGAGTGGTGTAGAACAAAGATGCCAAGGGGTGCAGGTGCAGAATTCCCTAAACATGGCAATGCAGGTAGTCAGTGTGATGTTGAAGGCTTTTGATGCATTTGCCTTCATCAGAAAGTGTGTTGAGTATATGAGTTAGGATATCATATTACAGCTGTACAAGGCATTGGTGAGACCTTGTTTGGAGTATTGTGTGCAGTTCTGGTTGCCCTGCTATGAGGATGGAGATTTCAATCAGTCTGAAGAAGGATCTCGATCCTGAAACATCACCTATTTCTTTGCTCCATGGATGCTGCCTCACCCGCGAGTTTCTCCAGCATTTTTGTCTACCCGCTATGAGGACGGATGTCATTAATCTGGAAAGGGTGTAGTGAAGACTCATGAGTCAAGTCAAGTCAATTTTATTTCTATAGCATATTTAAAAATAACTTTCGTTGACCAAAGTGCATCAACAATACATGCATAAATACATACATACAGCGCTCCCTCAGAGGACCTCAAGAAAGGCTTGAGAGTAGAAATAAGTCTAGACTTAAAAGAGATGATAGAGGTGGCAGTTCTGATGGGAAGAGGGATGTTGTTCCATAGTCTAGGAGCTGCAACTGCAAAAGCACGGTCGCCCCTGGGCTTATGCCTAGATCATGGGATGGTCAGTAACACCCAAGTCGGCCGATCTGAGGGACCTGGAAGTGGTGTGGTGTGGTGGGTTAGCAGATTATTGATGTAGATGGGGCAAACCCGTTAAGGGTTTTGTATACATAAAGAAGAAGCTTGAAATTGATTTGGAACAGCACAGGGAGCCAGTGGAGAGAGGCCAGAATCGGGGTGATGTGGTCCTTTTTTCGGGTGCCCGTCAGGAGTCTCGCCGCGTTTTGGACCAATTGCAGGTGGGACAGGGATGATTGGCTGATGCCAGTGTAAAGGGAGTTGCAGTAATCAAGGTGGGAGGAGATAAATGAGTGGATGATCTTTTCGAGGTAGTCAAATTGGAGGAATTGTTTTATTTTAGCTATCGTCCGAAGCTGGAAGAAGCTAGCTTTTACCACGGCATTAACTTGTTTGTCAAATTTAATCGCGGAGTCAAATATCACGCCAAGGTTTTTGACATGAGGTTTGAGTAACGAGGTAAGGCTTCCAAGGCTGCCTGCTATTGATTTGATTGAGTCCGAGGGGCCGAGTAGGATGACCTCAGACTTACTCTTGTTTAGTTGGAGGAAGTTCTGCATGGACGTTCTGAATGGCCGAGAGAAAAGATGGATTCAAGGTGGGGGGGGGGAAATCAATTCAATTGCCAAAAACAGGCTGAGACAAGTCTTCCCAGGACATCCAGCTTGCGGATCTTGGACAGAATGTACACATTGTACACAGAAAATAACACACCATGTTATAGGAGAGATGTTGTCAAGCTTGAAAGGGTTCAGAACAGATTTACCAGGATGATGCCAGGACTCAAGGGGCCGCCAGCCCCTCGATGTTAGGCCGCAGTGCGGCTGGAGATATGATACGGTACAAAATTGCATCTACATTGAGGTAAGAAAATTAAAAAAGTTTCCACAAAACCCCCCCAAAAGCTAAACCTATATCTTGATCAAGTTCTGTCACCTGCTCCTTGTATGAACATGGTCAAACCTCTTCAATGTGTAGGAAGGAACTGCAGATGCTGGTTTAAATCAAAGATAGACACAAAATGCTGGAGTAACTCAGTGGGTCAGGCAGCATCTCCGGAGGGATGGAATGGGTGTCATTTCGGGTCGAGATCCTTCTTCAGACTGACCTCTTTGATGCTCTACTAAACTATAAGTAGTATTTAGTTGTGAGGTCTTGTTTAAAAGTGATGGTGTCCATGTGTACTTGCGTGTTCATCTACACATATTGCTGAAAGTTAACATGCAGCACATTAATTAGTCAGGAAGGTGAAGAGTATGTTGGCATTTACTTCAAGAGGATATGAATGCAGGAGTAGAGACATCTTGCTCCAGTCATGCAATGTCCTGACAAGTTGCATCTGGAATACAGTGGTAGAGTCTGACCTCCCTCCCTACCCAAGGAAGGTTATGCGAGCAATTGAATAAATGCAGCAAATGTATATCAAATTGATTCCTGAGATTGGGCCCTTTGTCAGATGGGGAGAGAGTAAACAAACTGGGCTAATACTCTGTCGAGCTGAATAAAATGAGAGATAAACTTGTTCAAACATACTAAATTCTTACTAGAGTTTGGCAGATTCGAAACAAGGAGCTGCAGATGCTGGTTTACACAAAGGGACACAAAGCGACACAAAGTGCTGGAGTAACTCAGCGGGTCAAGGGCATCTCTAGAGAACATGGATAGGTGACTTTTCAGGATCAGATCTGAAGAAAGATCCTGACTCGAAACGTCACCTATCGATTGTCTCCAGAGCTGCTGCTTGTCCTGCTGAGTTACTCCAGCACTTTGTGTCCTTTTTCAGCAGATTAAATGTGGACATGTTGGCTCAAGTTGGCATTGTCCAGTTGTTCATAATAGGTAACCAGACTTAGTGGGACACGTTGGGCCCATGTCACACGGGAGGCCTGGTCCCCCCCCAACGCAACCCATTGCCCAACACAATATTCCACCACTCACCCATTCCCCCAACGTAACTAATCCCCCCAGATCAATATTCCACCACCCACCCATACCCCCCAACTGTGCAGGCATGGCTCATTCCTCCTCATCCCCCTCTCTCCCCCTCCTCATCATCCTCCCTCTTCTTTCCCCTCTCCTTCTCCCCTCCCCAAATCTCTCCCTCATCTCTCCCTCCCTCTCATTTCCCCTACCCTCAGTCACTCCCTCTCTCCATACCTTCTCTACCCCCCCTGCTATCCTTCTATCCCCCTCCTCCCCCACTCCTCACCTCCCCCTATACCCCTCCACTATCCCTCCTGACCTCCCCCTCTGCCCTCCTGTCCTGAGGGAGGAAATACATTTTCGTGGGATGGGTTATGAGGTGGGGGACATGAGAGAAGGTGTTAAAATTGTTGAGGTCGCTTGGACTGGAAGAATCCAGACTGGGCGTTTGGAAGTAAGAGCTGAGTTTCTTTTTCGTAGGGATTCAATGGTACAATGGAGCTTTTATTGTCACACATGCAAATGCATTTTCTTATATACAGTCCAGTAAAGTATCACCATACCTAAGCACATCCCCAGGGGCGTGGGGGCAATGGCTGCCCTGCCGGCAGTCTGTTAGTTTTTTCATTCTTTTTGTTATTTTTTAGTGTGTTAAAAGTTTGTTTTAATGTTCTTTGGTTTGTTTTAATGTTGGGGAGGAGGGGGGAGGGGGGGGGGGAGGGGATCGGAAGGAACTTCTTGCGTTCGGCTGCGGGGGACGAGCACGAGCATGCTCGGCGCCGCTCTCCCTGCAGGCCCAATGGGAAAAATTAAAGCTCACCAACTGCATCCAGTCAACTTGGTGAATCCAATTATATTGAGGTGAAATATAGATACATAAAAAACAGGTGCAGGAGTAGGCCATTCGGCCCTTCGAGCCAGCACCGTCATTCAATTTGATCATGGCTGATCATCCAAATTCAGTTCCCCGTTCCTGCTTTCTTCCCATATCCCTTGATTCAATTAGATCTATATCTAACTCACATCCAGTTAATTAACCTCGACTGCCTTCTGTGGCAGATAATTCCACAGATTCACAACTCTCTGGGTGAGAAGATGAATTGCAAGCACCTGGGTCAGATGCAAATTGAAGTTTCATTTGAGTGGAGGCCAGGGTTCCAAGTTCTCCTGGCAGGGGTATCGGGTCTGACGTATTCCTCAGTGTAGAAATATCAAATAACCACCAGTGCCCATTGACCCAAGAGCCGCTCAAGTTGTCTTTGGTTGGAAATTGCCAAAAATACTGACAATTTAATGGGCTGCAGGGCTGTCGAGAAATAATTGACGTGTTGAAAGATTAATTAACTGGTGGCAAGATTAACTGCAGATGATGGAATCTTGAGCACAAATATGACCTGACCTGCTGAGTACCTCCAGCACTTTGTGTTATGCTCATTAACTGGGGCAAAGAGTGCCAACGTGTTTGAGGGATCCAGGACTGAATCCTCTGTTAATTGTTTTGGATGCTCAACAGGTAGGTATGAGACTTGATGCCTAGCAAAGCAAAATATTGCCAATCAACACACAATCAGCGAGTGTTAGCAGCAAATCTGTGTTTTTCCCAGCTAACAATGATTTGTTCTACATTTACCATGAGATACATCTCTTTTGATATCTTGTTTTCACACCTTACACTTCCTTTTATCCGTGTCCTCCTCTCCCCTGACTCTCAGTCTGAAGAAAGGTCTTGACTCGATACTTTATGCCCCTGCCCCACTTAGGAAACCTGAACGGAAACCTCTGGAGACTTTGCGCCCCACCCAAGGTCTCTGTGCGGTTCCCGGAGGTTGCAGGTGGTTGCCAGAGGTTGCAGGTAGTGGAAGCAGGTAGGGAGACTGACAAAAACCTCCGGGAACTGTGCGGAAACCTTGGGTGGGGCGCAAAGTCTCCAGAGGTTTCCGTTCAGGTTTCCAAAGTGGGACAGGGGCATTACCCATTCCTACATATCCAAAGATGCTGCCAGTCCTGCTGAGTTACTCAAGCATTTTGTGTCTATGTTTATCTCATGTGATTTGTGGTTGCAGCACACTCGAAATGCTGCAAAGATTGTTGGCTGAAGGCTTAACCATACTGATTGTGTTTGTACCAACAGTGAAAATAATAAGCTCAATTAAAACCTAAATGAAAGGATTTTGGGTTAAAGGAAGCCTTCACCTCAGTGGAGGTATCAATACCAATGTTACTGGCGGATCAAACAGTTGTTGCAAACTGAAGACAGGCACAAAAGGCTGGAGTATCTCAGCGGGTCAGGCAGCAACTCTCGAGAATGGATGAGCATTTGACAGCACTGGGCCTGTATTTGCTGGAATTTAGAAGGATGAGGGGACACTCATTGAAACTTACCGAAGAGTGAAAGGCTTGCATAGAGTGGATGTGGAGATGATGTTACCACTAGTAGGAGAGTCTCGGACCAGAGGCCATCACCTTAGAATTAAAGAACGTTCCTTTAGGAAGGAGATGATGAACAAGATCTTGAGGAGAGACAGACACAAAATGCTGGCGTAACATTTGAGGGGCATGGATCTTGAGGGGCATGGATAAAGTGAATGCTCACACTCTTTTTCCCAAGGGCAGGGAATTCCAAACCCAAAGGCCATACCCTTAAGAAGAGAGGGAAAGGATTTAAAAGGGATCAGGGTTATTTTTTTTTCATACAGAATATTCTGCATCTGAAATGACCTGCCAGAGGAAGTGGTTATAATTACGACTTTGAAAATGAATTTTGTCAGATATATGGATAGGAAGGGTTCAGTGAGCTCTGGGCCATGCAGGCTAATGAGACTAACCCACTAAGCCAACTTGTTTAAGAAGGAACTGTAGATGCTGGAATATCGAAGGTAGACAAAAGTGCTGGAGAAACTCAGCGGGTGAGGCAGCATATATGAAGCAAAGGAAATAGGCGAAGTTTCGGGTCGAGACCCTTGATCAGGATGGCAGAGGTGGACTGAGGAGCCTGTTTCCATGTTTCTATAGCTTAATAATTCAATGGCTTTAGGATTAGAGCTAAATCTGGCTGTGCCACGGTCTATCTTCATTTGCTGTGATCTTTAGCTCCTATTTTCTGGCTCAACCATGCTTTCTCCATCGTCTCCTCATCATTTTGGTCTATAATTCTGTCTTAAATCCTGTTCTCCGGCTGTGGGATTGTTGAAGAGCATGTCATCCCACAGAGTGCGAGAAGCAACTGAAACTATAAACCGCCTCTGCTGTCGAAATGTTATGAGAGGTGTTGAACTGTAATTAGAAAGTTCTTTGCCAAGACACTGGGGCAGCCACTCTGAGATCCATATACAAATTCATGAGAGGAATAGATCGGGTAGATGCACAGTCTTTTACCCAAAGTAGGGGAATGAAGGAACAGAGGACATAGGTTCAAGGTGAAGGGAAAAGATTTAATAGCAATCCGAGGGGGTAACATTTTCACACAGAAGGTGGTGGGTGTATGGAACAAGGAGACAGTTGAAGCTGGGACTATCTCATCATTTAAGAAACAGTTGGACAGGTACATGGATAGGGCAGGTTTGGAGGGATATGGACCAAGCGCAGGCAAGTGGGACTAGGCTAGCTGTACATTGTTGGCCGGTGTGGGTGGTTGGGCCAAAGGGCCTGTTTCCACACTGTATTACTTTATGACTCTATGAGATTAGAGAAGGCTGGAGGAAAACAAAAGCTATTTGTTTTCCAGGTGAATTGAACTGAGAAAGAGTGGTGGTGATCAGATATAGTAGGGAGGTTGGTGAAGGCGAGGCCTTAGCTTCAGTATCAAAGCACAGGAGTTCAAAGGCAGTTGCAAATACAGGGATGGAATGTGGCTCGGAAGTCCGTTTAGTTTAGAGATGCAGCGTGGAAACAGGCCTTTGAGACCACTAAGTCCCCACCTGTACTCGCTGGAGTTTAGAAGGGTGAGGGGGGGGGATCTAATTGAAACGTACCAAATAGTGAAAGGCCTGGATAGAGTGGATGTGGAGAGGATGTTTCCTCTAGTGGGAGAATCTAGGACTAGAGGTCATAGCCTTAGAATAAAAGGACGTTCCTTTCGGAAGGAGATGAAGAGGAATTTCTTCAGTCAGAGATTGATGAATCTGTGGAATTTATTGCCACAGAAGGCTGTGGAGGCCGTAAATTGATATTTTTAAGGCAGAGACAGATAGATTCTTGAATAGTGCAGGTGTCAGGGGTTATGGGGAGAAGGCAAGAGAATGGTGTTAAGAGGGAAAGATAGATCAGCAGGCTCGGCAACATCTGAAGACGGAGAAGCATTCAATTGTATTCATCTCTACACTCAAATTGCATGACCTGCTACAAATTCCCAACATTATATGTTCTTATTTAGACAGTCAAAATAACGAGAACCATATATTCTCTCCAAATCTGTTTTTTTTAATTATTTAGGAAGCGGCAACGATTTTTTCCATTAAGCTTGGTAAAACTTCCATGTTTCCCAGCCACTGTAGGTGAGTCACTGCATTCACAGTCTCTTGCTCCTGGACGATGGTGCACCAGATATGCCTCGAGATAGTGAACTTTTAGTGCATCGCCATCTGTTAATAATCCAGATCTGAGTGGAAACTAGAGCATGAAATACTTTGCGCCTTCACAGCGGGCAGTCTGCCCCGGGCTGCCTCCCGGAGGTGGAAAGGCTGCCTGCTGTTGAGCTGGGGGGGAGGGTCGTAAATTGCCTAGCCTCAGTCTATTAAAATGGAGATCGCAATTGACTATCAGAGGCACCTTTTTGTTTCTCTCCTTGCCACAGAATCAAATGCACAAATATACTGCACATCTGCACGGAATGAAGGATCGCGTTTAGTCTTGTCAGGCTCTGTGAGAAAGTAATATATTTTGCACTTCATAAATGACAGTTTAATACTCATCACTGTTCGTTCTCAAGATCCCGTCAGAGTGAAGGGAGGAGAGAGGGTTTCATCCAGTGACAGCGAGCCGCAGAGCTCAGCATAACTGTCACAACAGTTAGGGACATAACTGTCCAGCTATGTTTCAGTAATGAACCCCTGACAGCGACGAGAGAATACACTCTGCATCTAATGATCAAACCCAACCTGCTGCATGTGAAAGCAACTCTGCATTTCAGTGAAACAAACTACAGAGAGGGCTTTGTTTGGTTATTAATTCTGAAAGGATTAATAAAACGTTGTGTTCAATGTCACAGTCCCTTGGCGGCGTTACCTTTTCTCATATGTTCTGACTTTACAGTTAATTTAGCACAAAGATCGCAATGCTCTCCACCAATTCCTTTACCCATAACCAAGACTCCTTCCTGAACAGTTTTAGCTTACTTTGGTTTCGAGACACAGCATGGGAACAGACCCCTTCGGCCCACCCGGTCCACACCGACCAACAATCATCCCCGTTCACTAGTTCGATCCTACACACACCAGGGACAAGTTACCGAAGCCCATTAACCTACAAACCTGCATGTCTTTGGAGTGTGCAAGGAAACCGGAACACCCAGACAAAACCCACGTGGACACAGGAGAATGTGCAAACTTCAGAGAGATAGCACCCATAGTCAGGATTGAACCTGGGTCTCTGGCACTCTAAGGTAGCAGCTCTACCATTGCACCAATGTGCTGCACCAAATTAAGAATAATTAAGATATTCATGCAGAGAAGCATTTATTTAGTTTATTACTAGACTAAGTGGGATCTGTTGGATCCCGTGTTCACACGGGAGGGCTGGTCCCCCAACACAATATTCCACCTCTCCACCAATTCTAATATTGGTGGCCAGAGGGGGGGCTTTCTGGAGCGCTTCAAGCAGGGTGCAAAGCCATCAAATTCAAGTGCAGTTTCATACATTTTAAGAAGGGTGCAAGGCCACCAAATGCAAATGCAGTTTCATGCCATTTCAAGCACGGTGCAAGGATAGCAAATTCAGGAGCGGTGTCATGCCACTTCAAGCCGGGGGCAAGGCCCCCAAATTCTAATGCAGTTTTATACCATTTCAAGCAGGGTGCAAGGCCACCAATCTCGTGCAGTTTCATACCATTTCAAGCATGGTTTTTTAGGCCACCAAATTCAAGTGCAGTTTCATACCATTTAACGCAGGGTGCAAAGCCACCAAATTCAAGTGCATTTTCATACTACTTCAAGCAGGGTGCAAGGCCACCGAATCCAAGTGCAGTTTCATACCATTTCAAGCAGGGTGCAAGGCCACCAAATTCAAATGCAGTTTCCTACCATTTCAAACAGAGTGCAAGGCCACCAAATTCAAGTGCAGTTTCATACCATTTCATGCACGGTAAAAGGCCACCAAATTCAAATGCAGTTTCATACCATTTCAAGCAGGGTGAAATGATAACAAAACCACATAAAACATCTCAAACCAAACACAAAACAACCACAAAATAACACATAAAAAACCACATAACAACCACATAAAAAATACATAAAAACCACATAAAAACCACACTCACCATTCAGTGTGTTCAGTTGGTTCACAGCTCAGACAGAGAGTCATGACCTCTCTCTACCCCCATCGTGCAGAGACTGTGCCACGGCCACACTTCAGGGGGAGGGTTTTATAGTCCCTCCCACTCCCTCCGGGAGGGGCGTGGCTTTCATGGCGTGATTGGCAGGAGAGAGAATTTCAACATTTTAAAAACATCAATAACTCATTTATCTTCCATCAATGGAAAAAATCCTTTGCACCTGATGAGCGGAGGGGGACTCTGAGTAAGATGGCCCAAAATCACAGCCATAAGTGGTAGCGTTCTTTCTAAAATCAATATAAAGTGCAAACAGGAAGTGTTCAAGTTTAGACTTTTAATAATAAGCTTTATCAAACCAACCACCACCACAGTTGCTTAACTTTTTCAAACCCCTTAACTTTATGGTCTGATGAAGGGTCACCAAAATTCTCACCTATCCATTTTCAGCATTTTTTGTCTCTCTTTCCTGTCTTTCCTAATCTTTGGTCCTTGCACCGTATTGAAATGATGGATCCACCAGTCAGCAATGAGGACCTAAGTAAGTACCTGGCTTAATATCAGACTGCAAAGAAAAGGTAGAGTTAGCTTCATATAACCACCATTCAGATCTGACGGAAAATGTAGAGAGCATAAAAAACGTCATTTTATAGAGTACCTTTCTTAGCCCCAGGTCATCTCAAAGTGCTTTATTTCCAATAAAGACATTACTGTCTCAACACTTCCATCTCATATGGTGGTCCTTTAAAGCATAACAAGTGCTTTCTTGGTCAAAATAAATCTCCTTAATGTTCAGAATTAACATACCTCCAATATTTTATCATACAATCTTGCAGTTCATTCAGACTCATGATTGAGATAAATCCAGTCCTCACTCCTGTAGTAATGACTGGCCCACAGCTTCAGGGTGCCCTGGGCTGGGAGGTTATTTGTCAATGCTTGACAGCAGATTATTTCCACCATCTCTGTAAATTATTACAAGTCTAGAACAATTAGAAGGTCAGTTAACTGTGAGGTTTGAATAATTGGAAGAAACGGATGGCTGGAAGGTTAGATTTATTGTTCTGGCTAATCTTGCTGAAATGTACGTTTTATGATGAAGGTTATAATTACTTGAAGTTTACCGACAAATGCGGCAATTGTTCCTTTTTCGTTTGAGTGAATGAGGCCATCAAGCAAGACTAGGAGTCTGAAGAAGGGCCTCGACCCGAAACGACACCGATTTAGTCTGAAGAAGGGTCTCGACCCGAAACGTCATCTGCAGAGATGCTGCCTGGCATTCAGGAGATGCTGAATTACTCCAGCATTTTGTGTCTATCACCAACATACATTACCCATCTCTAAATGTCTCAGAAAAGATACTACTATTCCATTGTTTTGTCCATAATTGTCCACCTAGTGAAGATTCCTTGAGGGAGACTACTCCCTGTCCATGGGCACCCTGGGGGGTTTCAGTGACCGCTGGGCACTGCGGGTGGGGGGAGAGGTGGACTACATCCATAATAAGGATTGTGAATTAGTTATGTAAGAATATTTCATTTATTTGAATGATCTTGTTTTTAATTATTTAGTATTATAAATACCTCAATAAATCTAGTTTTGCTTTTTAAAAAAAGTGAAGATTCCGACAAACAGTTGAGTAGAGTATACCAAGAGTCAGACCCAGAGACAACGAGATATTTCCAGGTCAGTTGATGCAAATTTTCCCCACAGTTTCTTTATATCCTACCTGGGAAACTTGAATCGGTTCAACATTGGCTCGATGGTACTGGCTACAGGAGGAAGTGGAGATGCATCATTCTGTCCACACATGTGTGTGAACAATGTAAATTTACTACATTCTGAGTCTTTGATACACTATTGAATCCACTATTGAAAAGCCTAGATATGTTCATTTATTAAATGTCTGAGTGAGGCCAAACACAAATTGAAGGAACAGCAACTCATATTTCGCTAATAAATCAGTCATGATCAAATGCTCCAAGTCTTATGGCCTTATGGTAACAACAGTAAAAATGTATTCAAGGTGTGTGCCTGGAACTCAAAGGCTTTACTTTGGCAGCAGAGAGATGTTGCAACAGATCGAAAGGACCCTGTCTTCTTCAACTAGCACAATGCAACATTATATGGGAGGATCTGATGGAACTGCTTTGGGCATTCTATAGTTGAAGATCTTTTAGGTTAGTTTAGTTTGGTTTTGAGATACAGTGCGAATACAGGCCCCTCAGGCCACAAAGTTTGCACTGACCAGCGATCCCTGCACATTAACTCTATCCCAGAAACACAATTTACAGTTATAGCAAACTAATAGTAAGATTAAACGAGAACTTACCAGTTCGAAGTTTGGTCTGTATTTTATGAGACGTTATGATGAGGGATTACGTGAAGAACCCGTCCAGCACGCATGCGCGACATACTTCAAAGCAGCGGTGTGGAATCACGGAAAGACACGATAATTGAAATAAACATAATAAAGAAAAGGAGAACTTGATCTCTATAATTGAGGGTGGGAGCGGAGGGCACGTAATCCCTCATCATAACTCCTCATAAAATACAGATCAAACTTCGAACTGGTAAGTTCTCATTTAATCTTACTATTTTACTTTGGAGTCACGTGAGTGACTATGTGAAGATTTTAAAACTCTGTGATTTCAAACCGTGTAACAGTTCATGCTTCACTCACTGCTGAAGTCATTCGAGGGAGGAAGTATGTTATCGTAATCAACCATGAATCTGTTTGAAAAACAATAATGGTGTTTATTAAACAATAAACAAAAAAACAAAATTGCTCCCCCGGGCTTAAATTATATATTTGCAGATTCTAATATTTTTTCTGCAAACAATACAGGTTCTGCCAGCGGATTGTTATAAAACGTTTGGAAGGTTTTTTCGACAGACCACCCCGCTGTAGCCAGGGTGTGGTCCATAGGCACGTCCATCCTCTTAGCCGCCGATGTGGATTCTGCACTGGTGGATTGAGATTTATACACGTTAGTATTTACACCAGCGGCTTTCAGCACCTGCTTGAGCCATCTTGAAATAGTTTGGCTCATCACCCGACCATGAGGTTTCTTGTGGCTGACCAATAAGGCTTTTTCTCTCCCTCGGGGATTTCTTGTTGTGTCAATGTAGTTCAATAAGTGGGTCATGACACATAACCGTGTTCAGGTGGGTAAGCCCGGAATTCCATGACTGGCCCTGATGTTCCTGGCCTGCTCTGTTTGACCAGCCCCTGGATGGTAAATGAGACACAGTCTGGTGTTACAACCATGTTGTCCAATCGTAGTTAGATGGAGGGACTGGACTCTTTGTGCTGAGACATGTGCCATCAGCATGACCGTCTTCAGGGTTAGTTAGGGTGAGGGACCTGGCTGGTGACCATCCCCTAAGGTATGTCAGGACCACACTGACATCCCAGATATGGGTGTACCTAGGTCTGGGGGAATTGGAGTGAAATATGCCACTCATGAACATGGTCACCAGCGGGTGGGACCTCATGGCCTGTTGTCCTGGTGCCTGAATTAAATAGGCTGACAGAGCACTGCTGGCTGTATTAATGGTGATGTAGCTGAGTCCTTCATTGTGGTGAAGGCCTGCCAGGAACCCCAGTACATTGGTTATTGTAGTAGTTGAATATGTGGTTCCTGTGTTCGAACAGTATCTTTCCCGCTTCTTGATGTTTGACAAGTATTGTTTCCTTGTGGACATGCGGTGGGATGCTGTCACCGTGTTGATAGTGCTGTCTGACAATCCCAGGCCCAGCAGAGGTCTTTTTTAAATTTACAACCCAGGAGTTTAATTTTATCATGGCTTATGCCTGATACCGGGTGAGTTAACAAGTCTGGGCTACTGGGAAAAGTCATTGGGGTTTCGATGACCATTTCGCGGACCACTGGGAACCATGGCTCTGTAGGCCAGTCGGGTACTATCAAAATACCTGAAGCAGAATCCATCTGTATTCTGCGTAGTACCCAACTGATGAGGCAGAAAGGAGGAAAAGCATAAAAGAAGAATTTTCCCCAGTCCAGCGCGAATGCATCTATCGCTGCTGCCTCAGGGTCTGGTTCCCAAGCGACATACATTAATACCGGGTGATTTAGTCTGGATGCAAACAGATCGATATCTGGCATGACATATTGCTTTATAATTTTAGCAAATGCTTTGGGATTTAACATCCATTCGGTGTTATCATTGAATTTGCGTGACCTGGTGTCTGCCACTGTATTTAGCTTACCTGGTAGGTAAGTTGCTGATAGCCAAATATGTCTATCGATACACCATTGCCAGATTGTGTTGACCAAATTTTCACATGATATCAATTTTATACCGCCCATATGGTTAATATTGGCCACCACCGTGTTATTATCTATTTGTAAACGAACATGCAAGTGATGCATATTTGTTGATTATGCTTTTAAGCTATAAAATGCACCCAACATTTCCAGATAATTTATGCCCAGTACCTGTAGTAAAGATGATTCTAGATTAGTCCATCTACCACCTGTGCTGGATATGGTATTAGTTGCTCCCCAGCCTTGAGCACTGGCATCTGTTTGAATAATTAACTTTGGGTTAATGATGACGATAGGGCTGGAACTATGACAAACATTGCCTACCTACCACTGTAACTCTGATATTGCTTCAATGGGTAATTTCATGACTCGGTCAAAGTGACCTGCATGTCATTTATACCGCCTGCACTTTTGCTTTTTGTAAGTTTTGATAGTGCAAAGGTCCAAATTGTGTAGCCGGAAATGCTGCTACCATTATTCCAATTACTCTTGCCACTTGTCAAATGGTTGGTCGATCGTTGACCGTTAAATTGTTACATGTTTGTGCCAATTCTGCTGCTTTCTCTTTTGACAACGTTACAGACATGTGGACTGAGTTAGTTGTGAATCCCAGTTAGTCCATGGTTGTGGATAGCGTCAACTTAGATTTATCTGGATGTAAGACAAATCCCAAGGTTTCAAACAATTGTTTGGTAGCTGACACAGCTGATTTAGCCAATTCCATGCTTTTGCCTACTATTAAGATATCATCAAGATATGCCATGAGCTGCCACGTAGTGGTTGACCACACCCAGCAGCTCTTCCTGGTACTGTACCCCAAGCGTACTCCTGACATCTTCGGCCAGTGACCCCTCTTCTTGACCAGCCGAGCCCTGGTCGCCAACGCTGCCCTCGGCTGAGGGGGAAGCGATGGCCAGTGAGGCACTGTGGCGGGAGTGCCTGAACTCCCTTGGCGAGACTGCCCCAGCTCCCGAAGCAAGTCTCGCTGGAGCATTTGCTCCATGAGCCGCTCCATGCGGCTCAGGCGGCTGTCTCGGGCGGTGAGACATCCTCATCGGAGAAGTCGGACATTACCGGCCGGTTTGTCTTCCATGTAGATTTACTTCCAGCTCGCCGCTCAGGCTGCGCTAGCGGCACTGGGCTCGGCTCGTCAGAAATAGCGGACCGCAGGGTGTGCGGTCCTGTCGCCTCTCGCCCCCCACTGATGGAACACTCCGTTGTTGGAGTCGAACGGGGGGGCGGTCTTTTTTGCTTGCCTTGTTTTGCTCATTTTTCCAGTTGTCTCTACCTGGTGAGACAAAGCAAAGCAAACTTTTTTTGAAAATACGACCTCAGAATAAACTTACCTGACGTTCCATCTTTTTTAAGCTGTAGCAGGAGCGCCTTGTACTCCCGTTCGTCGCTGTTGCACTGTGTGAATGCTCATGTCGCGCATGCATGCTGGACGGGTTCTTCACGTAGTCACTCACGTGAATCCGAAGTAAAATTGACCTACAAACCTGTATGTCTTTTGCAGTGTGGGAGGAAACCGAAGATCTCGGAGAAAACCTATGTGGTCATGGGGAGAAACTACAAACTCCATGCAGACAGCGTTCATAATCAGGGTTGAAGTGGGGTCTCTGGTGCTGTAAGGAAGCAACTCTACCTCTGCACCACCATGCCACCCTTATCTCCATACTTCTTATCTTTATTGCTTCTTGAAAGATTTTACTTTCAAAACAGCAACAGGCAGAAAACAATAGTTTCAATCTCATTAGGATGGAGGAATGGAAATTGAAAGCAATCATGTCAATAGAACTTTCTAAGAAATCACCAGCTTGAATGTTGTGGTCAAAGTTATAGTGAGGCTCTGTGCTCAATGTTATTAATGTGGAATATATCTACATGCTTCTACCCACTACACACTTAGATACGTTGGTTTTCTCTGGGTGCTCTGGTTTCCTCCCACATTCCAAAGACTTTAGACTTTACCTTTAAATTTAGACTTCAGAGATATATGGGGGTAACAGGTCCTTTGTCTCACTGGGACTGCGCCAACCAGCAATCACCTTGTACACTAACACTATCCAACACACGGTGGGGATAATTCTTACCAAAGCCAATTAACCTACAAACCTGCATGTCTTTGGAATGTGGCAGGGAACTGCAGCACCCAGAGGAAGCCCACGCAGTCACAGGATCAAACACCGTATTGACAGCACCCGTAGTTGGGAACAAACCCTGGTCTCTGGTTTTGTGAGGCAGCAAGTCTTTTGCTGTGCCACCGTGCCACCTCAAGACATGCAAGTGTATAGGTTAATTGGCTTCTGTAAATTGCCCCTGGTGTGTAGGATGCGAAACTGTGTACGGGTGATCGTTGGTCAGCGTGGACTCAGTGGGCCGAAGGGCCTGTTTCCACGCTGTATCTCTAAAACTAAAAAAACTAAAACTAAGTGCAGATATCTGGAAGATTGTCTCATTTGTGTCATAATGATATCCCACAGGGAGGCTTGTTACTGAAACCCCTGGAATGGTTTCAGGGGTTGTACCACTTGGTGCATAAGCATGAACGTTACTGAGAACATTAAGTCTTAACTTCCCTGCAGGAAAGGACCTTTATAACAGCATGTGACTGTTTAATGAGCAGTGTGTCATCTACGTCAATGATTTGGATGAGAACATACAGGGCAAGATTAGCAAGTTTGCTGATGATACAAAAGTGTGTGCAGATAGTGCAGATAGTTGTGAAAGATTGCAGCCAGATCCATTGGCCAGGAGGGCATAGGAATGGTTGATGAAATTTAATACAGAGAAATGTGAGGTATTGCATTTTGGGACGTCTAAATTGGGCACCACCTACACAGTGAATGGTGGGCCTCTGGGGGTGTTGTAGGGCAGAGGGATCTAGGAGTGCTGCTACCTGGTTCCTTGAAGGTGGTGTGGCAGGTAGATAAGGTGGTCTAATAGGCTTTTGGCACATTGGCCTTCATCAGTATCAATTATAGAAGTTTGGAAATCATGTTGCAGGTGTTTTAGACATTGGTGAGACTGCATTTGGAGTATTGTGTTCAGTTCTGGGCACCATGTTATTGGAAAGATTGTGTCAAGCTTGAACTGGTTCAGAGAAGATTTACAAGGATGTTGCCAGGACTGGAGGGTCTGAGTTATAGGGAGAGATTGAGTAGGCTGGGTCTCTATTCGCTGGAGCACAAGAGGATAAGAGTTGATCACATAGAGGTCTATAAAATCATGAGAGGAATAGATTGGGTGGACACACAGAATCTCTTGCCCAGAGTAGGGGAATCGAGGACCTGCGGTCATAGGTTCAAGGTGAAGGGGAAAAGGTTTCATGAGAATCTGAGGGGTAACCTTTTCTCACAAAAGGTGGTGGGTGTATGGAACAAGCTGCCAGAGAAGGTAGTTGAGGCTGGGACTATCTCAACGTTTAAGAACCAGTTAGACAGGCACATGGATAGGACAGATATGGAGGGATATGGACCAAGCGCAGGCAGATGGGACTAGTGTAGCTGGGACATGTTGTCCGGTGTGGGCAAGTTGGGCCAATGGGCCTGTTTCCACACTGAATCACTCTATTATTCTATGACTCTATGACTTCCTTCTACTGAAACTTAACTCACAAAACTATGAAATCTGACTTGTTAGTCGTAGAAAACTAATTAAAACAAAAATAAATTCTTGCTTGATGCAGCACAACAGAATATTGTAAACAGAAATACAGAACAGTTCAGTTAAATATATGGGATGTCCCGGCTAATACGGGATAGTTGGCTACCCACCTTCCGAGGAACTAGACACCCTGCAAATAATTGAACAATTTTCTTACAATACATGTTCGATCAGAGGTTTTTATTCTATAATATCACAACATGTTAATGAACAAAAAAGCAGCACCACCATCTGAGGTATGAACCCTGCTCACATTTTTCATTGCTTTTCAGCCGGCCTTTTTGGAGGGGAAGGTGGTTGATCATTCCGTGGATATAATGCTCTGGTTCCACTTGTAATTAATGAGAATGTCAAACACTATTTGATTTCTAAATATAGGTGTGGGAGTATGAGGCTGATTTAAACAGACAAATAAATGGTCTTCATGAATCATTCCCGTCCACTATGCCAGAAGGAGCAATGCCTCTCTGCACCACAATGACATTGTATCTAGTGCACAACAAAAGCAACAACTGCCTCCCTGAAGCTTTAACTGCCTTCTGCCACACAAAAACCACCCAAACCATACATTGCACAGAAACAACATACCCATAGACCAATGCAAACCTGTCAATGTTTTCTCCTCTTCACAGGTACTGCATCATAAAACGCAGGGCCTACTTTTTGGTTTTAATTTATGAAAGAGGACAATTATTTTTGTAAATGAAGGCCAAATTTCAACGAGAGCACAGCTGATTGGATTGAATTGAATTGAATTGAACACTTTGTCACATGTGACAAACATCACAGTGAAATTATTTGATTGCATACCCAAGGTATGTAAATAGTCGCCAG
This sequence comes from Leucoraja erinaceus, assembly GCF_028641065.1. NCBI lineage: Eukaryota > Metazoa > Chordata > Chondrichthyes > Rajiformes > Rajidae > Leucoraja > Leucoraja erinaceus. Next base: position 18,651,669 of record NC_073379.1, on the reverse strand, counting down.
GGAAAGGGCGTAGTCAAAGTTACAAAGTATCCCGTTGCAGGTGTACATTTTCTTTCCCCCTCCGCTCGCTCACGGGTCTTCCTACACAGGGTCATCCTTTGTTCTCCCCCTCCCCCCACGGTGATACCCCCATGCCGGGTCATACATTGTACCCCAAGAAGTAATTTTTCTTGAAAGAGTCTCAAATTAATTTTGGCAATAATAGCTTTGTGATCATTCTTCAGGGAACGGGGGTTCCCCTCCTATATGTGAAGCTCTCACCATGGTCTCTTCAATACCCCGCAACACTGCTCTCTCTCCCCATCTCCCCATGCAGAACAAGGGCAAAGTCCCCCTAGTCCTCACCTTTCACCACATTAGCCGTCACATACAACAAATAGTCCTTTGTCATTTTCGCCACCTCCAACGTGACCCCACCACTCGCCTCATCTTTCCATCTTCCCCCCTGTCTGCTTTCCGCAAAGACTGCTCCCTCCATAACTCCCTGGTCAATTCTTCCCTTCCCTCCCGTACCACCCCCTCCCCGGGCACTTTCCCTTGCAACCGCAAGAGATGCAACACTTGCCTCTTTACCTCCCCCCTCGACTCCATTCAAGGACCCAAGCAGTCGTTCCAGGTGTGACAGAGGTTCACCTGCATCTCCTCCAACCTCATCTATTGCATCCACTGCTCTAGATATCAGCTGATCTACATCAGTGAGACCAAGCGTAGGCTTGCCGATTGTTTTGCCGAACACCTCCGCTCGGTCCGCATTCACCAACCTGATCTCCCGGTGGCTCAGCACTTCAACTCCCCATCCCATTCCGAATCCGACCTTTCAGTCCTGGGCCTCCTCCATGGCCAGAGTGAGCACCATCGGAAATCGGAGGAGCAGCACCTCATATTCCGCTTGGGCAGTCTGCACCCCAGCGTCATGAACATTGACTTCTCTAATTTCCAGTAGCCCTTGTTGTCTCCTTCCCTTCTCAGCTCTCCTTCAGCCCTCGGGCTCCTCCTCATACTTTCTTCTTTCTGCCCCCATCCTTCATCAGTCTGAAGAAGGGTTTCAGCCCGAAACATTACCTATTTCCTTCGCTCAATTGATGCTGCCGCACCCGCTGAGTTTCTCCAGCATTTTTGTCTAGAAACTTAGAAACAGAGAAAATAGGTACAGGAGGCGGCCATTCAGCCCTCGAGTCAGCACCGCCATTCATTGTGATCATGGCTGATCGTCCCCAATCAATAACCTGTGCCTGCCTTCTCCCTATATCCCTTGACTCCACTAGCCCCTAGAGCTCTATCTAACTCTCTCTTAAATCCATCCAGTGACTTGGCCTCCACTACCCTCTGTGGCAGGGAATTCCATAAATTCACAACTCTCTGGGTGAAAAAGTTTTTCTCACCTCAGTCTACTATAGCTTTGTGATCCATCATTTTACCTTTGTTAACTTGTTCAATCTTACTGGGACTTTTCCCCACAGCTCGCAACGAGAACATGAAGGCTCTACAATTGTGCATGTCACGATGTAGGTAATATATCTGACCAAGGAGCATAGAGTCATCATTTTGACCGTCCCCCTAACACAGATGCCATCTGACTTTCTGAGTTTCCAGCAATTTCTATTCTTATTTCAGCTTTTTAGCAGCTTTGTTTGAGATTTTCATTAATAAAGGGTAGACTAATGTAGAAAGGGAACATGTTTAGTTCCGTGGCAATTAGTTTGAAATGTGAAATTATTTTGAGTTTCTTATTGATTGTTCCCGTAGCTGACATAATTGGAACGGTCTTTCTATTTTATTCATTTTATTGTTTAGTTTAGTTTAGTTACAGGGTGGAAACTGCGTGGAAACAGGCCCTTCTGCCCACTGAGTCCATGCTGACCATTGATCACCCGCACACTAGTGCTATGTTATCCTTGATTTGTCGCCTTCACACTGAGGGCAATTTTACAGAACCTACAGTCCTGCACGTCTTTGGAGTGTGGAAGGAAACTGGAGAAAACCCGCACAGTCAAAGGGAGAACATGCAAACTCCGTACAGACAGCACTGGTAGTCAGGTTTAAACAAGGGTCTCTGACGCTGTAAGGCAGCAACTCTACCATTGTGCCACCCATATACAATAGTTTTGGTAGTTGTTGGTATAAATAGTTGTTAAATTATTTAAAATTGTTTAAAATTGTTTTAATTTAATTTAATTGTGAGATATAGAATCATGGAGAGATACTGCACAGATATAGGCCTTTTGTCCATTTAGTCCATGCCAATCATTAACAGCCCATTTTACAATTATACCTTCATTGTCATATAGTGTGGAACCAGGCCCTTCATCCTTGATTATGCTGCTGGCCTTGCCGAGTCAGCGTGAGGTATAAATAGATAGGAGGTTGGTTTGTGTGATGGTCTGGGCTGCATTCACATTTCTCTGCATTTTCTTGTAGTCTTGGATGGATCTGTTTCCAAACCATACTGTGATGCATCCCGATAAAATGCTTTCTACGGCGCATCTGTAAAAGTTGGTGAGAGTTGTGGGGGACATGCCGAAGTTCCTAAGCCTCTTAAGGAAGTAGAGGCGTTGGTGTACTTTCCTGGCCATTGCTACAATATGGTGGTCCAGGAGAAGTTGTTGATGATAGTGACTCCTAGGAATTTGAAGCTTTCGACCATCTCTACTTTGGCGCCGTCACTGCAGACTGAGGTATGTGTACCTTCCTGAAGTCGATCACTATCTCCTTTGTCTTGCTAACATTGAGAGAAAGGCTGTTGTCTCGACACCAGGACACAAGGTTCTCGATCTCCTTCCTGTACTCCGTCTCATCATTATTTGATATCCGGCCCACAATGTTGGTGTCGTCTGAGAATTTGTAAATTGGATTAGATATATACAGGGCTGCACAGTCGTGGGTGTACAAGGAGTAATGAAGGGGGATGAGGACGCATCCTTGTGGAGTGTGGAGAATAGTGAGCAGTGAATCCTGTGCTTCCTGCAATGAACTCAAGGGGCAAGCATTAATCAGGATCAGAATTCTGTTGGTTCCTTTCCAGCACCATCCATTTTTTCTCCCAGTAAATCTTTGAAGGTCAGATTTCAACCTTTAAATTCATGAAATAAGTTCTCCAGTTCGAAGTCTTGTATGAAGTTCCAACTGATTTAATTGGTGTCAGAGGAATGCTTGCGATTAATTTTCTTGTTCGATGAGGGTGAACGATTACCCTGGTTTATATTATAATACTAATACCGCATTTTTCTCGTTAAATTTATCAGGTTGTTGGAGCCAGATACAACAGAGGCTGTGGCACTGAGTATTATGCAGCTGTACCGATGTCACCAACCAGAATGACCAATGGGGATTTATCAGTGAGGTATCGACATTGATTAGCCTGAGCAGAGTATATCGCTAAATAAAGTGATTTGTGTGAATGGTCAGCCATGAATTTCAAAACAGACTTGCTGAAAAAGAGAAGTTACTGGGGTGGTATGGTGGTGCAGCAGTAGAGTTGCTGCCTGAAAGCACCACAGACCCAGGTTTGATCCTGACTAACCATGGGCGGAAATCCTGGGGGAGACAGGGGGGGACCATGTTTTAAGAGGTGGGGATCAATCTCCCCCCCCCCGTGTTTTGTGACCTGGGCGTTACAGCCAGTCCCAGGTCGGCCCGTCTGCCCCAGGTCTGGCTGTAGTGCCCAGGTCGACTGCCTGCCCCACATTCCAAAGTCGTGCAGGTTTGTTGGTTAAGTGCTCCGGTAAATTGCAAATTGTCCCTCGTGTGTCAGATGATGTTAGTGCACAGGTTGATTGCTGGTTGGCGGGGACACAGTGGGCCAAAGGACCTGCAGTTCCCAAGTCGCCTGTGCGATCAGGTCGGCTCGCCTGCCCCGGGACTAGCTGTAGCACCCAGGTCGGTGGCAGGACTGGCTGTAGCACCCAGGTTGCCTGCGTGCCCCAGGACTGGCTGTAGCGCCCAGGTCGCGCCCGGGACTGGCTGTAGTTCCCAAGTCGCGAAAATTAATTGAAAAAGAAATACACTGGCGGGCCGGATGATTTAGGGTTAAGGGCCGGATCTGGGCCGTGGGCCGTAGCTTGCCGACCATAGTCCTAGATGTTAGGCCTCATTGTGTGTCCCCCCCCATGTTTTAAAAGCGATTTCCGCCCATGTCGACTGTGCAGTTTGGAGATCGTATGTTCCCCCCGTGACCATGTTGGATTTCCCCGGGTGCTCCGGTTTTCTCCCACACTCCGAAGACCTACAAGTTTGTAGGTTAATTGGCGTCAGTAGATATTGTAAATTGTTCTTAACGTGTAGGATAGTGCTAGTGCATGGTGTGATCGATGGTCAGCGCAGACTCGGTGGGCCGAAGGGCCTGTTTCCCTGCTGTATCTCTTAAAAAAACATAGAAAGTCTGAGGAAGGGTCCTGACCTGAAACACCACCTATCAAATGTTCTCCAGAAATGCTGCCCGACACGTTGAGTTACTCCAGCACTTTGGGTCTTTCTACCAAAGAGATGTAGATTTGTTGTTGTTTTGATTTTGAGGGGCGATGCACATGCAATACAAAAAATTCTCAGGATGAGTTCCTGGATTTCATATCCTTGGCTTCAATGGAATTGACACCACTTGATTGTGCATGGAAGCCCCGGGTTAAGTGGTGAATGAGGGTCAAGATAGTTGTCTAGCATCTACAGGGAGCAAATGTAATGCTGGGAGATTTGTACAGTGTTGGATGAGACCATTCAGGGACAATGACTGTAGAAACAAAGAACTGCAGGTGCTGGTTTATACCAAAGATAGACGTAAAATGCTGGAGTAATTAATTGGGTCATCTTTGGAGAAAAAGGCTGGAAAAAGGATGCAACTTTTTACTCCAGAGATAATAAGGCCATAAGTGATAGGAATAGAATTAGGCCATTTGGCCCATCAAGTCTACTCTGGCATTCAATCATGGCTGGTCTATCTCTCCCTCCCAACCCCATTCTCCTGCCTTCTCATCATAACCACTGACACCTGTACTAATCAAGAATCTATCTATCTCTGGCTTCAAAATATCCACTGACTTAGCCTCCACAGCCTTCTGTGGCAAAAAAAATCCACAGATTCACCACTTTCTGACTAAAGAAATTCCTCCTTATCTCCTTCCTAAAAGAATGTCCTTTAATTCTGAGGCTATCACCTCTAGTCCTAGACTCTCCCACTAGTGGAAACATCCTCTCCACATCCACCCTATCCAAGCCTTTCACTATTCTGTATGTTTAAATGAGGTCCCCCCCCCTATTTCTTCTAAAACTCTAGCGAGTACAGGCCCAGTGCCGACAAATGCTCATCATAGGTTAAGGACTGCCGTCCTGCTGTGTTACTCCAGCACTTTGCTTTTATCTCAGGTACAGCAAATGCTCCTTCAAATACCATTTACCAACTGCAGCATGAAGGTACAGGAGACTGCAGATGGTGGAATTGGAATGGAAAAGAAAACTGCTGGAGGAACTCGGCAGTTCAGGCAGCATCTCTGGGGGGAGGAGGGGGCAGAGGATCGGATTGTCGATGATTCAGGTTGAGACTCTGTATCAGGGCTACCTACTGCATCACTAGCAACAGCTCGTTTCACCATGTTTATTTATCAGCTGCCAATACTCTGAACCAGATGATTCATCTAACATTAACTTGCTTCATCACAATTTCACATGTCACCCTGCCAAATACCTCACTACCACATTTTATTTCCAGACTCAAATATTTTCATCCATGATAGCCATTTATAGACTCGAGGAGCCTAGAAACAGGCCCTTCAGCCCAACACGTCAATACAGACCATCATGCCTATCTATAGTAATCCCAATTTCCTTTGTTAATTATATATACCTCTGTCCCCTGTTCATTCGAGTATCTGTCCAGGTGCCTCTTAAATATTACTTTTTCAGGTAAATCTTCCCAGCACCCTTTCCAAAGCCTCCACATCCTTCCTGTATGGGCAGACCAGAACTGTACGCAGTACTCCAACTGCGGCTTGACCAAAGTCCTATAACGCATCATTATTTCCAGACCCTTGTACTCAATGTCCTGAACAATGAAGGCAAGCATACCACGTGATTTCTTTACTACTCAATCTAATTGTGTTGCCACTTTCAGGGGAGATAATGATTTGGACCCCAAGATCCATAAGTACATCAAATGTATACACTTCTGTGCTTTACAATGGATGTTGTGTATGAAGCAAAAGTTTTAGAGTCCTAAAGGCACTCATAATATCCAAAGATTATTTATCCTGAGCCCTCACAGGTTTGAGTGGATGATGCAGTAATGGCGTATGTTGGAGAAGGTAACTTTAGATTGGTGATGTGGAAGATAAAAGATGATGGTATCTTGCCCCATTGAACAAAATGCTTGCAGAACTCAACAAGCCATGCAGCATTCGTAAGGGGAGAGGAAATCTTGATGATTCAGGTTGGACCCTACCTCTGAACCTGAGATAGGCACAAAATGCTGGAGTAACTGAGGGGGACAGGTAGCATCTCTGGAGAGAAGGAATGGGTGACATTTTGGGTCGAGACCCTTCTTCAGACTGAGAGTCAGGGGAGAGGGAAACAAGAGATATAGACGGCAATATAGCGGGATATAGAACAAAGAAATGAAAGATACCTGGAGGAATCAGAGAGGGGAAGCAGTGAGAGAGCGTGTTGCAGATGCAGGTTATTGCTCCAACATTTTAGGTGCTGGTTTGGGTTTATTATTGTCACTTTTATGGAGGTAGAATTAAAAGCTTTTCTTTTGCATGTTATCCAAACAGATCAGACTTTAGACTTTAGAGATACAGACAGAAATCCTTTATACTTCACACTGCAAATTAAAACATCAAACTTGTGGAAACAGGGCCTTCGGCCCATCGAGTCTTCCCCAACCAGCAATCACTGCATACACTAGCACTATCCTACACACCAGAGACAATTTATATATTTTTTTCCCCCAAAGCCAATTAACCTACAAACCAGTACATCGTTGAAGCATGGGAACTAATCGGAGCAGCGGAGGAAACGCATGTGGTCACATGGAGAACGTACAAACGCAGTAGAGACAGCACCTGTAGTCAGATATACTATACATAAATACAATCAAGTCAAACTCAAGTACTACAATCCATAGAGCAAAGGGGTAGATATAGAATGCTTAATATCTCAACATTGTAAAGCATCAGTTCCATTGACAAAAGAAACATGTCTTCAATGGGGTCGAGGTGAATCGGACAGTAACCTAGCTTAAAGAGTAACTGTTCAGAAACCTGATATCAGAGGGAAGAAACTGTTCCTCAGTCTGATGGTGCGTGCTTTCTGTATTTGCTGCCAGATGGGAGCAGAATGAATGGGAAAGTATGGGGTAAAATGTCGACAATTTAACTTTTGATTGGCTGCCTCTTTCCGAGAGTTACACCATAGCTCAGGACGACATAGCAAAGAGATGCAGATGCTGGAAACCAGAGCAGAGTGTACAGTGCAAGAGGAACTCAATGGGTCAGGCAGCACCTGGGGACGGAATGGACAGATGGAACTTCCTTCAAGACTGAAGAAGGGTCCTGACCTAAAACGTCACCTGTCCATTCCCTATTCAGATGCTGCTTGACCCATTGAATTCCTCCAGCACTTTCTTAAAGGCACACTGTGACAATTTACCTTGGCATTGTGAAAATAGGACTGGTGTTGAAACATGTGCAGATGTTTGCATTTCCAGCGTAACGGACAATAAACTGTGCACATCCATGAAGACCCCAAAACATCACCCATTCCTTCTATTAAGGGAGATGCAGCCTGTCTCACTGAGTTACGCCAGCTTTTGTCGTCTATCACATCATGCTTGTCCAGGCTTTCTCCGCATTTCGTAACTGATGGACTCCAACATCAAACGCCATCCAGTAATTGAGCAATTAAAATAAAATAAATTCAAATGCACAGACTATCAGGTTACAATGTCCACTTGTGTAATATAATTTGCCCTGTATATCACACAAAAAAAGGACATCAAAGCATTTGTTGGATTTGCAATAATTGAATTTGCATAATCAGGAAACACATCAAAAGGATCAAAACTTGACTGAACTGGGCAATTTAGAAAAAAAAAACTAAAATCAGTAATTCTTTTACAACCATGTCTCAGATATATTGTGCAGTAAACCGCTGCTCATATACTTAGCAACAGTAATGCAGAAAAGTCCCAGATCTTTTTAGTTTTGAAGTTGTTACGGACAATATGAATAATCCTGAACTAGTCGAATGGAAACAGTTTTGAGTACACTTTGCAGTAAGCTTTGGCACTGATAACTCAGAGCCTAATGGACCTGTCCCACTTAGGCGATTTCTTTTCGGCGACCACCGGCAACAATCACAGTCGTAGCAGGTCACCGAAAAACTGGCGACTGGACCCCCCCTCCGACAACGTCTACGACAACCTACCACCTAGTCGACGTCAAGTCAAGTCAAGTTTATTTGTCACATACACATACGAGATGTGCAGTGAAATGAAAAGTGGCAATGCTCGCGGACTTTGTGCAAAAAGACAAACAAACAAACAACCAAACAAACTATAAACACAATCATGAACACACACGTATTCTTTTACATATTAAATATTGGAAGGAAAAACTTTCAGTAAAGTTAGTCCCTGGTGAGATAGGAGTTTACAGTCCGAATGGCCTCTGGGAAGAAACTCCTTCTCAACCTCTCCGTTCTCACAGCATGGCAACGGAGGCGTTTGCCTGACCATAACAGCTGGAACAGTCCGTTGCATGGATGGAAGGGGTCTCCCATGATTTTATTGGCTCTGGAGTTGTACCTCCTGATGTATAGTTCCTGCAGGGGGGCAAGTGAAGTTCCCATAGTGCGTTTGGCGGAATGCACTACTCTCTGCAGAGCCTTCTTGTCCTTGGCAGAGCAATTCCCAAACCAGATGGTAATATTTCCGGACAAGATGCTTTCCACAGCCGCTGCGTAGAAGCACTGGAGGATCCTCGGAGACACTCTGAATTTCCTCAATTGCCTGAGGTGGTAAAGGCGCTGCCTTGCCTTACTCACGAGTGCTGCGGCGTGTGATGTCCATGTCATATCCTCAGGGTTATGGACTCCCAGATATTTCAAACAGCTCACCCTATCCACAGGATCCCCATTTATACTCAATGGAGTGTACGTCCTCGGATGATGTGCCCTCCTAAAGTCCATGATCAGCTCCTTCATTTTTTTCATGTTCAAGAGGAGGCTGTTATCCTGGCACCAGAGTGCCAGATCAGCCACCTCCTCCCAGTAGGCCTTCTCATCATTGTCTGAGATCAGGCCCACCACCACAGTGTCATCAGCAAACTTAATTATTGAGTTGGAGCTGAACCTAGCCACACAGTCATGTGTGTACAGGGAGTACAATAGGGGGCTGAGGACGCAACCCTGGGGCGATCCTGTGCGCAGGGTGAGGGACTTCGATGTATTCCCTCCCATCTTGACTACCTGGGGCCTGGCGGTGAGAAAGTCCAGGACCCAGGCCCACAGGGAGTTGTTGAGCCCAATTCCATTAGCTTCCCGGCCAGTCTGGTGGGGACTATCGTGTTGAAGGCTGAACTGAAGTCTATGAACAGCATCCTCACGTAGCCCCCCTTCTGGCTGTCAAGATGAAAGAGAGCGGCATGCAAAACCTGGGAGACCGCATTGTCCGTGGATCTGTTCGGACGGTATGCGAACTGCTATGGCAAGCTACCGACACCTGGCGACCCATTAGGACATCCACCTACGACCACACAGGTGACAACCTACAACAACCGAAGTCAACCTACGTCCACCTGTGACAAACTACGACAATCTACAGTCCTGTAAACGACAACTGAAGACAATTCAGTCGCCGGTACCTGTTGCCGGTTGGCGTAGGTTGACGTAGTCCATAGTCGCCAATGGAATTCACAGATGTCATCACCTGGCGACAGCCTACTTTACCTGGTGACAACCTGTGTCATCCTGGCGACAAGCTACGACAGAACCTATGACAGTAGACAAGCTACGTCAAGCCCACAGTCGCCGAAAGGTTTCGAACATTTAAAAATCCAGCGGCAACAAGAAAAAAGCTACGACTCTTTAGGCGTCTTGAGGAGACTACTCAAGACCATACAGGCGGCACCCCGCGACCATGTGGTGACAGTCTAGTCACCTGTAGTTGCCGAAAAAATCACCTAAGTGGGACAGGCTCTAAAGTCTCACTGCCTTTCCAAATCCAAACTTTTGTACATTTGGTATCCTCCCCTGTAAAGCAAAATTCATGTTATTCACTGAAGAAGGAGCAGTTTGAGCAATTATAACATCACAATAAACTGGAAGCTGCACAGCTGAATTTTAAACATCATCAGCCTATGATTTATTGTTCCAAATCTCAGTCAAGTTCATCCAATTTCAACAGTTGTGCAAATGAGTTAACAATTAACTTAACTCTGTTAGGAACAGGCAAAGGTTAATTGTAGTTTTACCATGTCTATCATTCTATCCCTGGCATCATTAGCGTTAAACAATTAACTTAAGTATATCTGGACATACATACATTTGAAAACAACAAACATAAGCAGAGACAAAGGAACTCTAGATGTTGGAATCTTGTCTAGAGCACAAAGTGCTGGAGTAACTCAATGGGTCAGGCTGCATATCTGGAGGACATGGTTAGGTGATATTTTGGATCCTTCTTCAGACTGATTGTAGTAAGGGGAGCAAGCTGGAAACAATGTGGGGGGGTGGCGCAACAATAGACACAAAATGCTGAAACAACTCTGCGGGACAGGCAGCATCTCTGGAGAGAAGGAATGGGTGACGTTTCGAGTCGAGACCCTTCTTCAGACTCCAGATTCCAGACTCCAGACAACAGTCTTTCTGTTACTCCAGGTTTTTGTGCCTGTCTGTTACTCCAGGTTTTTGTGTCTATCTGTTACTCCAGCTTTTTGTGTCTAGCGTCGGTTTAAACTAGCATCTGCAGCTCCTTCCTACATGGGTGGAGAAAAGCCTGGCAAGCGATAGCTTACCACTCAGGTGATGGGAGTTTTGTTTGGCAGATACGTGGACAAATGCTTGAGATGAAAATGAGACAAAAGGGAGACAATTGTGTGAGATAGAGAGAAGATGGTGAAATATAGTCAGAGAGGGGGATATAGGCGTAGAGGACTAGGGTGTGGGGATGCGGAAGAGAGGATGGGAGGGACATCAGTGGAGGTCTTGTATAGTATAGCTGAATTTTTCCTCTTGGAACCAAACAGTGCAGAGGATGGATGTCAAGTTGAGTTTATTGCGATATGCACAAGTATAGAGAGGTGCAATGAAAATCTTGCTGACAGAAGCATTGCAGGCAATATAGACGTGTAGGAAAGAACTGCAGATGCTGGTTGAAATCGAAGGTAGACACAAATTGCAGGCAATATAGACTTGGACCGCACATGGGATATAAATTGTACATAAATTGTGCAAGATAGTCAAAAGAAAATGTGAAAAAAAACACAACGTTAGAGCAAAAACACAATTAGAAATAAGTCCATGTGGCAGTGTAAGATAGACAGAATATGCTGGAGTAACTCAGCAATGGAGTAGCCACCAGATTCAGGGGCAGTTCCTTCCTGTGTATTGGTGCCGTGTTTGATCACACAGCCATGGGTCCAACAAGCATAAAGTAGAGGTTAAACACATGGCATTGTGTTGTACCCATGTTGATGGTCATTGAGGGGGAGATGTTGCAACCAATCTACACTGATAGAGTCGAAGAGCAGGCTCGGCGATCATTTCGCTGAATAGCTCTGCTCAGTCTGCCTAAACCCAGATGATCTCTCAGTTGCTAAACACTTTAACTCCCCCTCCCATTCCCATCCTGACCTCTCTGTCCTGGGCCTCCTCCATTGTCAGAGAGAGGCCCAGTGCAAATTGGAGGGTCAGCACCTCATATTTCGCTTGGGCGGCTTACAACCCAGCGATATGAATATCGACTTCTCTAACTTCAACTAATCCTTGCTTTCCCTCTCTCTCTGTCCCTCTGACCAGTCTGACTGTCTTCCTGATTAAGTTTTATCTCTGTATGCTTTATTGTCACCTTCTCCTAGCTAACGATGATCTATTCTCCATTTCCCTTGATATTCGTCCTCTTTGATGTCTCGTTTTCACATCTAACCCTACCATATCTCTGTGTCTCCCTCTCCCCTGGAACTCAATCTGAATAAGGGTCTTGACCCGAAATGTCACTAACTCCTTCTATCCAGAGTTGCTGCCTGACCTCCTGAGCTGCTCCAGCATTTTATGCCTTGGGACTGGACTTTGCGCCTTCCCTCATAATGGGAACCATTGTGGGGGGATGTTTTTATGATTATTGTTAAATTCTTTAATGTCGTGTCTTATCTTTATCTGTGTGCTTCATGGCAAGACAAATTTCACTATACCAATTGGTGTATGTAACAAATAAATGTCCTTTGTTCTTTGTCCTTTGTTTGTCCTATCCACAGCTAGTGGTGTGCTGGTGAAAAGAGGTCAAGGATCCAGTTGCAAAAGGACGATAGAGGTTCAGGTCTTGGAGTTTGGTTATGAGTTTGGAGGAAATTATTTTGTTGTCCACCAAGCTGTAGCTCACGAACAGCATCCTGATGCAATAGTGGTTCCTAGTATCTAGATGGACCAGAGTAGAGTGAAGAGCCTGTAAAATAGTATCTGTAGTTGTTGATCTGTTGCGGCAATAGGCAACTTGAATCTAATCATCTCTTTTGTGGCAGGTTTGTTTAGCCTAGCCAGTCCCAAGTGTCATAGATAAATCCCGCAGCAGATTATGAAACTGAATAAATGAATGAATACTTTATAGTCACATGTGACCGTCACAGTGAAATTCTTTGCTTGCACACCCAAGGTATGCAAATAGTCATCACATAGAAGGCGCTGATAAAGTTATAAAGTACTCCCGCTCCAGTTCCCTCATTGTTCTCCCAATCTCCTTCTCCCTCATGATGGTCCCCCCACGCCAGGTCCTCCTTTGTTCCTTCCGTCGGCAGCGGCGTCCTCACTTCCACATGTCTGTCCTCGTCTGTCGGTCGGCGCCATCATCGACCGCCACACCGACCTCTCCACTATCGCCATCGTGTCCTCTCCAGACAACTCTGTGCTGCTGACCCAGCCCCCAGCTGCAGGCTCTGCAGATCCAGCGGGCTCCGTCGACCCACGATGCTCCACCTCCAACCCACGAGGACCCGACCCGCGAGGCCCGGGTTCTGACCCTTGAGGCTCTGGCCTTGGCTTATCAGTGGCACCTCGGGAAGGTGTCTCACTTCGCTCATCCAGGGCTTCTGGTTGGAAAAGACTCAGGATGTTTTTGTATGCGGTGTGGAGTCGAGGACAATGTTCGACAGTTCGACACAGTGACCGCACAAACACTGGCAGTAGGCTTAACTCGCGTGGTTTGTTCTATTTACAGTGGTAAGGAAGTCCAAGACCCTCACAAGAGCAATGACTTGGGCAATCTCAAGCTCACCCCAGCAGCTTAGTCCTGGGTCTTGAAAGCAGTAAACCTGGCAATGGCAGGCATCTTCCTGCAGTTTGCCCTTGCATAAAGCGAGAGGCTGACAGATAGACACAAAAAGCTGGAGTAACTCAGCGGGGCAGCCAACATCTCTGGAGAGAAGGGTCGAGACCCTTCTTCAAAACCTTCTTCAAAATGGAAACGCAAGATAGAGACGATGATGTAGAGAGATAAAGGTACACGTTTCTTGCTGGCGGTTCAGCTTTGAGCTTGGAGAGGCAACTCTGTTGGTCTTTGGATTATCATGGCAGCCAGTCTTTGCCTCTGCGTGTGTGTGTGTGGGCACAATCCCTCATTATCTGTGGGCAGGAAGAGTTTCTGGCATCTCAAGCTTGTCTCGGCCACTCAGTCTTAGCCTTAAGTAAAGCCTTAGCCTGTCTCGGCACTTCTTTGCCCAGCAGCCCAGTCCAGCCCATACAGTGGTGCTAGTGGTCTCAGGTCTGCCCCTGTGGCTCAGTCTTCCTCATACTTATGGCAGTGGAACACAGGTAGGAGCGAAGAAGCCCACTTTATCTCCCTTCCTCACTCTCCCCTTCCCCTTCTCCCCGCTCCCCTCCCCACTCCCCGCTCCCCTCTCCCCACTTTCCCCTTCCCCTTCCCCTTCCCCCTTCCCCCTTCCCCCTTTCCCATTTCCTCTTCCCTCTTCCCTCTTCCCTCTTCCCTCTTTCCCATTTCCTCTTCCCTCTTCCCTCTTTCCACTTTCCTTTCCTCCTCCCTATTTCCTTTCATTTTCCCTCTTTCTTCTTTGCTCTTTCATCTTTCTCTTCTGCTTTCTCTCACATTTTCACCCAGCCTGGCCTGAAAGTTTGGGTTTTGTAGCGAGTAGGCTGACAAGGTTTAAATGGCCCCACATTTGCACTAAAGCTGGGAATTGGCCACCTCACGCCTGCCAGCTAGTCAAAGGGATCAGAACAACCTGCAAGGGAGAGGGTGCTCTCGGGCCGAGGATGTCCTGGTTGGGTTGCACCTGGGCTTGGCAGAGCTGGCCATCCGCGAGTCACGGCGTGAGGAGGAAGAGGGCTCGGTGCCAGGAGGGAAGAGGGAGAGGGACTACGCGCTGTCCACGGGTGCCCTGGGGGATTTCCGGGACTGCTGGGCACCGCGGGGGGTTAAATGCATCCAGCCTGGGATGTCAGGACTGTCTTATGAAGAAAGACTGGATAGACTTGGTTTATACTCTCTAGAATTTAGAAGATTGAGAGGGGATCTTATAGAAACTTATAAAATTCTTAAGGGGTTGGACAGGCTAGATGCTAGAAGATTGCTCCCGATGTTGGGGAAGTCCAGGACAAGGGGTCACAGCTTAAGGATAAGGGGGACATCCTTTAAAACCGAGATGAGAAGAACTTTTTTCACACAGAGAGTGGTGAATCTCTGGAACTCTCTGCCACAGAGGATAGTTGAGGCCAGTTCATTGGCTATATTTAAGAGGGAGTTAGATGTGGCCCTTGTGGCTAAGGGGATCAGGGGGTATGGAGAGAAGGCAGGTACGGGATACTGAGTTGGATGATCAGCCATGATCATATTGAATGGCGGTGCAGGCTCGAAGGGCCGAATGTCCTACTCCTGCACCTAATTTCTATGTTTCTATGTTTGACAAGGAGTGTAAGATACAGTAATTGTATAATAATTTATAATTTGTCATGTATTATGGTGGTGGGTTCTGTTTGGTTTTTGCTGTACTGTATATATTAGTTTAATATTTGAATAAATATTTTTAATTAAAAAAAGGAACAGGGTGCGGTCACAGTAGACGCATCCATGCATTTCTTCATGAGTCAGTGATGATTGTGGCATATTCAGTCAGATCTCCTGACAAATCCTTGAACATGGCCTAGTCTACGTGTGCAGTTTTGTTCTCCTAATTTGAGGAAGGACATTATTGCTATTGAGGGTTTGCAGCGTAGGTTCACCGGGTTAATTCCCGGGATGGCGGGACTGGCATATGATGAAAGAATGGATGGACTGGGCTTGTAGTAACTGGAATTTAGAAGGAGGCGAGGGGATCTTATAGAAGCATATAAAATTCTTGAGGGATTGGACAGGCTAGATGCAGGAAAAATGTTCCTGATGTTGGGGGAGTCCAGAACGAGGAGTCACAGTTTAAGAATAAGGGGTAGGCCATTTCGGACTGAGATGAGGAAAAACATTTTACCCAGAGAATTGTGATCTCTGTGGAATTCTCTGCCACTGAAGGCAGTGGAGGCCAATTCACTGGATGTTTTCTGGAGAGAGTGGGATATAACTCTTAGGGCAAATGGAATCAAGGGATATGGGGAAAAAGCAGGAATGGGGTACTGATTTTGGATGATCAGCCATGATCATATCAAATGGCCTACGCCCACTGCACCAATTTTCTATGTTTCTATGTTTCCACCGATTGAAGTATTTCCTTAAGCCCCTGTCCCACTTACGTGTCCTTGGCACGCTAATTAGACGCGACGATCCCGCAAAGGTCGCTCGCGACTTCATGCACCCGCACAGCCGTCTGGAGCGCGTGACGTCATTTGAAGATGGAAACAAAATGCTGGAGTAACTCAGCGGGACCGGCAGCATCTCTGGAGAGAAGCAATGGGTGATGTTTCGGGTCGAGACCCTTCTTCAGTCTGAAAGACCTGAAACGTCATACATTGCTTCTCTCCAGAGATGCTTCCGGTCGCGCTGAGTTACTCCAGCATTCTGTGTCTATCTTCAATTTTCTTGGCCCCGCTCTGGGAGTAGAAGTGGGGACGGATCCGGACCGCAACGGCTCTGAGCCCCAGGCCGAGCTCGGCGATCGTTTGCCTGCTTCTGCTGCTGTTGGATATGAGACGTGGTGTCACACGAGGGTGTTGGGCCTTTCCCACTATGGCTGTCAATTACACGACAGGCCGGTGGTGCACAAAGATTTTGTTCGCTACAAAATTTCGGAGCGCCGGGCAATACCGCGCACAATTCCATACCCCTCCGCGATTCTCAGTGGGACCGGCCCCATGCGGCCACACGATGCCCGTGTGCCTCAACACGACGACAAGGTCGCGTAATTTGCATGCCAAGAGCACGTAAATGGGACAGGGCCTTTAATCGTCCTCTGCCTTCTCTAACCTGCTCTGGTTAGTCCTCCTTTGCTGGTGCCACCCTCAGGCAATGGAAAGAAATGGTTTGGAGAGATATGGACTAATTCTAGGCAAATAGGACGAGCCTTGGTCGGCATGGATGAGTTGGGCTAAAGGGCCTGTTTCCATGCTGAATAACTCTATGACTCACTTCATTAACAACAAGTGCTTGGACTTCCAACAAACACCCACTTACCTCAGCATAAAGCTGGACAGGTCGCTTACATTTCGTCAATACCTGGCTGGTCTCCGCGACAAGGTCATGGCACATAGTGGCCTAATCCATCGCCTGGCAGGAACAGGTTGGGGAGCCAGTCCATCGACTCTTTGCACCTCTTCCTTAGCTCTTGTGTATGCCCCAGCTGAGTACTGTGCATCTGTATGGAGTAGCAGTAGACAGACTAGCCTGGTAGACATGAGCCTGAACACTTATCATTGATGTCAAAACCTGAGACATCATCTCTGTTGTTGTCTGTTTTTTATCGTCTGGATCCTGTTTCCTGGTTCGTGGTTCTTAATTCCAGATTCCAGATACCAGTTACCAGATTTGAGATTTGAGATTCCAGATTTGAGATTTGTGATTCCTGATTCTTGATTCTTGATTCCTGATTCTTTCACTTCACACGGTGAATAGTGTAGAGCCAGGCGAAGATGGGAGTGGTCTTCTTGAGAGAGAGAAGTTTAAGGGGAATGTCATACGGATGTTGGAAATCAAGAAGGGTTTTTGTAATACAGATTGCCAGAAATTGGCAAAGGAGACAGCAATTAGAGGACAAAGATTTAAGTTAATCAGCAAAAACACGTGGAGATGTGATTTTTTTTTCTTCTGTGGGGTTTGTTTTAGTTTAGTACAGAGATACAGCGCGGAAACAAGCCCTATCGGCCCACTGGGTCCGCGCCGACCAGCGATCCCTGCACATTAACACTATCCTATACCCACTAGGGATGTTCTTTACATTTACCAAGCCAATTAACCTTCATACCTGTACGTCTTTGGAGTTTGAGGGGAAACCAAAGATTACAGAGAAAACCCACGCAGGTCACGGAGAGAATGTACAAACACCGTACAGACAGCACCCGTGGTCAGGATCGAACCCAGGTCTCCGGCGCTGCGTTCGCTGTAAGGCAGCAACTCTACCACTGCACCACCGTGATGAGGAATGAAACTCATTGCCTTTCCTGGAAGTAGACAGGGAATTTCAATATTTGGAAAACGTAATCATTCACTGGGAAAAAACCAAGAGAGCGGGATGACATGGATTATCTATTCAAAGTATTAAGATGGACACATTCATCTAAATGGTATCCAATTGCGTGTGTTGTTCTATTCTACATGGTGAACCTTTCCTCCTTCAGAAAGCTGGAAACACCGAGAGTATTGAATAAAGAATCCGCACAGTCATCACCCGTACACCATGAGCATTATGTAGTTAATTTAAAATAACTTGTACTTTGCATGCAAAATGTTTGATACTGGTGAAAGTTCTTGCTCGAATGAAAACATTTGTGCAAGATTTGATGAATATATTGCTTGCTTCCACATTAATTATTACTGACGGAATGAATATTTTATTCAGACAAAACCCTGTGATACAGTGATGTAATACATTTTCCACATTAACTGATATCTGTAATATCCCAAGCGGCCATGCTTTAATGAGGGACTTTTTCCTGCTCTGTACAGGTTGATTTTTTTCCGCACAGATTTGCATCCCATCTTGCTGTTCATTAGTGTGGCAAACACTGCAATTCTCTGTGGTAATTTACCATCTGACAAAGATCCAAGAGATTACACTATTACTACTTATAAACCATCTCTTGAATTTGACAAAAGAGCAGCTGACTACCAGAGTGAGTGAGGATATAAAATTTAAAGTAATTAGCATGTACACCTGCAAACCAGTTGTGATAGATTTGGTGCATTACTGCCATCTAGGGTTTAGAAGACATCAGCGCTGGCTCATTCCTAAATCCAACATATTCGCTGCGAACTGACTCTAATCAAAGCACGTCAGTAATCAAAGAGCCGTTGACCTGAGTCATTGTGTATCTCCTTAACCATCGCGTTGAAGGATTGTGAAATGAACAGTGAAATAAGAGTAAATTATGGCAGTGAATTCAATGTCAAATTAGGTACAGATAGGGAAGAGAGAAATAGAAATAACATTGAATCAAAGGGACAGAATTTAGAGGCATTATACTTTGAAAATCTCCAACAGGAATCAAACTGTGAAGGCATAATGTTTACAGCATCAAAGTATCCGGATGTGGTGATTAATAAATATTTTGTTGTAACAGAATCTTCGAATCATACGGTGCGGAATCAGGCCCTTCAGCCCAACTTGCCCTTGCCTACCAAGATGGCCCATCTACGCTAGTCCCACTTGCCCATATTTGGCCCATATCTCTCTAAACATCTCCTATTCATACACTAGTCCAGATGTTTTCTAAATATTGCTATAGTGCCTGCCTCAACTAACTCCTGAGGCACCATGTTCGATGCGCCCACCACACTATATGTGAAAAAGTTGGCCCTGAGGTTCCTATTCAATCTGTCCCCTCTCACCTTAAACCTATGTCCTCTGGTTTAATAGTAAGATTAAACGAGTACTTACCAGTACGAAGTTTGATCTGTATTTTATGAGGAGTTACGGTGAGGGATTAAGTGAAGACCCCAGCTCCAGTGCGCATGCGGCATACTTCGAAGCAGCGGTGTGAAATCACAGAATAGACACAATATTTGAAGTAAGATAGTAAAGATCACGAGACATCAGTTTATTAGCTTGATCTGTATAATGAGGGTGGGAGCGGCGGGCACTTAATCCCTCACCGTAACTCCTCATAAAATACAGATCAAACTTCGTACTGGTAAGTACTCGTTTAATCTTACTATTTTACTTCGGAGTCACGTGAGTGATTCCGTGAAGACTTCAAAGGTCTGTGATTTCAAACCGTGTAACAGTTTTTATTTCACTCACTGCCGAAGTTTATGAGGGAGGAAGTGTTATCGTAATCAACCAGTGGATCTGCTTTCAAAAGAAACAGAAAGGTATTTGTTAACAATAACAACATAACAGAGCTCCTCTGAGCTTAAATTAATATTGCAGTTTGTAATATTCTCCTGCAATTAAATCAGGTTTATCAACGGTTTATAATAAAAAATGTTCTGAACGCGGTTCCCTTGACCATTCTGCTGTATTGAAAATGTGGTCAACCGGGATGTCCATTCGTTCAGCCGCTGATATCAATGCTGCCCTAGTGGAATGGGATTAAATGTATTATTATCTATTCCGGCAGCTTTCAGTACCTGTTTGAGCCACCTTGGAGTGGTTTGGCTCGTACCCCGTTTTGGGTTACTGTGGTTGACCCATAGGCTTCCTCTCCCTCTAAGATAGTGGGTTGTGTCTATATATAGTAGTAGATGGGTCACCACACTCAACCTGGACTCTGGTGGGTAGGCCCGGAATCCCACCAGTGAATCGGGCGTTCCTGGTCCATATAGCCATATAACGACTACAGCACGGAAAACACAGGCGATCTCGACCCTGCTAGTTCGTGCCGAATCCATATACCTGCGAGTTAGATTTTACCAGACCTAAATATGAACTTGATGCGTCTGGGGTAATCACCATGTATCCAGTCTAGTTTATGGAGTGACCGGACTCTTTGAGCGTGTACGAGAGCCATAAGCATGAGCCTTTTTTAAAACATAGATTAAGCAAGCTGAGGGATCTGGCTGGTGCCATTCTCTGAGGTATGTCAATATCACACCAATATCCCATACATGGGTATATACCTGGGTGTTTGGGGCTTATATTATAGTTGCCCTTCATAAGTTTACCTTCAGTGGATGGGATCCCATGCTCTGCTGACATGCGGTTTTAGATAAGCAGATAAGGCGCTCCATGCTGTATTTACGGCACTGTAACTCAACTTTTAGTCATGGTGTAGATGTTCCAGGAACTCCAATACGTCAGTGGTTGAATAGTTCGTTGTCCCTGCGTCGTGGCAGTATTTTACCCATGTTAGCTTTTAGTGACTGTTCGCAGGGATGCCGACATGGTGGTAATGGTTCCTTTGGATAATCCCAGTCCCTGGTAAGGTCTATTCAGAACCTGCACCCAGGAGTTTGATGTTTCCCTGGCATGGGTGGCTTATGCCTGATACTGGGTTGAGTCAGCAACCATGGTCCACTAGGGAAATCCATAGGTGACTCGCCCACCGTGTCGTGATGAACTGGGAACCATGGCTGTAGGCCGGTCGGGCACGTTCAATATCTCGGAGACAGATCCCATCTGTATTGCGAAGTGCCCGACGGATGAGGCAGAAGGGAGGAAGGCAAAGCAGAAATTCCCCCTTCCAGCGTATAGGCATCTATCGCTGCTGCCTCTAATCTGGTTCCTAAGTCACATACATGGGTTACTGGTGATTCCGTCTTGTGCAACCAAATTGATATCTGGCTTTCAAACTGCTTAATAAATTTAGCAGATATTTTGGGTTATGACATCTATTCAATGTAATCATAAATTGTACCCCGTGACATGGTGTCTCCTACTGTGTTCTAGCTTCCTAGGACATAGGCAGCTGATAGTTAAAATGTCTTTTGACACACCATTGACAGATTTGTTTGACCAATTTGTTGCACAATAATGATTATTATGCTCCCCATATGGTTGATATAAGCCACCACCATAGTATTATCAATCCGTAACCACATATGTACGTGCTGCATTTGAAATGCATATGCTTTTTAGCCCAATAGGCGATCACCAATCCCAAGAAGTTGATGCCCGGTATGTGTAGTAACGATGTTTGTGACTTGGTCCATCTGTTACCTGTGCTGGATATGGAGTTTAGTTGCTCCCCAGCCTAAAGTACTGGCATTGGTTTTTAAAAATAACCAAGTTGGGATTGGTGATGATAATAGGGCTGAAAACTATGCCAAATATATGTCTGCCCACCACCTTAATTGTGATATAGCTTCAGTGGGTACATTCATGATTTGATTATAGTGACCCAAGTGTCTTGGCAAAGTAACAGTCATATGGACGGAATTGTTATTGAAGCCCAGATAATCCTTGGTAGTAACGCTTCAATCCTGGCTTATCTGGGCGTGGGATGAACCTCAGCTTTAGGGAGCTGTTTCGTAGCTAGAACTGCTCCACAGCTAATTCCTTTGTTTCCCCTAATATGAGGATATCATCCAATATGTGCCATGATTATGCTTGTTTTCTTAATATTTTCATGGCCATTTTTAATAGTTTAGGGCGGAGGTTTAGACCATATGAAATGCTATATGCTCCCATGGTTGCCCTAACCGGGATATCCATGATCCAGGTAAATATATTTAGGTATCTATAATGATCCTAGTGTATGGTATAAGATAGTTAGCATCTCCCATATCAATGCTCCCCATAGGTATCCTAGGGAGATCAGATGTCTGGCAGTGACAAAACTCCACCTCCATCTTAAAGTGGATATACTCAACAGATTTATTTAGTGATATTAGATCAATGATGATGCTACATTCATCATCTTTTATAGTTTTGGTGAATATATTCGATACAAATTCCAATCCGTTTAGTAATGTGCCTGTTTAGTTCAGCTTGCCTTCTCACTTCTCTTTTCTTAGAGGGAGAAACAGCCCTTTGGGCGCATTGCTGAACTGGCAGTAAAATGCCCAATTTGAATTCGTTTTTATCCTCTAATGCTGTTGAGTATATTTTGGTTATTTGTGACAGCATCCCATGCTTAGCCCACTCCCCATGCAGTTTAGTAGAACACCCTTGTTTTAGTGTAAACTGGGAGGAACCAGACTACCTACCTCCATGCTTGTTGTTTTTCATGAAGGCGTAGTTTGCTGGTATGCTGGTGCTGTCGGTGGGGCGGCGCATCTTCCCACGGCTCCGCTCTGGGCCCCGTCTAAAAAGAACTATGGGGATCTGCAGCGGTCACCAGGCTTTCACCAGTCCTTGTTTGATATTGCTGGTGGATGCCAAGGGGTGCTGCCAGCTGGGTGTTGGATGTGATGTCCTGCTCGTCCCATAGCCTGCTCCCTCTTCCCCGCAGCAGCGGTTTGCATAGCCCCATATATTCGGGGTTGCGGGCAGGTCTATATGCACCATCGTTCAGTCGAGTATCCCAAATATGGGAACATCTTAGGCGTCAGCACCAAAGGCGAGCAAAGGTGGTAACATCTTGACCTTCTGTAGAATTCGCTGCTTGTCTGTGAGTCTACGAGACCCAGCTGCCTGCGGATTTGCCTCTGGAAAGGCCTGTTCCTGCAGGGCTTTTGTTGGGAA